>NC_037670.1:20248634-20548634 GCF_003255815.1 Theropithecus gelada
CCTCGCCCGGCTAATTTTTTGTGTTTTTAGTAGAGACGGGGTTTCACCGTGTTAGCCAGGATGGTCTCGATCTCCTGACCTCGTGATCCGCCCGCCTCGGCCTCCCAAAGTGCTGGGATTACAGGCCTGAGCCACCGCGCCCGGCACCAGCAACCCTTTTTCACGGAGCCCTGTCTTCTATCACTATCCCTGTTCAAGTTGAAATAGATTTTGTTTTCAGTCCCAAAGAGGATTTACTGTCACTGTGGTGATCTATTTCAATACAGCTCAGTGCTCTGGAGCTAATTTAGGGAGGAAAACATGAAGTGATTTTTGAAAACAAGACTTTGACCAAAGTGAGCTTTGCTTTCTGGAAAAAGCAGGTCTTGGGTGGGGAGCCCAGTGAGAAGGAAGATGTACACAGCAAAGGGGCAGTTTAGACGCACCTGGCAGGCGTCCTCCACCCGGGGCCCCCCACTTGTGCCCACCTCCAGCCCAGCTGCTTGTGCAGGGCACTGGGTCATCCCTGCTGGAGCCCGGCATGGCTTCCTGCCTGTGTCTGCTCGTTGCCTGACCTTTCTCTTCCCAAAAAGGGCATGTGACGAACTGAATTGCACCTTCCCCCAGGTCAATGTGGTAAAGCCCCGGCCCCAGTGAGCTATTTGGAGACAGGGCCTTTACGGAGGTAATGAAGGTTTTATCCAGTCAGGGTGAGGCCTTGGTCCCACGGGACTGGTGTCTTCATAAGAGGAGGAAGAGCATGCGTGCGTGAAGAGAACAGGCCACATGAGGACCCAGCAAGAAGGCGGCCGTCTGCACGCCAGGGACCGAGGCCTCCAGAGAAACAGAACCTGGCAGCACCTTGATCCCGGACTTCCAGCTCCAGAACTGAGGACTTGACTTCTGCTGCTGACGCCACTCCAGTCTCTGGTACTTTGTTATGGCAGCCTCAGCAAACTAGGACAGGGCGTGCTGCCCAAAAATCCATTTTTACTTGTTACGCGGTGTGTGAGACCTGGAAATGCTGCAAGGGAGGCGAGTTTTTGTAAATCGAAGCTTGCGATCACTGCATTGATGAGATGGCTCTGAAGGAGGCGGAGGGTTCTCTGGCATCGCAGGAAATCCATCTGGAAAACTGGAAACTCCCCCACACGCAGCCACAGATGGGAGCTTGGAATGTCACCTGGGAAACGTCCTTAAAGCACGTGAACCACACACTCGTTTTCCTTCGGGGGACAGTACAGATGTAGGTTGGATAATGTGCAGGGCACGGCACCGACTTTTGGAGACGGGGCCCCCTTCAGAATGGCAGGAGTCTGGGGCCCCACGTGAGGACAGGAGGGCTGGCTCCCAGGTCACTGGTCAGCAGCCACCCGGATCACCCAGCCAGGGGCCTCACTGCCCAGAGCTGCTGGCCCCCCACCCTCCTGGACACCGGCCCTTAGGACCATAGGAGCTGCAACGTGGAGACTCGTCACTCTCCACCTGACCAGCCCAGATGTTGCTCAAGGCAGTCCTGAAAGGCAGGTGTGTCTGCTGTGAAATCAGAGTCAAGAGGGGATGCTGACGGGCAGACAGAGCCACCTGGTGCCACTTACGTGGCCTTTGTGGAGGCTGTGGGGCAGGAGGGCTGGGGGCATCTGTGGCTGCACGTGCTGTCAGTCCTCAGTCCCAGGCGGGCGCGAGTGAGCCAGCAGCTCCCGCATGCTGCGGCGGGTCCTGATCTGAGTGGGCTGCATGGTCGTGAGTGGGGGACTCATGAGATGACGGGGAGGCTCCTGCAGCCGTCCAGCTCTGCACTTGATAGAGGCAGGCCTTGCTCACAGACCACAGCCCTGGGCCCTCAGAGGCCCGAACAGATGGGAGGACACAACAGCCTGAAGTCATGTCCTCCGTCTGGTTTGTGATGAGCAGGACACTGGGTCGAGCCACTCGGAGAAAGGCAGGGTGGCCCCTGCTGGAAGGAAGAGAGGCGATCACTCAGGAGCCCTGACGTTCTCCGAGTGCCAGCTGCCTCGTGGGCAGCCAGACGCAGTTTCGCGGGGCCGAGTGGGCTGTTTTCATGTGTGTTCCTTTAGTTGTCCCTCTTTGCCGCTCACACTCCAAAATTTCTGGCATCCCCAGATCTGCCAGAGGCCAAGGCTCCTGTCTTGGGCATCTCTGCATTCTCACACGCGGGCAGCTAGATGCTTCCTGGAAGGACTGGAACCCTCATCGGTCTCCTGGGGTGCCCTTGAGATCTGCTGGGCAGAAGCCACGGGCCGTGGGAGATGCCACACAGAGGCTGAGTCCAGCCGCCGGGAGCCGTCTACCTTGCCCACCTGCCAGCCCCGAGAGTGGCTGTTTGAGTCCACTCTGCAGTCAGAGGACAGAGAGGTGGCCTTTCTAGATCCCTCAGCTTCATGGGGCAAGCCCCACCTCCCCAGTCACAATGGCCCACACTCAAAGGGTTCCCTGGTAGAAGTGACGGAAAAGACAGCAAGTGTCGGTTTCCATGCAGGCACTTTGCCATCAGTGGCCCCTGGCTTGGCTCTTCCTCCCAGCAGGCTGAGGTCAAAATGACTTTGGGGAGGGTGATTTTTCTGCATGATGCTGAGGCGCGGCGCTTACCCACAGGCTGGGAGCACGAGACAGTGTGCTCTAACCGTCTGCCGTGTCTGCTTGCTGTGGACTTGCTCTGCCCAATCTCAGCAGCTGTGCAGGGACCCTGGGAGCCACTGCAGGCCAGCAGCTCCAACACGTCTCTTCCGAGCTTCCCCTCTTACTCCTTGTGTCTCTCACACCTGGAGCCCTTGCTTTTTGTGCGTTGACCTATACAGTCATGCTGCACATTTAAAGCCTCTTCTGTCGTCTCCATGCCCTGGTCCTGCAGTCTCAGGGCTGGGAAGCAAGTTGCCACATGGTGGCTGGAGGTTTTGAGCAGGTTTGCAGCAGTGCAGCCCCTGGGACTGGCTGCCTGCTGCTCTTCTCCGGTGAACTGGGGTGGGGAGTGGAGGCTGGAGCTTTGCTTTTCTGACTGGTGCTGCAGTTTTTCTCCTGCTGGGAGACCACAGGCGTAAAAGAGGTTCACTTAGGAGAGGGCAGTGCCCCAGGTGTCAGCAACCCGGCCTCAGGGATGCCAAGAGGCAAGATCCCACTTTCTACCCTTTGCGAAGAGATCGCTGCGGCCGAGGGTGTCAAAGAGCGCAGGTGAGCTTGCTGAGGAGCCTGTGCATTCTCTGTGTTGCTGACAAGCAGGAAAATGTCCTTAGATTTTGGTGGGTTGAAAACAGCTGGGTTCGAGGTCTGCAATGAGGGAACTTTTTCATTTTTTGGGGTGTGAAAAGATGGGGTCTATTAGCCAATGAGATGAAACCAAATATTCCCCATTCTTGTATTTTTCAGCAAATAGGAATTTTAACACTTTTTTTTTTTTGGTAGCGATGAGGTCTTGCGATGTGGCCCAGCGTATTAGTCTGTTCTCACGCTGCCAATAAAGACATACCTGAGACTGGGAAACTTATAAAGAAAAGGAGTCTTAAGGGGCTCACAGTTCCACATGGCTGGGGAGGCCTCACGATTACGGCGAATGGCAAAGAAGGAGAAAGTCACTTACATGGGGGCAGGCGAGACAGCGTGTGCAGGGGAACCCCCATTTATAAAACCATCAGATCTCGTGAGACTTACTATCACGAGAACAGTACGGGGAAAACTGCCCCCACGATTCAAGACCTCCACCTGGCCCTGCCCTTGACACGTGGGGACTATGACAATTCAGGTGACATTTGGGTGGGGATACAGCCAAACCATATCACTCAGGCTGGCCTGGAATTCCTGGCCTCAAGCCTTGCTGCAGAAGGTGACACAGTTCCCGGAATCCCACATGTCCACTTATCCGGGACAGCCGGCTGCCTGTGCCTTGCCTTTGCAGACACTGCTCTCAGAGCAGAGCACTCTGACCGCGGCCCCTTCCTTGAGGAGAGATCTGCTCCTGGCATGGGCGTTCTGCAGCACTGGGCTGCCACCCGCGCGCATGAGGGTCTGCCGGGTGAGCAGATGACCCTGGGAGCCTGGCGCCGTCAGGAGCCCTGGGTGGAGGGTCCCTGTCCCTGACAGCTGTCTCCCCACGCACAGAACCCCCTTGCTGTGAGGTCTCCTGGGCCCTGCTATCAAGCATTAGTTTCAACTAAAACCCAGCAAAACAAGGGTTTTTTTTTTTTTTTTTTTTCCCCAGTCTTTAAAAAGAGGAGAAAACATGGAAGAGGAAGAACGACGGGGGTGGTCCCACTGGGGTCCACCATCCTGAGCTGCCTCCCCACGGGACGTGGTGCCCGCAAGCCCCGCACTTACCTCGTTGGGCTCCCAAAGCCAGACATCAAAGGTCGGCTTCCTCAGGGCCTCGACGGTCTCTGGAGAGAGCAGGTACTAGAAAGGACAGGAGTTCCGTGTTAACCAGGTGCTGGGGGACTGTGACGGCGATGTGCATGCTGGGATGTTTCTTCTCATTCTCCCGTTCTCTTTCTTTCTTTCTTTTTTTTTGAGATGGAGTCTTGCTGTGTTGCCCAGGCTGGAGTGCAGTGGAGTAATCTTGGCTCACGGCAACCTCTGCCTCCCAGGTTCAAGTGATTCTCATGCCTCAGCCTCCCAAGGAGCTGGGATTACAGGCACCTGCCACCATGCCCGGCTAATTTTTGTAATTTTAGTAGAGACAGGGTTTTCACGATATTGGCCAGGCTGGTCTCGAACTCCTGACCTCAGGTGATCCACCAGCCTCGGCCTCCCAAAGTGTTGGGATTACAGGCGTGAGCCATCGCACCTGGCTTCTCCCGTTCTCTTTCTAAGGCACCTGCGTCAGACTCACAGGCCACATCCTTCTGGAAAGGGCCAACACTATGGCTGGAAATCCCATCAGTGGATGCCAGAGGCAGGGCGAAGGGGGCGGGGGGAGGTTTTGGGGTGACAGAAATGTTCCATATCTCGCTTGTGGTGGAGGTCACAGGACTAAACAAGTTTGTCAAAATTCACTGTACTCCAAACCTAAAGAAATTTACTGCATGTAAATCAGATCTCAACAAGCCTGACGATAGAACAGACAATAGCTGGGCATGGTGGCTCATGCTTGTAATTCCAGTGCTTTGGGAAGCCTAGGTGGGCCAATCACCTGAAGTCGGGAGTTTAAGACCAACCTGGCCAACATGGTGGAATCCTGTCTCTACAAAAATACAAAAATTAGCCAGGCATGATGGCGGGTGCCTGTAATCCCAGCTACTTGGGAGGCTGAGGCGGGAGAATTGCTTGAACCCGGGAGGCGGAGGTTGCAGTGAGCCGAGATGGTGCCACTGCACTCCAGCCTGGGCAACAGAGCGAGACTCCGTCTCAAAAATAATTTAAAAGGGCAATAAAGTGAAGTGTGGGGGTAAAATTCACTTGGCATAAATTCAAACACCAGCTAAGAAGTTACTCTGAGATGCTCCCATCGGGAACCCATCCCTAGTTTCTGCTGAGAGCTAGAAGAGCAGGCCTGCTGACGGGGCGGTGCCCGGGGTTGCTTCTGAGGACATCAGGCTTTAGGTTAAGCTGTCGCAAGGACAGAAGGCTGTGGTTTTATACAGAAGACAAGAACACGCTTTGGTATTACCCACTGTCTTCTCCCAGCTCTTACTGGATATTTGCTTTTTGTTTTTTATAAGGGGATGGATCTGGAGTGCTGCCACCTTTTACTTTGGATCTAGGCTGTGCTTCACGGCTCCCTGGGACAGGATCCTGAGAAGCATGGGGCATATTTTCCAATGGAAAAAGGCACTCATCTCCATTCAAAAACCTCAGATAAGGCTGGGCACAGTGGCTCATGCCTGTAATCCCAGCACTTTGGGAGGCCGAGGTGGGTGGATCACCTGAGGTCCGGAGTTCAAGACCAACCTGGCCAACGTGGTGAAACCCTGTCTCTACTAAAAGTACAATAATTAGCCGGGCATGGTGGTGGGTGCCTGTAATCCCAGCAACTCAGGAGGCTGAGGCAGGAGAATCGCTTGAACCCGAGAGGCAGAGGTTGCGGTGAGCTGAGATCGTGCCATTGCACTCCAGCCTGGGTGACAGAGTGAGACTCAGTCTCAAAAAAACAAAACCAAAAACCCAAAAAATCCTCCCGAACCTGACAATATCCAGGGCACTGTTTGGACCTGCATGGATAGAATCACTGACTAATGGACTCCAGTGGCCCACATGGAGGCTGTGGAAGCCTCTGCCATTGCTTGAACCGTAGGCAGCAGCAGAACCCACCTGTGTGCAGTGCAGGCCTCTGCTGTCTGTGGAACCTGTGCCCCCTGAATCTTAGCACAAGAGCACATTACAAATTAGGTGGGCCGGGCCGGGTGCAGTGGCTCAGCACTTTGGGAGGCCGAGGTGGGTGGATCACCTCAGGTCACGAGTTCAAGCCCAGCCTGGCCAACGTGGTGAAACCCTGTCTCTACTAAAAAAAATACAAAAAAATTAACTGGGTGTGGTGACGGGCGCCCATAATCCCAGCTACTTGGGAGGGTAAGGCAGGAGAATTGCTTGAACTCAGGAGGCTGATTTTGCAGTGAGCTGAGATTGTGCCACTGCACTCCAGCCTGGGCGACAACAGTGAAACTCCTTCTCAAAATAAATAAATAAATAAAAAATAAACAAAAAATGAGGTGGGCCGGGATTTTGCCTGCTTCCCAGCTGAAGGCTTTGAGCGGTTGACCAGCGTCTTGAGACCCTCCTTTTGTCATTATTTCAAAAACGCCATTGCTACTTCACCAAGGTTACAGCTTCTCTTAGAACTAAGAACACTTTTGTGCAAAAGAGCAAAACTGCCAGGACAACTAAGAATTGCTCAGAGAGGAGGGCCAATGTGGATTTTTTAAAATGTAGTTAAACATTAAAGTTCTTTAAAGTAACGTTTGACTGTGAAAACCATTTACCGAGGTCAGCTCCAGGGCAGACGGCAGCACAGAGCTATTATCTCCTTGCAGGGAAGGTATGGTCTGGGATCACTTTTGCTAAACAAATGTCAAAGAGGAAAAATACTTTGCCTTAGAGTAACCCGCAGCGTCCAGGGCTGGGAGCGGCTGTTGATGAGAATGAGCACACAGCAGGGTCTGGCCGCAGGGCCACAGGGCTGGGCGTGGGGCTGGGGACACAGCCACAGCCTCCTCTGGGCAGGAATCTCGTCTTACCTTGGGGTAAGTGGGAACATCGCGTCGAGGAGTCAACTTCTTGTGGTTATCCAAAAAACTGTACTTACAGGGGCAGCTGGTCCTAGAGAGAAGAAGCAGAGATGAGCTGTGGTCCTGCTGTTTCAGTCTGGTGAAGCCCTCGGCAGAGCAAAAGCAAGGGACAGACCGAAATCCCCAAGCCCCGTGTGGTCTTATTTGCTATGGGAGAGGAGTCAGGGCGGCAGCAACTCATTCGAAACAAAATCCCCAAGGACCTGCCTGACCTCTGACCTCACATTGGGCTCTTGGAAAACTCATAGAAAGTCAGATGTTGGGGCCGGGCGCAGTGGCTCACGCCTGTAATCCCAGCACTTTGGGAGACCGAGGCGGGAGGATCACGAGGTCAAGAGATCGAGACCATCCTGGCCAACACGGTGAAACCCCGTCTCTATATTAAAAAAAAACACACAAAAATTAGCTGGGCGTGGTGGTGTGCACCTGTAATCCCGCTACTCAGGAGGCTGAGGCAGGAGAATCACCTGAACCCAGGAGGTGGAGGTTGCAGTGAGTGGAGATTGCGCCAGTGCACGCCAGCCTGGCCAGTCTCCGTCTCAAAAAAAAAAGAGCAAAACTCCGTCTCAAAAAAAAAAAAAAAAAAAAAAGTCAGATGTTGAGGGCTATCTTCTGTCTTAGATAAGCTTCTAAAAAACCTTTTTCTAATGTTTTCAAAATGAAAACATTCTTATTCTCAAAAAACTAAACAACACAGGAGTAAAGTAAAAAAAAAAAAAAAAAAAACCAAAGTCCTCACTTTACCCACTTATTTCCCTAAATCCCATACTCTGGAAATCACTTCTAATAGTTTGGTGTATCTTTCCAGAATGTTTTGAAGTGTGGACACACATGGGTGGCCGCTTATACCTTTTAACAATATTTTAATTTTTATTTTTTGTAGAGATGGGGTCTTGCTATGTTACCCAGGCTGGTCTCGAACTCCTGGGTTCAAACGATCCTTCTGCCTCAGCCTCCCAAAGTGTTGGGATGACAGGTGTGAGTCACTGCACCCCACCCCTTTGCACTTTTTTTTTTTTTTGAGACAGAGTCTCACTCTATCGCCCAGGCTGGAGTGCAGTGGTGCAATCTTGGCTCACTGCAACCTCTGCCTCCTGAGTTCAAGTGATTCTCGTGCCTCAGCCTCCTGAGTAGCTGGGATTACAGGTGCATGGTGCCACACCCAATTAATTTTTGTCTTTTTAGTAGAGATGGGGTTTCACCATGTTGGCCAGGCTGGTCTTGAACTCCTGACTTCAAGTGATCCTTCTGCCTTGGCCTCCCAAAGTGTTGGGATGACAGGCGTGAGTCACTGCGCCCAGCCCCTTTGTACTTTTAAACAAAGATGGAATTGCACCAAATGCACTCTGCTGCAACCTGCTTTGTCATCGAACATATCATGAACTCATCCCAAGTTGCTCCACACAGCTTCGCTTCATTTTCCAAGTTTCTCCAGGGTGTGGCCGTAGCACACGTTAGCAATCCAATCCCCAGTGATGGACTTTTAGAATTTTCCTACTCTCCCTGCTGCATATAACGTTAGCAGATGAGTTTTCTGTCTGACTCTGGTTTTGTTTAGCACTGGGTATCGAGGTATCCCACATAGGAGCAGGGCAAAGAGAGCCAGGCGTATTTCGGAGGAAAGCCGCCTCCTGGCTGGGCAGTGTGCTGGCTTCAGGGTGGTCCCCAGAGGCTGAATGAGGAGCAGCTGCCCCGGGAGGTCTGGCCGCTCTTGGGCCTCTGCAGCAGAATGCACCAGGGGGCTGGGCGGATCTGGGGACCCCCTGTGGCTGTGCATTTGCTTGGAAGTGAACAGGCTCCCTGTGTACTTGGGTGATGGTGGGTGGGGGTCACGCCTGGCTTGTGTGACATTCACCAGGCTAGGGGGTACTCAGGGAGCTGAATGCAGCAGAAGCTCCTGCGATTTGTAAATAAAGCCCCATCTTCTGGGAGATCCATTTAATACTGCATAGTGAGAGCCATATAGAAATCCGTATCCTTTCAGCCCACGTATCTATCCTGGGGAATTTATCTTAAGCCAAGAATTAAACAGGAACAAACAGCTCTACGCACACAGATATTCATTGTGGCGTGATCTGTTGTAACAAAAACACAAGACCTACTAGAAGCCACCTGAATGTCCCAAAATGGGAAGTGGTTTAAACCACCACAGTGCATCCACGTGATGGACTATTATGCCATTGAGAGGATAATCACGGATATCATGCCAAGTGAGGGAACTTTACATGAGAAGGGAAAATAAGAAAGCTATGCACACTATGTACTGAAAGCGAATGCCGAAAAATGCTAAGCTACGGGGAAGAAAGAGCACATTCGGGAGGTTTAAAAAGAGTGCTTGATTGTGGCCTTCCAGGAAAATCTATGAGCTGTACACCGGTTAAAATTTAATCTAGTTATTGCTCACAATGTCACTAGTAAAAAAAAAGACTACAAAACAGCATGTTTTTGTTGTTTTTCAAAATAAGGTATCTATACACAGAAAAAACATCTGGAAGGCCTCGTGTCCAGGTTTAAACTGGGGGGACACTGCCGGCTGCTGTCATGATCGGTGCCCACCCTTCAACTCCCATCAGTATAGTCTGGAGGTTTTCCAATGAGCCTGTGCTATTTTCAAAACTAGAATACTCAATCTATTTCCTTTCTGGAAAAAGGGCCTTCAGTGTTATTTTCTCGGCATGCTGCCGTCTCTTCCCCGTGATAACCACCGCTCCAACAGAGATCCATTTGGTAGCCCTTCCCTCTGCTTCATGCTTGCAAAACCTGTCAGAGTTGCTGCCACAGTTTGATGTGAAAGGGGGAATGCTAACAGATTCAGCAAAGTATTAGCAAAACCAACCAACAAAATGCACCAATCAAATGATTTCCATTGTTATCCAGTAACCGAGAAATTCCATTTACACATTTCTGAGCAGTCACGAACGTTTTCTGTGTAGTTAAAAAAATTGATGGCACGATGATGATTTCTTTGCTGCTTTTAACCTCTTTTGTGTAAACACTCACACATGTGTTGTCTCTGTAAGTCTCCTGCATTCCCCAGGAGGGTTATGGAAATTTTCACCAAGCAAGACCGTTTGACTGCTGGAATCCTGCTGTTTTCTTGCAGATCCCAGAGCTGCAGAGGAGCAGAGGAGGGTCTGCTGGGGCCCGCTGACCCTGCCTGGCCAGGCAGCCCCTCTCTCTGCGCCCCGTTGCCATGGGAACCAGCGTCTTCAGCAAACAGAGCAGCTGGCACGGAGCTCTTTCTTTTCATCCTATTTGGAGCTTATTTTCGCTTTCATTTCGTGGGGTCTCCATCCCCCTTCCCCGGGGCTTAGGCCAGAGGGCAAGGCCATTTTTTTGGGATGAATGCTGAGCCCTCAGTTGCTACCCCAGGCTCCTGCAGGCTCCCCAGCTCTGGGTGAACCCCACATTCCATGCTCTGCTCTCTGCCTGGCACAGTGCTGGGGGCCAGAGTGGCCGTGGCCCTGGGGTAGACCTGCCCCTGCCCTAAATGTGAGCTGGCAGTTGGACCTCTGTCCTCTTTGAGGGAAAAGCAGGAGAAACCTAACTCGGGAAAGTCAGGGGACAGCCGCCTGCTCCCGGCTGCTGTGTGCTGGACCCTGATGCCACTGCTATTCTCAAGGGGCAGCTTCTGGTGGATCCAGAACCCTGGCTCCGCGGTCCCACTGCGGTGTGCTGTGTGGGCTGAATGTAGCTCCACGTTTCAGGCTCACACTGGCCATTTGTGTGGAACGGCGCTGAGCTACCTACACCCTGTCTGGGGTCTTTATTCTCTTCCCAGAGGCAAGAACGCCAGCCTCCGGCTGGGCTGCCATCTCGGGAAGACCCCCCCACCCCCACCCCTGCCTTTTGCAGCTCCTCTCCCCAGCCATCCAGGGAAGTCCCAGCTTAACAAGACTGGTCCCAGGGGCCCCACACTGCTGCAGGCTCTCATAAGTAAGATGTACCTCTGCTGTTGACAAAGACGAAAGAGACAACGCACACAGCTCAGTGTCTCTATTCTGAGTTCCTTTCTACATAGAGAAACAGGAAGGGGTTTCGTGTGTGGGGGCTGCCGGCTCTGCGACGAGGGCCTGGGGCACGTGACGCGGCTGGGGATTAGACCAGAACCCAGGAGGCTGAATTTGCGTTTTTCTCAGTGTGTCGACGACGCTTGAGAATTTTTACCCTGTTCCGTTTTGGATGCAAGAATCCCATTTACCTGTCTCTCACCTACAGGGGAGGCTGCCAGAGCTGTCAGCTGAGAACATCGCCTCCAGAAGCTGACGGGGCGCCAGGAAGTCTCCTTCTCTTTGGTTAATGGCGCTGTGGGTTCTAAAGATGTACTCCCGGGGGAAGTGCGGATGCACCTCTGTTACTCAGATGGGCCCAAGTGCTCCCCGCAGCCCGGCGTGCCTGACGGGCACCTGGGGGCTGATGTCTCACTGGAGTTCCTGGCGGCTTCCTCTGTGTGCTCTGAAATCGGTGTTATCCTCCCACATGGGGTGTTACGGGCTGAAGTACATCTCCCTCCAAAAGTCGTATGTTGAAGTCCTAACCCTGCTGCCTGTGAGGGTGACCTCATTTGGGGTCATGGCTGTTGCAGATGTAGTTAAGGTGATGTCATCCTGGAGGGGGGTGACCCCTACTCCAATAGGATGGGTGTCCTTACAAAAAGGGGGAATTTGGAGAGAACAGATGGGAGCACCAGGTGAAGAAGCAGGCAGAGATCCCCAAGCCGAGGAACCACCGGCAGCCACCGGAGGCCAAGGGAGACCAGGAAGGACCCTCCCCTGGGACCGTCAGAGGTGGCAGGGCCTGCTGCCACCTTGATTTTGGACTTGTGGCCTCCAGAACTATGTGGCAATACATTTCTATTGTTTTAAACTGCCCAGTTTATGATAATTCGTTACGCAGCCCCAGGAAATGACTACGACTTCAATAAAAATAATTCCCCCCCTGCAACCTAACCTGCAGGACCAGTGCACACCAGAAACCACGCCAGGAGCGGCGTGTGATCCGAGCACTCGCCTTGCTTTCTACAGAGCAGGTGCCCGTCAGGCACAGCAGGGGCAAGACCTGTGAGGCTGGAGGCTGCCTCCCTACTCACTCCTGCGGCTGTGGGAGGGCAGCAAATGCAGTTGTTTAAGGGATAAGAGGCTGCATTCTACAAATACCTCCAGAAAGTGCTCAGGGACACACAGTTGTGGGTGAGGAGCTGGGGGAGCTCTGGGAGGCATGGCCTGGCTCCAGACGCACTCCTCGGGGCGGTGGAGTTCCCGAACCCATATGGAGCCCAGAGGCCACTGTTCGGGGAGTCTGGTTTTTGGCTGAAGACTAGAACTCAGTTTTCGTCCCTCTTCCCCTCGTGCTGCTGGTGGGGCTAGAGAGGCTGGTCCTGCTACACCCGCAGCCCCTGCTTGAGGCAGCCCATCCCCACCTGGCTCTGGGCAGAGGGGAACCCTGCCAGGCAGCACCAGCCTTCTGCCAAAGCAGCCATGGCACCCGGGGCACAGGGGACAGCCACTGAACTAAGCCACGTAGAGCCCACGGCCAAGGGCGCACAGGTAAAGGTGCTGCATGTTTGAGGCTGCCAAGCCCGGTCCCAGCCTTGGGGCCCTGGCTGTGTGGCCGCCCGTGTGTAACTTGGGAGCTCTTCCTCAGCTCACAAAGGAGGGACTCTGTCTCTCATCCCTTAAAGAGCCTCCTACCACAGGAATGATGAAGATGGATTGTTCACTCACAATTTTCCATGATCACAGACTATGGCCCTGACTTCCCCGAAGTCAACTGGGCTGAGACATCCCTAACTCCAAATGAGCCCACGAGTGCATGGGACAGACACGTGGCATCCCTGTAGGACAAGCTCTCATGTGGCTCAGACAAGGCGTGCTTCCTTCTGCTCGGCCTTCCTCCCTGTGCCCACCCCGAGGCCAGGCCCCTGGGGCTTGGAGGGGACCAGGCCAGGCCCGCCAGCTTTCCCCTCACCCTGTGCCTCTGAGACCCTCCCACCTGCCACACTCCCTCACTAAGCAGACTGCCCTCAGTTTCAGAATCAGGGAATGATCATCAGCATGCAGGGGGCCCTGGGACAATTTGGTGCAATGGCACAGGGCTGCCTCTCAGTTCATCAGACCCCATGAAATCCCGCTGAGGCCGGGCAGTGGCACTCTGGGGAACCATGAGCCACATCATATGCCTGTGGTCTCTGGGCTGGCACCAGCGGGCATGGAGGTAAAGCCCGGAGGTGTGAGCGGGTCCTGTGTGCCCCTCACTCAGCACAGCGCCTGCACACAGTAAGCGCTCAATGGGTGCGCTCTGCTCATCGTCACCGCCGTCTCTTTGCTACTACGTGCATTTCCATCCCCAGTTTGGATGTGATTCATCCACACGTGTCCTGACCCTGGCTCCAGTAAAGTCCTGCTGTCCATAAAACTGACTTTGGAGGCAGCATCGTGGAAGCTGGGGCATTTTCCCCACGAGTCACCGCTCACTGGGCCTCCCGCAGTGCCTGTGAAGGACGCCTGTTCCCAAGAGAATGACTTCTGTGTCCCCAGTGCTGGAGCCCTCGCTGGAATGCAACCCAGTGGGAATATCACGCAGGGAACCGGCTCCCTGGGGGCACCAGGAGGCTCCTCCCCTAATGCCTTTTTCCTCTTGTTGTTCTGTCTTTAAAGGTAGATATCAACTTATTCCAAGCTGGATACCTTGCTCCTAAGGCTTGGATCTGCAGGAGGAGGACTCCTCTTCTGTGAAGTGTCTTCCCAGCCCCCATCTCCCGTATGTGCTCTTTTTTTTAATTTTATTTTTTTTGAGACAGAGTCTTGCTCTGTCGAGCCCAGGGTGCAGTGCAGCGGCCTGGTCTCGGCTCACTGCAACCTCCACCTCCTGGGTTCAAGCGATTCTCCTGCCTCAGCTTCCCAAGTAGTTGGGGTTACAGGCATGTGCCACCATACCTGGCTACTTTTTGTATTTTTAGTAGAGATGGGGTTTCACCATGTTGGCCAAGCCGGTATTGAACTCCTGACCTCAGGTGATCCTCCCACCTCGGCCTCCCAAAGTGCTGGGATTACAGGCGTGAGCCGCCATGCCTGGCCCACACGTCCTCTTTTGTTAGAAGAAAGTCACACCACTGACAAGCAGATTGCGAGCAGGGTGGCTGCCTCCAGACTGCACTCTCCCAAGCCTGAACTGTACCGAACTGCACCAGCCTTTCTTTTAGAGAAACAAAGCCCACAGCCCCAGCCTAACTGGAATGGGGAGCCCTCCCCAGGCCCGGCCGCCCGTGGCCCCAGCACAGACCCTACCTGCTGCTTCTGGCCGCCAGCTCCTCCCTCATCTTCTTAATGTCACTCTTGCATTTCTCAATCTCCACCACTTTCAGTCCTTCCACTGGTGACAGAGAGAGAGACAGCAAGGGGGTTACCACGGACGAATGCGGAGGATCTCTCAAGGCTGGTAACTAAGGGCTCCCTGTGGCTCCCAGGGAGGAAAATAGCTCAGTGCAGAGGTCTCACTCCTACCCCGGCTGCCAATACTCCGGGTGTGCCCGCACTGCCCCACTTAGCTCAGCCCCAACTGACTCCAACCTCGCCAGCATGTGCCGTGGCCACCGCTGCACCACCGCCTCCATCTGGGCAGTTTCCAGAGGGCAGAAGCCCCTCCCCACTTTCCACTCCTGGAATCTCAACTCTGGCACCCACTTTTTGCTCCATACCCCTAAGCACCAGCTGAGGACATGGGACAAAGGCGTCTTTTATCCCAAAAAGAAAAGAGGGGACATGTGGTGCCAGAGCATTAAAATGCAGCGAACGGCAAAGCATTTTCAGCAAGGATTAAGATCTCATTATGGGAAAAGCTTTTCATTGTAACGTCCTTCCAGCGCAGCATCACCAGGAGAAACTGTTGACTTAAAACAGAGGAGAAATGAACAGGCAAAGTTGAGGATCAGCAGAACCTGGGCTTGATCACATTCCTGGAGTTGAAACCGCCTTGGCCAAATGATGACTGAGACAGTGAAAGAGAGCTAACGTAACCGACTCCATCTTGCTCCTAACCTCCAAGCTGTCTTTGTTCATTCCTCAAACTAACTTTGGGAGAAACTTCCTTTGCAGTTTATAGTTTAGACAAAGACTAGAACAGCCCTTTCCCAAAGCAGACCTTCTTCTTGCCTGGGGACGAGACTAACATTAGCCACAGGATTAGAAATTATGGTTTAAGAGTCACACAGCTGGAGGCTACAAGATTCTGACCCTCCCTAAATTGCTTCTAGGATCAGCGCTTGAGATATTTTGCAGACCCTGCAGTTGATGGATCAGCTGGCACCACCCAGATCGATAAACTGGCTCGTCAGGTCTCGTGGCCCCACTCAGGAACTGACTCAGTGCAAGACAGCTTCCGCCCAGGCTCACACCTGTAATCCCAGCACTTTGGGAGGCCGCGGTGGGCAGATCATGAGGTCAGGAATTTGAGACAAACCTGGCCAATATAGAGAAACCCCATCTCTACTAAAAATACAAAAATTAGCCAGGCGTGGTGCGCCAGTGCCTGTAATCCCAGCTACTCGGGAGGCTGAGGCAGGAGAATCGCTTGAACCTGGGAGGCGGAGGTTGCAGTGAGTGAGATCGCGCCACTGCCCTCCAGCCTGGGTGACAGAGCGAGACTCCGTCTCAAAAAAAAAAAAAAAAAAAAAAAAAAAACCTCCAACCCCCCCCCCCCAAAAAAAAAAAAAAAAAAAAAAAAAGAAGACAGCTTCAACTCCCTATGATTTCATCCCTGACCAATCAATCAGCATTCCTAGCTCACTGGCTTCCCCCAACCCACCAAGCTATCCTTAAAAACTCTGCCCCCCAATGCTCGGGGAGACTGATTTGAGGAATGATAAAACTCTGGTCTCCTGCACAGCTGGCTCTGAGTGAATGACTCTTTCTCCATTGCAGTTCCCCTGTCTGGATGAATCAGCTGTTTAGGCAGCGGGCAGGGTGAACCCCGTGGGCTGTTACAGAGTCCCACTGCAAAGGTGTGCCTCAACAGTTAGGATACTATTTTTCAACCAAAAACAAACTGGAGCTTATGCCTCCCAGCGAGTGTTAAACTTCAAGATATTCACCCTTGGCTGACTGCACGTTTACCCCAGAAACGCTGCCATGAAGCAAGCAGCTTCGCACGGCTTTTCAATTAGAGTTGGTTCATAAGAAATAAAAAAGATTAGCTTTGTTACTTTGTAATCACACCTTAACTTTTATGCAGAAGGATACTCCCACGATGCCACTCTATTCCCTTTTTCATGAAGTTTGGCTCTGAATAACTGCTAAAAATAAAAAGCGAATGTTTTCTAAAGGAAAAACCAAGCAACCAGGAGCCTTTGGCTAGTTTCTAACGACTCCTTCCCACCGGAAGCAGTGCGGCTCCGCAAAGGAATTCTCCCAGTGCAGGGGCCCCGGGCAGCCTGGCTGGAATCAGCCTCCCCGGTGGGTTCAAGGCATTTCCGGGGTCAGGGGTCAAGTAGGGGTATGGTTTCCCGGGACCCTGCTTCTCTCTGCCAGAGGATGAGGAATCTGGAGGGGGCAATGTTTGGATCTGGTCCTGCTGATGTGCTTCTGTGCCGCAGAAACCTTCTCCGCCCCTCTTCTACTCAACGGCTAGAGGACAGGGGTCTGGAAGTGCATGTGGCAGGAGCCAGTGTGGTCGCTGTCCTGATGGCCGAGTCCAGATGAGCGGCCGCTGGGGAAACACAAGGTACCCGAGGTCCGGACTAAGGTCTTTTGTCCAACCACTAAGAGTCCACCTTCTCCTTCGGAGCCGGGTCTCCGTTGTCTCCAGCATCGTGGGCCCCTCCAGGAAGCTGAAGAACGCCACAGGCTGTCTTCTGAGAAAAGGCGCCGAGAACACATTTCGGGTCGGCATGTGGATTGGGAAGCCCAGCGTGGCCTCCACGGGTGCTCCTTGGTTTTGTCTAGACTGCAGGATCCCACCCGTGCCCTGTGGGTTTGCCACTTGGACACTGACGTGAGCAAATGGACAATTCAACATCAGTGGCAGGAAGGCGCTCAGTGTGGTTCACACGTGGAAGGCAGCACATTCCGAAAGTGAGTAGATCTGGGGAAGGGTTGAGCATGCGATGTAGACTGCAAACAGGGCAGCTGCGCCCTCTGTCCAAGGTCCATGGTCCATTGACTATGTTTTAAATGTCATTTTCCTGAATATAAAAAATCCTATGATCACTGTAGGAAGTGTAGGAAATAGCACTTCAAAGAAGAATATTTTAAAATTTATCTAGGATCCTATGGGCCCAGAAAACAACTCAGTTAATATTATTTGTATTAATGTGTGTCCTTCCAGGCCTTCTGCCCACTCCCAGGCCTTCTAAATATTCATCCTGTTTCTCTCTCTCTCCCTTTCTACTACCTATCTACCTAGGTACTCACTATGTATCCATCCATCCATTCATTTGTCTATTATCGATCTATCTATCTATCTATCCATTCATCTATCTATCTATCTGGAAACCCCCTCTCTACTGAAAATACAAAAATTAGCCAGTTGTGGTCACAGGCTGCCTGTAATCCCAGCTACTCTGGGGGCTGAGGCAGGAGAATCACTTGAACCCGGGAGGTGGAGCCGAGATCACACCTCTGCACTCCAGCCGGGGCAACAGAGCGAGACTCTGTCTCAAAATAAAACAAAACAACAAAAAAAAGGGGGCTTTAAAAGAGATTTTTGTGAGCTTCTGCAAGTCACAGGCCACCTGCAGGGAAAGCTTTAAGGACGACTTTCTGAGAGACGCTGGCTTTGGGGAAAGCGGCCTGGCGGGTGGGGAGAGCCAAGCCGGGGGTCGGGGAGAGCCGAGACGGGGATGGGGGAGAGCCGAGACGGGGGTCGGGGAGAGCCGAGCCGGGACGGGGGAGAGCCGAGCTGGGGGTGGGGGAGAGCCGAGCTGGGGGTCTGGGAGAGGTGAGCCCAGGCTTAGGAGGCTCTGTGCTGTGCTCCTTCCCCAACCTCACTGTACTCTGGCTGGGAACCTGGCAGGCCCAGTCCTTTGGCTACAGAGCTAGTGAAAGTTGTTTAAAGACATGTATGAATAGAGCTGTGTTTCAACACTTCCTCCAAGAGCCTCACTAAAGAGCCCGCGTAGCACACACTTCCTGAGTGACGGAGGAAAGCAAGGCTTGGTTCTAGCATCTAGGCTCTGGGCTGTTTGGATGGCCTGTGTTAAACTTTGCCCCAGGCAGTCAGCTCCTGCCATGGCCCACGCTGTGTTTAGGTTTTGGTCCAAACCCAGAGTACGGGGACAAAGGGTGGATGGAGCAGAGCTGCCCTGTGCCCCGGCCGCAAACCAGGAAGGAAGGGAGTAAAGGGCCCTGCTTTAAAATCTCTTTTTAATGTTTCACCTCCAGCCAGGACGTGAGGGGAGGGGCCTGGGTGTTCTGTTTACAAAATAATCTGTAACGTAAGGGAAATCCCAGATCGCTCGAACGAGGCTAAACTTTTTATATCAAAAGGAAGAAGAGCTTTGAAAGTCAGTGAAGAGAAATGAAGAAATTTATATTCAATTCAGAGGAATTATACATTTGAGAAGAAGCAGGAAATTCCATTTAAGTCAAGTCCACCACAATGTAACACGGCTTTAAGGTGGCCAGTTCTAGCGGATGAGTCTTTTAACTGAAGAAGCAGAAAACAGCTTGGAGGGCACAGTGGCTCACGCTTGTAATCCCAGCACTTTGGGGGCCGAGGTGTGTCGATCACCTGAGGTCGGGAGTTCGAGACCAGCCTGGCCAACATGGCAAAACCCCATCTCTACTAAAAATACAAAAATTAGCCGGACATGGTGGCGGGCGCCTATAATCCCAGCTACTTGGGAGGCTGAGACAGAAGTGCCCTGTCTTTCGGGGGCGGAGGCTGCAGTGAGCCAAGATTGCGTCACTTTAGCCTGGGCCAAAGAGCGAAACTCTGTCTCAAACCACCACCACCACCACAACAACAAAACGAAACAGCTCACAGCAGCTCATGTACAGCAGAAGCAGCTGTGTGTGTGCATGTGTGTGTATGTGATCACAGGTATGAATGTATCTGCACGTGCCTGGGTGCTTACACGTGTGCATGTGTGCATGTATATGTGACATCCTGACATGCCTGTGTGATTTCACGTGTGTATCTGTGAGTGCATGGTCACCTCTGTGTGTGTTTACACGTGCATGTGCATATGTAGATGGCAGCATCTGCCTCTGGCCCAGGCCCTGTGCACTGGGTGTCGGACCACGCTCCTGGCCGCCCTCCCCATCTGGCTTGCTTCTGGCAGCCGTGCAGGGCTGGGACTGACCCTCTGAGAAGCTGGGCACACACTTCCCCAGTGGCCTGCCACATGAGAGGTTCAGCTCCCGGCCCTCTCCTCAAAAGGATTTTCCCTCTCTGTCCTCCAAGCCTCCTGAAATGTCTGGGCTTTTGCATCTTTGGGTTAAGGCTCTGCTGCCCTTGCGGTGTCTCTGGAACTCAGACTCCCTGGGGCTCAGCACAGCTGCAGCATCCCGGCCACCTCCCGCTAAAGCACACCCGCTGGAGAGTGGGGAGCCATCAGCCAGAAGTGTCCGGGGAGGATGAGCCCGAAGCCAGGTGGAGTTCAGGAGGACGACAGCCTGTCTGGACACGGCTGCCTCCTGGAGTGGGGGTGTGAGCTGCATGCGGCGGGAGGAGGGCAGCCAGGAGGACTGAGGAGAGGTCCCCTCCCTTACCCTCCACAACTCCTAGACTGCTCCTCCTTCCCTACTCCTTAGAAAGGGGAGCTCCTCCAATCCCATTTCTGCAGTCCTAGGTCTCTGGTGCTAGAAATCAGTACAACTGGTAACAACCGGTTTTACCCGCAGAAGCACCAGTAATTCTGGTCTGTGCCATGAGCCTGAGCTCGGTGGGTCAAGAGTGGTGTCCTCTGCCAGGCCATCTATGTGCATTCACTGAGGGCCTTATGGGAAGATACCTTCCCTCTGAGAAGTGAGCATTTTGGAGAATTCCGCAGCTAGAACAGGCTAGAGGGGAAGGTCCTATGGGCCATGTCCTTCAGTGATCTTCAACTCACCTGCCACTTGGAGGTAAAACAGGAACACTTTTCTTTTGGCTTGATGGTTATTTTCCAGGGTCAGTATCCAAAGACACACAGGGTTACTATTCATCTTGTTGTGGTAGACATAATTCTCTGTAAGAGTTTTGAGAGTTACGGCATGGCCTCTTCAACTTGCCTGTTTGCACTTTCTGGGAAGAGCATGGAAGGAGCTGGCACTGGCTTCCGGGTGGGGCGTAGGAGATGGGGGAGGCTGAGGAAAAGCCCAGGCGCTGGAGAGAGGAGGAGAGGTGGGAGGCACCTGCTGTCCGCGGGCATCTGCACGCTCCCCCTGTAGTGACTGCGTGACTTTTTGCATCTGTAAAGGTGGGTGGTGACTCTGCAGCAAGCCTTTTTTGCATGTTTGGCTCAAACCCCTACTCATGTTTGGAGAATTCCCTGTGACACGGGGCTTGGTGGAGAGCTGAGCCAGCCTCCCAGTGCAGAATATGGAAATGCAAACACTCGCTGTGGTGGGTTGAATTGTGTCCGCCAGAAAGATCTGTTCACAACCTACTCCCTGGAACTTGTGAATGGGACCTTATTGAGAAAAAGGTCGTTGGCAGATATAATCCATTAGGGATCTGGAGATGAGCCCATCCTGGATTTAGGTTGGGCCCTAAATTCAAAGAGAGACATCTTTATAAGACCTAGCAGAGAGAGACTGGTGACGTGGAGACATCCTGGGAGAACGTCACCACGTGAAGACACAGGCGGAGGTTAGAGTGATGCAGCAGTCCAAGCTCAGTAACGGCAAGGATTGCTGGGAGCCACAAGAGTCTAAGAGAGAGGCACGGAACCAGGGCCCCTCAGAGCCTCCAGAAGGAGCCAGCCCTGCTCATGCCTTGATTTCTGACTTCTGGCCTGCAGAGCTGCGGGAGAGTCAGTTTTTGTTGCTTAAGCCTCCCAGTCTGTGGTGCTTTGTGCGGCAGCCTCAGGGCACTCACAGCCTCCCTTTGTGGGGCCTGCCTTGCAGCTAGACTGTGGGTGCATGGTCTGGCTGTGTCTAGATTTTGAACCTGTAGCCAGTGACATGGAGAAGTGCCTGATATCTGCATAAGTGGTTGTGGAGCCTCCGGGGGGCCTAGGTCCAGAGCGAGGAGTACAGGGGAGCTGGTGCTGCATCCAGGGCTCAGAGACGGCAGCAGAGGCATCCGCACAGCATCAGCTCTGCACGGGATTTGGGGAATTGCTGCTGCTGCACAACCTCCAAGCCCTGTTCCCAAGCCCTCCTGGGGATCCAGGGAGCTTCCCAAAATCCTTCAGGGAAAAACTGCTTTTCTGTTGAAAGCAGCCATGATCAGTTTCTGTTGCTTGCAGCTTCAGCTTTCTAACCTGAGTTACCAAGGAATCCTCATGGAGTGCCTGGTGCTCTTCAGCCAGGTGTGCAGGGAGGTGACCCGTCCCAGAAGGGCAGGTAGCAGGCAGTGAGAGTAGCCTGGCCAGGACCCTGGGTGCCAGTCTCAGCTTTATTTATTTTTCTAATTTGCTGAGTGAACTTGAGGTTACCTAACCTCTCTGTGGCTTCCTCATTGACAACGGGGAAAATGAAACCGTCTTGAAGATCCAGTGACCACATACATTTTTAGAAATGTCCATACACTTTGAAAAGTATAAATCTGACTATGTAAATCATGTTTCAGGAGAATCACTTGAACCCAGGAAGCGGAGGTTGCATATTGAGCCAAGATTGCGCCACTGCACTCCAACCTGGGCAACAGAGCAAGACTCTGTCTCAAAAAAAAAAAGAAAGAAAAGCGACGATGACATTCAGTCAATCAGCCAGATATTTTTTTTTGGTGATGCTGTAACCCTTAATGGCCTCCTGTCTGGATTCTGTTTATTTAGTTCCTAAGTTGGTAAACGTGGTGCATGTTAATCATTAACCTTTGCCTTGTCACTGACAAAGAGTTCACTTGTCAAGCTGTGAGTTGAACACAGAATTGTGAGGCCTGTGGAATGTAAGCATTGACCTTGATATTACGGATGAGGACAAAAAGGATGGGTGACTTGAAGTTGTTTTCTTCCCAGAATTTGAGCTTTTTGATCATTGAATCAGGACTTGAATTGATACTCCTCGGCTCACTAGTCATTTTTCTGCTTTCCTTTGGTGGTGACTGGAGGCTGTAGTAGGCTGTTCTTCTGTTGCTATAAAGAGATACCCGAGGCTGGGCAATTTATAAGGAAAAGAGCTTTGATTGGCTCCCAGTTCTGTTGGCTTTACAGGAAGTCTGGTGCTGGCATCTGCTTGGCTCTTGGGGAGGCCTCGAGAAGCCTCCAATCATGGTGGAAGGCGACAGGGAAGCGGGAGGGTAGAGAGCTGCCACGTGCTTTTAAACAACCAGATCTTGCGAGAGCTCCCAATCTCAAGGAGAGCATCAAGCCGTTCAGGAGGCATCTGCCCTGCTGACCCAAACATCTCCCACCAACCCCACCTCCAACATTGCCAATGACATTTCAGCGTGAGACGTGGAGGGGACGCACATCCAGACTGTATCAGAAACCAAGAGGTAACAACTTAATAGACAGATTCCAAAAAATGGTGACCCACAGGGTGCAGATCAGTGTGCAGAGAATGTCTTCATTTACACACAAAAAGACACAGACAAGACGCTCGGCAGAGGTTCTCAGAGGGGCTAAGTGTGGGGGGCTTCGTGTGTTCATTTTTACTCTTTGGGGCTGAAAGAATGCTTTATACCATGAGATGTGCTTCTTTTAAAATAGAAATAAAATGCTTAGTTAGTCACTGTGCGAGCCTTTGTTAACATCAAAGGTAATTTTCAAGTATTTCAGAAAGAAAAGACATTCGTATTTACCTTCAGCACTGAACTCCTCCCTGTTCCAAGTGGTTAATTTGAATAGAGGTTAAAGGACAGAGAAGCAAAAAGGAAACAGAAACGTCACTCACATTCCACCCGTTTCTCTAGCACAGCCAAGTGATTCGCAACTTCAGCTTTCAGTTCATTGATTTTGAATGCTCTAGGAACGAAAAAGAAAAGAGAGAGGAAATATGACCCTTAAAATTCTCAGAGCCAAAACGGGTTAAGCAAACATGTACTGAGTTCCCGCTGTGGGCATGGGCAAGGCCTCTGGGTAGGCTGGCGAGGGGCTGGGTGCCAACATGCCAGGACTTGCTTTTCAGAAATCATCATGTCCCATGGGGAGGAAAGAATCACCAAATTATCATGAGGTGTATTTTCCGAGCTAGTGGGCATATTACTTCCTCAGGCCTGAGCAGTGGACCCAGACTCTCTGGGGAGAACTCGCAGCCTTCTCTGCTTATGTGGTTGAGAGGGTCCAGTCCCCGCACCCTCCCCCGATGGGCACAGACACTTCGGAGGACCTGTTGTGCTCTCTGGAGGCTCCAACCTAGTCAGTTAAAGAATTCGAAGGATTTTTTTTTTTTTTTTTTTTTTTTCTGAGACAGTTTCACTCTGTTGCCCAGGCTGGAGTGCAGTGGTGTGATTTCGGCTCACCGCAACCTCCACCTCCCGGGTTCAAGTGATTCTCCTGCCTCAGCCTCCCGGGTAGCTGGCATTACAGGCATAGGCCATCACGCCCGGCTAATTTTGTATTTTTCATAGAGACGGCGGCTTCTCCATGTTGGTCAGGCTGGTCTCAAACTCCAGACCTCAGGTGATCCGCCCGCCTCCGCCTCCCAAAGTGCTGGGATTACAGACGTGAGCCACTGCGCCCAGCCACTTCGAAGGTTTTTAAAAAATCCTAGCCGTCTGCCCTTTTCACCATTTTGATTAACCTGGGCAGTAAGATACCGCAGAGAAAACCGCAGAGCAGTCAGTCTGAGAAATGGAAAATACGGTATCCAGGTCAGGATTGCTGGGATGACTCCGATGAAAAAGAAGTCCCCAAACTAAGCGAGAAAGCTTATTTCCCAGTGGAGCCAATTCTTATAGATTGTTCTCTGATCCCAGAAGAGCCAATGGAGAACATTCTCGACCACACGAGCTCACATTCTAATGCACCCACTCAACACGGTCTTTGGTCTAAGGCGAGTGTTTCCTGGGCCCCATCCAAGCTGGCTTAGTTACAGAAGCCATAGAAGGCTTCTGCCATGCGGGCAGCTCCTCCAGGCAGGTGAGACAGCCACGATTGCTGGCCAAGGCCAGCCTCAGAGCCCGGGGCCTGCCCTCACTCTTAGAGAAAGATGCGCGCATCTCTGGCTGGTTGTAAGTTTAGAAGACTCTGTACCTTGAGAACTGCTCTGCGACCTGCGCCAGCACGCTCTGGATTAATTCTTCTCTCTCTACAAACCAAAGAAGAAAGACAGATGGAACACGGACAAGAGGAAAAGACGCATAGGCCATTGCGGCCCGAATCCCACGTGCTGGGGGGCGGAGGCCGCGACCGAGGAGCTGCCCGTTACCTGGAGGGACGTGCTGGCCTTCCTGGCAGCAGTCCTGGGGCTCTCTGGGCCTGGGCTCT
The DNA here is from genome assembly GCF_003255815.1 of Theropithecus gelada. Lineage (NCBI taxonomy): Eukaryota > Metazoa > Chordata > Mammalia > Primates > Cercopithecidae > Theropithecus > Theropithecus gelada. Next base: position 20,273,358 of record NC_037670.1, read on the forward strand.
ACCTGTCCACTTTCAAATGCTCCTTCCCTCTGGGGCTGCTCCAGGCCCACAACCCGTCTGTCCCTCAGTGGTCTCTCAGCAGACTGGCCAGGGCTTGTGGTTCTCTTGTCCTCAGCACCAGCTATAAAAAGCAGGCAGGCCTGGGTTTCTCAATATGGGAAGTTTTCTCTGAGTGCCCAGGTCTATTTTATGGGGGCAATTACTGGGACAAAGTGAGTTCAAGGCACGTCTCAATTCAGAACACGGTGTTCTCACGGCGGGTCTGCAGAGGGGAGGCAGGCCCGGGTCCAACGAGTTGCTCCCTTTGTCGCCTGGCCTGTAAAACTGGGCTGGGTGGCTGGCTTTACAAGGTCCAGGTCTCAGGCTAAATGGAACCTGCCTGTCTTCCTGTTTCCTGACCAGGCCCAATGCCAGATACCTCATAGGAAGGTGTGGATGCTCACAGCGCTGTCCTTGTCATCAAGGCGACATTCTAAGGAAGGGAGCGGTCTCTACCTGGCTCCAGCCGTCCTCCAGCTCGTGCCCCAGGACACCGAGAACCCACACCAGGCTTAGTCATAAGTTCACAACATCTTCTACGTTGATTTGATGTCTAACCTTCCACTATAAACAAAACAAATAAAACCAAAGCTGCGCCGGGCGCAGTGGCTCAGGCCTGTTATCCCAGCACTTTGGGAGGCCAAGGCAGGCAGATCACCTGAGGTCAGGAGCTCGAGACCAGCCTGACCAACATGGAGAAACCCCGTCTCTACTAAAAAAATACAAAATTAGCCGGGCGTGGTGGCACATGCCTGTAATCCCAGGTACTCGGGAGGCTGAGGCAGGAGAATCACTTGAACCCGGGAGGCAGAGGTTGTGGTGAGCCGAGATTGTGCCATTGCACTCCAGCCTGGTGAACGAGAGTGAAACTCCGTCTCAAAAGAAAATGAAAAAACAAAACCAAAGCTGCCCAAACAAACAAAAAATTCAAGAATCCAACTTGGCAATGGGGCTCAGAAGCTAAAAATGTTCACAAGCACTGACCCAGGGCTCCATTTCTAGGAAATCATCATGCATGTACACAAAAGATGTTCATCACACTGTTATTTAACACAGAGAAAACTGTAACAACCTGCACGCCCACCCGATGGAGATTCGTTAAATAAATGATGAGAAAACTCTATCTTTAGACATACATCTGGAATGATATTTTGCTATTAGAAATAATATTTTGAAAAATGTTCATGTCTGTTGTTAAAGTACAAAAAAAAAAAAAAAAAGGTTTTGAAGCACTAATAGGGATCCTGCTTTTGAAAACATATTGGGAGGGTATACTCCAAAATAATAATAGTAGTCATCTTTGGTTATAAGTTTTATATACATTTTATTTAAAAAGTTTGCTTCCCTCTATCTTATGCATTTTCCCTTTTTTTCTTATGCATTTTCTATAATTTCTATAATTCATTTAAAATATTAAAAGAAACTAATCAGTTTAACTTTGCAATACCTCATTACTTCACCTGTCAAATGAGAGGGTAGACCAGATGATCCTAGATTCCCTCTGGCTTTAGCATTCTATGACTTGATAAGAAGAAGAAAAATTACGTTTTATTGTATCTCTTGAAGCTACAAGCGTAAAAATGTCAGCCAGAAAATTTTCGTACAGCCATAGGTTGAACTGGTGCCAGCTCGAGGCCCTCACCTGAAGAAAGTCCCACATCTGCTAGTGGGGGAAGGTGGCTCCTATCAACAAGAATCATCATAGGTTTTACAGGCCACTTGGTGAACTCAGCAGGGGTTTAGATCACTTAGGAATTCTTTGGAAAAGGTAGTGTATCACATAACCTTTGAGAATGAATGATCTCAGAGTCTTGAGATAAATTTAGAAGTCCATCAAATGATGAATATTTATAAACCACTTCACCCAACAGCAGCAGAGCGCTACATTCATTTCAGGCGCCTACAGAGCATGTACCAAGATAGACCATATCCTGGGCTATAAAGGAAATCTCACCCAATCTAAAGGAACTGAAGCCACACAGAGTATGTTCTCTGACCACACGAGGATCAAAGTAGAAATCAATAACAGAAAGATAGTAGAAAAATCTCCAAACACGTGGAAACTTAACAACATACTTCTAAATAACTTAAGGGTCAAAGAGGAAGTCTCAAGGGAAAATTAAAAAGACATTGAACTCAATAAAAATGAAAATACAACACAAAATTTAGCTGTGGGACACAACTAAAGCCATGCTGAGAGGGAAATTTATAGCATTATGGGCTTCCATTAGAAGAGAGGAAAAATCTCAACTCAATCAGCCAAGATCCCACCATGAGAACTCAGGAAAAGAAGAGCAAAGTAAACCCACAATGATAGCAAAGAAAGGAAGGAGGGAAATCACAAAGATAGGGGAATAGAAATCCCGGTAACAGAAAACAGAAAAACAATGCAGCAAATCAACAAAACAGAGCTAGGTATTTGAAAATAATAAATTGTCAAACTTCTAGCAAGACTGACAAAGAAACAATGAGAGGGAAGACACAGATTGTCAATACCAGGAATGAAAGAGGGAACATCACTACAGACCCTGCAGACATCAAAAGGATAATAAGGGAACACTACAAATGCCTCTACACACATTACTCGGACATCCTTCAATAAAATGGACCAACTCCTAGAGAAGCATGAAGTACTACAACTCATTCAATATCAAAGAGGTAATTTAAACAACTTATAGCAAAAGTCAATTTGTAATTTAAAAACTCCCCAAGACGAAATGTCCAGGCCAAGATGGTTCTAAACATTTAGAGAGAATTCTGCCAAATGTTTAAAAAGTCAACATGATTCTAACAATATCTTCAAGAAAACAGAAGAGGAGGGAACACTACCATTCTTTTTTTTTTTTGAGATGGAGTCTCACTCTGTCGCCTAAGCTGGAGTACAGTGGTGTGATCCCGGCTCACTGCAGCCTCCGCCTCCTGAGCTCAAACAATTCTCCTGCCTCAGCCTCCTGAGTAGCTGGGATTATAGGTGCAGGCCACCAAGCCTGGCTAATTTTTTGCATTTTTAGTAGAGCCAGGGTTTTACCATGTTAGCCAGGCTGGTCTTGAACTCCTGGCCTCAAGTGACTTGCCTGTCTCGGCCTCCCAAAGTGCTGGGATTACAGGCGTGAGCCACTGCACCTGGGCCCCATTCATTTTATGAAGTTAGTATTACCCTGATACCAAATGCAGACAAGGAACAACAACAAAAAATTACATGCCAACATCCCTCATGAATCTAGATACAAAAATCACTAATGAAATAGCAAGTAGAATTCAGTAATATGTAAAAATAATTGCACATCAAGATTGAGTAGGGTTTATTCCAGGGATATAAGGTTGGTTCAATAGTTGGAAAGCAATCAATGTAATGTCCAATCAACAGGCTAAAGAATAAAAATCATATGATCATGTCAACTAATTCATAAAAAAATCTGACAAAATTCAACCCATGTTCATGAGAAAACTCATACAATTAGGAATGGAGAAGAACTTCTTCAAATTGATTAAAAGCATCAACCATAACCTTACAGCCAACATTATACAGTTGTTCCTTGGTGTCCCTGAGGGATTGGTTCCAGGACCCCCGACAAGGATGCCAAAATCCAAGGATGCTCAAATTCCTTATATAAAATGGTGTAGTATTTGCATATAACCTATGCACATCCTCCTGTACATGCTACATCATCTCTAGATTACTTAGAATACCTAATACAATGTAAATGTTATGTAAAGAGTTGCTGTACTGTATTGTTTACCTATTTGTATTGTTTTTCTTGTTTTTAAAATATTTCTGATTGGTGATTGGTTAGATATATGGATATGGAACACACAGATACAGAGGAGCCGATCGTACTTAATGGTGAAAGACTGACTGCTTGGTGTCTAAGACTGTCACAAGGCAAGGTCGTCTGCTCTCACTACTGCTAATTAACATAGTGCGGGGAGTCCTAGCCAGTGCAATAGGCAAGAGAAGGAAATAAAAGGCAAACAGATTAGAAAGGAAGAAAGAAAACTGTCCCTGTTTGCCAATGACATGTTGTCTACAGAGAAAACCCGAAGGAATCTACAAACAACAACAACAAAACACAACCCTCCTAGAACTAAAAAGAGAGTTTAGCAAGTTTGCAGGGTGGAAAACATACAACATTCAATTGTATTTACTACAATTGTATATTCTAGCAATGGCCATGTAGGCACTGAAATTATAAATAAAATACCAGCCACGCATAGTGGTGCATGCCTGTAATCCCAGCACTTTGGCAGGTCGAGGTGGGAGGATTGCTTGAGCCCAGGAGTCTGAGACCAGCCTGGGGAACAAAGAGAGATCTCCAACTCTACAAAAACACAAAAACAAAAAACAAAACAAACAAACAACAACAACAACAACAACAAAATAGCCAGGCATAGTGGCATGTGCCTGTGGTTCCAGCTACTCAGGAGGCTGAGGTGGGAGGATTGCTTGAGCTCGGGAGGTTGAGGCTGCAGTGAGCTATGATAACACCACTGCACTCTAGCCTCAAGGACAAAGACCCTGTCTCAAAAACAAACAAACAAACAAACACCAGTACCATTTACAGTCACTCAAAAATGCCCCAGGTGTAAAACTGACAATATGCAGAAGTTGTATGTTGAAAACTACAAAACATTCATGAAAGAAATAAAAGAAGATATAAACAAATGGCAAGACTGACCATGTTAATGGGTTGGAAGACTCAATACAGTAAATTCTCCCCACAGTGGTAAACAGGTTTTACAAAATTCCCATTGAAAGGCTAGCAAGACCTTTTTTTTTTTTTTTTCGTAGAAATAGAGATTATTCTAACATTTAGATAGAAAGGCAAAGGACTCACAAGAATAAAAACAATTTTGAAAAACAACAGATAAAACGAGAGGAATCAGCCTATCTTATTTTGAGACTTAGGATATAATTTCGGTAATCAAGACTGTGAGGTATTGGCAGAAAGACAGACAGGTAGAGCGATGGGAAGAAACAGAGGGCCTATGACCATGTCCATACAAATACGCCCAACTGATTTTTGACCCAGATGTAAAGCAATTCAACAGAGAAAAGAGAGCTTTCAATAAATAGTGCTGGAAAAATTAGCCATCCGCAGGCCAACAAAAAAAGAAAAAGAGCCTTGACCTAGAATTCAGTTTATATAAAAATCAATGCAAAATGGACCACAGATGTAAAGTATAAAAGTATAAAACGTTTAGAGAGAAAATAGGAGAAATCTTCAGGATCTTCAGTAAGGTGGGGAGTTCTTAGACTTGACAGCAAAAACACAAACCAGAAAAAGAAAAATTGATAGCCTGGACTTCATCAAAATTAAAATTTTTGCTCAGAGAGATATCCTGGTAAGAGGATGACAAGACAAGCTACGGTCTGGGAGAAAATATTTGCAAGACACGTATCTGACAAAGACTTTGCATATAGCATATATAAAGAATGGTCAAAACTCAATGGTAGAAAACAAAACCAGCCAATTTTTTTGAAAGCAGGCAAGAGATGAGCAGACGGGGACTGGAGAAAGGCACAGATGGAAAGAAGCCCATGAAAAGATGCTGAGCACCACTCGGCCGTTAGGAAATGCCAGTTACAACCACAGTGAGATACCACTGCACACCTATCAAAACGGCTAGGATACAAAATAGGGCCAACCCCCAACGCTAGAAAGGATGTGGAAACACGGCTCACTCACTCGTGGCTGGTGGGAATGAAAAATGGTACAGTCATTCTGAAAACAGTCTGGTAGGTTCTTCAAAAAACAGAAAAAAAAACAAACAACTAAAGATGCAAGCACCAGGGCAGAGAGATGATGTACACAGAGAACTGATGTTCACACAAAGGCCTGTCCACATGTTCATGGCGGATGTATTTGTAGTAGCCGCAAACGGAAACAATGCAGGTGCCTTTCAAGGGAGAATGGATGGACAAACCGTGGTCTATCCATACCGCAGAGTATGACTCAGAAAGAAGGGAATGAACTACGAATACAGGCGACAACCCGGATGGATGCCAGGGGGTTGTGCTGGGTGGAAGGCGCCAATCCCAAAGTCACCTGCTGCATGATTGCATGTGTAGAACATTACGGAAATGACAACATCATACAAATAGAGACCAGAGGCCAGGCGCGGTGGCTCATGCCTGTGATCCCAGCACTATGGGAGGCTGAGGCAGGGGGATCACCTGAGGTCAGGAGTTCGAGACCAGCCTGACCAACATGGAGAAACCCTGTCTCTACTAAAAATACAAAATTAGCCAGGCATGGTGGTACGTGCCTGTAATCACACCTACTCGGGAGACTCGGGCAGAGGTTGCAGAGTGAGCCGAGATTGTGCCATTGTATAGCAGCCTGGGCAACAAGAGCGAAACTCTGTCTCAAAAAAAAAAAAGAGAGACCTCTTGGTTGCCAGGGGACAGGGATCCAGTGAGGAATGGAAGGGAAGCGGTGTGGCTATTAAAGACCAGCAGGCAGGATCCTCGTGGGGACGCCAGGTTCTGGATCTGGACTGTGTCACGGTCAACGCCAGGCTGTGACATTGTGCTAGAGTTTTGCAAGATGTCACCACTGGGAGAAACTGGGCAATAAATGGGCTCTGTCTGTATGCATCCTTACAACGGCATGTGAATCTATCCTTGCTTCAAAGTAAGAAACGTATAGACATAATGGAATAAAATTAAGGAAGAGTTTTCCTTTGGACTTTGGAGATGGAACCCTTTGAGCATGGCAGGATTTGTGTGACTACATCTAATTTCCAGCACAAGCAGCCGTCATGTTTCACGCCACTCTGTCCACACCTTCTCTCTGCCCAGTTCAGTGCTGGGGCAGATGCTGGTATCCTGGTCTGTCACAGTCACACCTCGGCCAGTGTGCCACCCAGGCCAGCATGTCAGCTATTCTCAGGAAGGGTACAGACACGAAGCTGCGCTCCCAGCGAGAACACTCTGGGGGCACTGCCCAGGTGGTGGTACTTACACCAGTGGAATACATGGGACTCAGCACAGTGGGCTCACGGAACCGCCTCTTTAGATAATGCAAAATCTGCATTCTTTTGCTGGGGGAAAGAAGCAAAACCGCCAGTGTGCACAAAGGCCAACCACACCCATGCATCCACAAACAGAGCCCTGATCAGGAAGTGGGTGCCTCCCCTCCTGACCCTAGAATCACTGGAATTCCTGCTGTGGCCACAGTTTCCTCCCAGGGGAGCGCAGAACTTAAAACAACTGTGATTTCATGCATGTCGAGTGCTCAGGACAGCGCCAGCCCAGCCCTGGCCACATAAGCCTGCCTGCCTCTGCGATTGCTGTTGGCGTTGTTAGTATTTCCGCATCACGGAGGCCCGCTGAAGGCCCCAGGTTCCCTCTGACCTCCCTTTCCTGCTTCCACCACCTTCCCTGGGGTATCATCATCCTTGGGGTGACAGGGTGCGCTCTGGGCACCACCTCCAGGCTATGAAGGGGTGAATCCCACCCACACCACCTGAATGTGGCCCTTACCCCCTCTAGCACCTCCAGAATCCTCAGAGAGCCTGAAATGGCTGGATTTTGGGGGCAACGAACAGTTTTCATTGCAAATGTTGATCCTTCCCAACCTTCATGGCAAAATCACCTCGTGTCAGCCAAATTTGATATTATGTATGACACCTCCCTCATTTTCCTAAATGCTGCAGGATGTATGATGAATTTTAAAAATTAAAGCATATTCAAGTCATTTCACGTTGATAATGTCTTAATAGTTTTAAGAAAACCCAGCAATGGCCTGGGATGCTGGTAATTCACAGGTGGACATGACAGGCGTCTTTAGGGTCCCTCTGGACCTGGAAGTTTTTAAGCGAATGGGGAGACGGCAAATAAGCCCCCGAGGGAGGGGAAGTCAGCATTAACTCTCGCTGATCCATGTGATGGAAACTGAGGGAGAGCAAGCTGATATTCACAGGCAACTCACACGTCCTCCAAAGGAAACTGTCCCCGAGAACAACCAATAGAATATCTAAAAGTGCCCCAGAGTCTGCCTGCTAGAGAGGATTTCAAGGGTGCTGCTCCAAGCTGATGAGGATTTACTTCTAGATAGCAACGACTTTAATAAAGGCAGAATATTTGACTACACCAAGGATCAATTAGTCATAATGACACTTTTAGGTAGGCTCCTCTTCAGCCTCAACTCCTGGCTGCTTCTTGCCTGCACACACCTGGACTCATTGAAATGAGCTCACCTGGGTGCTGCATCCTGCTGACCTCCTCACTTGATAAGCACAGGCAGGGAATGTTGGGCGGGGCTGGCAGAATTGTTTGCGTGTGATAGGAGACTTTAGGTTTGTTCCAGGGCAATCCTGGAGCCCGGCAGAGTCCGGGTCCTGTTTTTAGACGCTGCCGGATCAGGAGCCCGCAGAGTCCGGGTCCTGTTTTTAGATGCTGCCGGATCAGGTTAGCTTTGGGCCATTGGTTTGCAACAGAGGGGCCCAGGCCCTGCCCACAGAACCAAGGGTACCGGAATGCAGCAAACCTCTAGAGGGACCCAGGAGGGGTCTATGGGCTACCAGCCTCATTCCCGGGCAGGATGCAGCCATGCGGGTGGCAGGACGGACACCCTGCCCCATGGTGTTCACACGGCTGCCCCTGTGTTCACGAACGTCCAGGGCAGGGGTGGCCCCCGCCCCACGCGATGCCCAGAAGCCATCGCCTGACTTCACCTTGGTCTGAGTGGACAGTTCAAGCCTCTGCCTCGCCCACTTCTTCCAGGAATTGTTTAATTGTTTCAGGCAAATCCTGAGTCTACCCGGCGCAGAATGACATGAAATTTGATTTCACTGATCGCTAGCACAGCCTGACCTATAATTCTGAATCTAAAAATTAGTGTAACACAATAAGCTAATTTGATTGACCAGCCAGCTGATTTGCCGATCTCTTTTTTATCTTGTGCGGAAAAGAATACTAACAGCAACAGCGGTTCTTCCGTCCTCCATGCACCCGAGCTGACGGGAATGCGTACTTTTCTCCCCTAGGCAAATGAACGCACACATGGCCCCAGCCATAGAACACACTGGCCCCCAGACCCATGCATTGAGGGAGGTGACCTAGGAACCTCAGCATGGGCAGTAGCATCCCAAGCGTCTGACCTGCAAGAATATAGTGAATGATACATCACAAGTGCACGTGAGTGTGGCCTGGGAGCTCGTGCGCGATCCATTCCATTGCCCTCAATCGTAGCCACTGCATGACATCACTGGGCTTAGATTTGCATGCTATTAATATGATGCAATGAGCCAGGTTTCACCTTGTTAGTCCTGACCTGGAGCAACAGGGCGAGGTGCTGAGCATCCTCCAGTGAATATATGTATACTTAGCAGACACTTCCCAAGCATTAGAAAAAATACCTCTGCTGGCCGGGCGCGGTGGCTCACGCCTGTAATCCCAGCGCTTCGGGAGGCTGAGGCGGGTGATCATGAGGTCAGGAGTTCAAGACCATCCTGGCCAACATGGTGAAACCCCGTCTCTACTAAAAATACAAAAAAATTAGCTGGGCATGGTGGTGTGTGCCTGTAATCCCAGATACTTAGGAGGCTGAGGCAGGAGAATCGCTTGAACCAGGGAGCTGGAGCTTGTAGTGAGCCGAGATTGTGCCACTGCACTCCAGCCTGGTGACAGAGCAAGATTCCGTCTCAAAAAAAAAAAAAAAAAGAAAAGAAAAATACCTCTGCTATCCTTTCAGAAAAGGGTAAAGGGGTATCTTATTTTTTATGTTTGCATTGGGGAAAATAATTCACATTACTTGGCCCCAGAGAGATAAGCACTCTAGACGTCCTGAAGATTGTGGTGGGGGGTGGGGGCAGGGTGCCTTTATTTCTGCTCTTGTCCAGCCTCTGATCCCTGAGAGCCAAGGCCCTTTGGAGGAAGGGCTGGCAGGCTTCCCTGTCAGTGAGGGGTGGGATGTCACTGTCCCTCTTCCTGGGAAGCAAACTCATCTCCTGTTCCACTTTTGCTCTCTCCTGACCCCTGCAACCGCCCTTGAACCACCCAACTGGTTGAGGATGTTGTCACTCAGGGTACGGTCACTGGCAATTCACTGTTTATGGACATCATAAAACAGACATTCAGATCAAGGACGACATTTCCTTTATAGCCCAGGAACACAATAAAGTTATATGATTAACAGTGACCTTAAAGGCACAAGAGCCTTTCCTGTGGCCTGTCCTGCCTGCCAAGGGATTGCATAAGTCTATCAGCAGCCAGAGGACTATCCCAGATCACTGGCGTTCCAGCCACTCAGATATGACGAAGAAAGCAAAATCGACCGAAGACCGTGGTGGCCAAACGTGAAGTTTTGGAGAGTGTCTGCCTTGTCATTTCAGGTTCACCTCAGGGGCAGGCATTGAATCGAGTTTTTTCCCTTTCGTTTTCGGAGAGGGGAATTTCATGTTTTGCATCGTTTACATTGACTGGGTGCAATTTCTCCCTCTGCCCTCCTCTGTTCCCAAGGATTAGTTTGCAGGCAGAAAAATGCCTGTGAAGCTGGCAGCATCTGGGGCAGCGAGCATGCATTTCCCTTTCTGGAAGGAGCTGTTACTATGCTCCGGGTGCTGTTCTAGGTGGTCCATGCATGTTAGCTCAATCCTTTTTTTTTTTTTTTGAGATGGAGTTTCACTCTTGTTACCCAGGCAGGAGCGCAATGGCGCAATCTCAGCTCACTGCCACCTCCGCCTCCCAGGTTCAAGCAATTCTCCTGCCTCAGTCTCCCGAGTAGCTAGGATAACAGGCACGCGCCACCACGCCGAGCTAATTTTGTATTTTTAGTAGACATAGGGTTTCTCCATGTTGGCCAGGCTGGTCTTGAACACCCGACTTCAGGTGATCTGCCCGCCTCAGCCTCCCAAAGTGCTGGGATTACAGGCGTGAGCCACTACGCCCGGCCAGCTCAATCCTTCTTATAACCTGCAGGGGCTGTGTGACACCAAGAGAGGCCAAGTCATGACATCGTCAAGCCCGACCTGCCCTACTCCACCATGTTCCTATTTAGGGCTGCAAAGAGGGGACAGAGCTGCATTTATTTTCCCTTCAGAAAACCGCAGAGATACCTTTTTTTTTTTTTTTTTTTTTTTCCTGCGTGGCTTCTTGCTCATAGTGGGGTGAACTTCCTTCCCTCCCTCCCTCCCTCCCTCCCTCCCTCCCTCCCTCCCTCCCTTCCTCCCTTCCTTCCTTCCTTTTGATGGAGTTTTGCTCTTGTTGCCCAGGCTGGAGTGCAATGGCCTGATCTCGGCTCACCGCAACCTCCGCCTCCTGGGTTCAAGTGATTCTCCTGCCTCAGCCTCCCAAGTAGCTGGGATTACAGGCATGCACCACCATGCCCGGCTAATTTTTGTATTTTTAGTAGAGACAGGGTTTCTCCGTGTTGGTCAGGCTGGTCTTGAACTCCCAACCTCAAGTGATCTGCCCGCCTTGGCCTCCCAAAGTGCTCGGATTACAGGCGTGGGCCACTGCGCCTGGCAGAGGGGTGAACTTCTAAGGGAGGGTGTGGGTATGAATACCCAAATGGATGCCGCTGGGGGAATTTGAATTTGGGAGCCACCAGCTGATTGTACACACTGCTGGGACTTTCTCCATTATCTGACAGCCTGTGCGTGTGTCACTGTAACCTGATAATCCTATGGGAAAGTTTAATTATGCTGAAGCCAAAGGAAATCAACTCTGGCTCATCGTGTCTGGGGCTTTGACTCTGTGCCAGATGATCCCACAGACTAGTTCCAGGAAGGATTCTGTCAGGATAATCTGTGATCCAATAAACTAATTGATTACGGTACAAATGACAGAATGTTTGTAAAGACTGAGTCATTTTTGCAAACCAAAGGTTTTACTACATCTGTGGACTTTAACGGGTTGTACGCAGCAGCAACATTTGTAGCAAGAGAAATGAAAAAGAACCAACTGATCACTGTAATAGCAAGACTGGAAGCAACACAAACATCCATCAGTAGGACACACAATAGCAGCACGATGATGCTATAAAAGAATGAAGGGGCCGGGCACGGTGGCTCAAGCCTGTAATCCCAGCACTTTGGGAGGCCGAGACGGGCGGATCACGAGGTCAGGAGTTCGAGACCATCCTGGCGAACATGGTGAAACCCCGTCTCTACTAAAAAATACAAAAAACTAGCCGGGCGAGGTGGCGGGCGCCTGTAGTCCCGGCTACTCGGGAGGATGAGGCAGGAGAATGGCGTAAAAACCCGGGAGGCTGAGCTTGCAGTGAGCTGAGATCCAGCCACTGCACTCCACCCTGGGCGACACAGTGAGACTCCGTCTCAAAAAAAAAAAAAGAATGAAGGAATATTCCTTTTTCTTTTTTATTTTTGAGACGGACTCTCACTCTGTCACCCAGGCTGGAGGGCAGTGGTGCCATCTCGGCTCACTGCAACCTCTGGCTCCCAGGTTCAAGGGATTCTCCTGCCTCATCCTCCTGAGTAGCTGGGATTACAGGTGCCCGCCACCACGCCCGGCTAATTTTTTAAAAAATTAGAAGAGACAGGATTTAGAAAAATTTAGAAGAGACAGGATTTCACCACGTTGGCCAGGCTGGTCTCGAACTCCTGACCTCAGTTGATCCACCCACCTCGGCCTCCCAAAGCGCTGGGATTTCAGGTGTGAGCCACTGCACCTGGCCTCGAATGGAATAATATTCTATCTCTTGCTATAGAGTGACCTTATAATGTAGATGGCTAAAACTTAAGCAGAAGGTTCCAGGTGGAAGTGTCAGATGACAGAGTTTTAGGTTGTCAGAGAGGATGGAAATGGAAAGGAGAGTTCCCAAAGGAGGAAGCCATGGCGGTGGGACCCAAATTCTGTTTAACTACCCTGTTCGTTGGTGGATCCCTGAATGATGCATGTTTGTGGGCCTAGTGTGTCAGAGGTTTCAGCTCCCACTGTGGACGAGACAAAGTTTGGAGTTTACATGTAGTCCAGTGAGAGGGACTTGATAAACACCTCAGGCTTCCTACTGAAACCACAGAAGGGTCACTCTAGAGATCTACCCGAACAAAGCATAAAACTGGGCTGCACGAGGTTCAGGCGATCAGTCAGTAATGTAATTGACTGCTAGAGCAAAATTAACACTCTTCAGAGGATGATAACAAAATCTAGTGTCTCTACGAGGTATTATTCATAATATTAGTCTACAATAAGAAATAGACATGCAAAGAAACAGAGAAATGTGACCCATGGCCATGGAAAACCATCCATCAGACACCCGGACACATGCCAGCTCAGATGCCAAAATGAGCAAACAAAGACTTTAACACGGCAATTGCAAGTACGTCCAAATACCTAAACAAAAAAGGTGTCAGTAAATAGTAGACAGATGGGAGTCTCCAGAGGGAAATCTATGAATAAGAGTCAAGTGGAAATTTTAGAATTTTAAAATATAATATCCTAAATTAAAAAAACTTCATGGATCAGCTTATAGCAGTTTGGAGTCAGCAGAAGAGTCAGGGAAATCAAGGACAGATCAACAGAAATTACCCAATTTGAAGGGCAAAGAAAAAAAAGATCATAAAAAACCCCAAAGCTGCAGTCACTTGAAAGATAATAGCAAACTTTCTAACATACAGGTCATTAGTGAGAAAGAATGGTGCTTATCACACATAATGGCTGAAAATTTTGCAAATTTGCCGAAAACGCAAATTCACAGTTCACGGAAGCTCAACGAACATGAAGAAGAATAAATAGGAAGAAAATGAGACTGTAGCACACCACAGTCCAACTGCTGAAACCTAAAGATAAAGGAAAGAAATCAACAGCTTGAAAACAGCCAGAGGCCTGGGCGCGGTGGCTCACGCCTATAATCCTAGCACTTTGGGAGGCCGAGGCGGGTGGATCACCTGAGGTCAAGAGTTCGAGACCAGCCTGGCCAACAAGGTGATACCTTGTCTCTACTAAAAATGAGTCAGGCATGGTGGCGGGCACCTACATCCCAGCTACTTGGGAGGCTGAGGCAGGAGAATCAGGAGGCGGAGGCTGCAGTGAGCTGAGATCGCACCACTGCACTCCAGCCTGGGCAACAGAGCAAAAGCTCCATCTCCAAAACCAAACCAAACCAAACAAAACAAAACAAAGCAAAAACCAAAGAAAGCAGCCAGAGAAAAAAGACACACTTCATACCGGGGAATAATGATCAAATTAAGCTGACTTCTCATCAGAAACAATGGAGGCCAGAAAGAAAGTGAGCGAATATCTTTAAACTTCTTAAAGAAAAAAAAGAAACTGTGAATGCAGAATTCTACACCCTGAAAACCCATCCTTCAAAATGAAGGCAAAATAAAGGCATGTTCCCTGCCCGGGCACAGTGGCTCACGCCTGTAATCCCAGCACTTTGGGAGGCCAAGGCGGGTGGATCACCTGAGGTCAGGAGTTCGAGACAAGCCTGGCCAACATGGTGAAACCCCGTCTCTACCAAAAATACAAAAAGTAGCCGGGCGTGGTGGTGGGCGCCTGTAATCCCAGCTACTTGGGAGGCTGAGGCGGGAGAATTGCTTGAACCCAGGAGACAGAGGTTGCAGTGAGCTGATTGTGTACTCCAGCCTGGGCGACAGAGCAAGACTCTGTTTTTTTTTTTTTTTTTTTAAAAAAGGCATGTTCCAATGAGCAAAAGCTGAGAGAATTAGTTACTAGCAGATACACACTGCAAGAAACATTAAAGAAAAAAGAAATGCTTTAGAGTGAAAGGATATAATACAAGTTGGAAGTTGAGAAGAAATAAAAACATCGGAAATGGCAAATATATAGGCAACTATTAACAAACTATCTTGAAGTTTATTTTCATAATTTCTTCAGAAAACAACTAGCCGTTTAAATAAGAAATTATAGGCCAGGCATAGTGGCTCACGCCTGTAATTCCAGCACATTGGGAGGCTGAGGCGGGTAGGTCACTTGAGGTCAGGAGTTTGAGATCAGCCTGGCCAAGATGATGAAACCCGTCTCTACTAAAAATACAAAAAATTAGCCGGGCAAGGTGGCACGCATCTGTAATCCCAGCTACTTGGGAGGCTGAGGCAGGAGAATTGCTTGAACCCAGGAGGTTGGAGGTTGCAGTGAACTGAGATCGCACTACTGCACTCCAGCCTGGGCAACAGAGTGAGACTCTGTCTCAAAAAAAAAAAAAAAAAAAAAAGAAATTATAATATTGTATTATGGGGCTTAAAATGTATGCAGATATAAAACATATGACACAATAGCTCAAAGGTGGTGGGAGAGGCGAGTAAGTAGACTTTGATAGTTGCAGTGTCCTTATTTTTTACCTGAGGTGGTACAGTGTTAATTCTAAATGGATTGTGAAAAGTTCAGGATGATTAAAAATGGGCAAAAGATCTGAACAGACACCTCAAAGAAGACATGTAGATGGCAAACAAGCATATGAGAAGATCTCATCATGATATGTCACTGGGGAATTGCAAATTAAAACAAGAAGAAGATACTGCAATACACCTATCAAGAGTGGTGAAAATCCAAGACACTGAAACACAAAAGCTGGGAGGATGTGGAGGAGCAGGAACACTCGTTCATTGCTGCTAGGGGTGCAAAATGGCCCAGTCACTTTGGAAGACTGTTTGGCAGCTTCTTACAAAACTAAACATGCTCTTACCAAAAGATCTAGCAATTGTGCTTCTTGGTATTTATCCAAATGTGTTAAAATCTTACGCGCGCACAAAAACTTGCGCAAGAATACTTATGGCAGCTTTATTCACAATTGCCCAAACCTGAAGCAACCAAGATGCTCTTCAATAGGTGAGGAGCAAATACACTGTGATACACACAGACCATGGAATAGCCTTCAATGCTAAGATGCCAGGAAAAGGCATAGAAGAATCTTAAAGACATATTAGTAAGTGAAAGAAAACCTGAAAAGGCTGTATTCTGTATGATTCCAACTATATGACATTCTGGAAAAGGCTGAACTATGGAGACAGTAAAAAGATCTGGGGCTTGGGGGGGAGGGATGAACAGTTGGAGCACAGGAGGTTTTGAAGGCAGTGAACCTATTCTGTCTGACACTGGGATGGGAGACACGGGTCATCATGTATTTGTCCAAACACAGGGAGTGTACAACCCTGAGAGTGAACTCTGAGGTGGACTATAGACTTTGGCTGATAAGGATATGTCAATGTTGGTTGACTGATTATTGTAACCAATGTACAATGGTTTATTTTTTTTGGAGACAGAGTCTCTCTCTGTCGCCCAGGATGGAGTGCAATGGTGCAATCTTGGCTCACTGCAACCTCCACCTTCCGGATTCAAGCGATTTCCCTGCCAAGTAGCTGGCATTACAGGTGTGTGCCATGACGCCTGACTAATTTTTGTGTTTTTAGTAGAGACCAGGTTTCGCCATGTTGGCCAGACTGGTCTTGAACTCCTGACCTCAAGTGATCTGCCCGCCTTGGCCTCCCAAAGTGCTGTGATTACAGGCGTGAGCCACTGTGCCCGGCCGTAACCAATGTACAATCTGACGCAGGACGTTGACGGTGGCAGAGGCTGAATGTCTGTGTGTGGGGTGAACATGTGGGAGCTCCGCACTTTTCACTCAATTTTGCCGTGAATCTAAAAAACAAAGTCTATCAATTATTAAAAAAAAAAAAAAAAGTAAAGATGCATATTGTAATACTTACAACAGCCAAGTAAAAATAATGCAAAAAGAGACAGCTAAAGAGTCAGTAGAAGGAATAAAATGGAAAACGAAAATTTACTCAGTTCACCCAGGAGAAGGCAGAAAAGGAGGGACAGAGAAACAAAACCCAAGATCAAGGAACAGCAGATAGCAACATGGTAGCGCTAACCCCAACCATATCAACAAATACGTGGGTGCGCTCACTGCCTGGGTGCAATACACCATGTAACACACCTGCATGTGACACATTTAGATCTGACTGTAAAATAAAAGTTGGAATTTAAAAAAAAGTTTTAAAAAATTTACAAAAATTACATACATTTCCCATGGTCAAGATGATGTTTTGAAATATACACACTGTAGAATGGCTAAATCAAGCCAATTAACATACATGTTACGCCACATAGTTATTTTTTTGTGGTGATAATGCAAAATGTACTCTCAGTGATTTTCAAGAATAAAATACATTGTTATTAACTATTAAAAAGACAAAAAAACCCACAACTACATTAAGAGTAAAGGGACATAGGAAAAAATAATACCCAAATTATATAAAATCTTTCAGAAAATAGAGAAGAAAGTAAACTTCCCAACGTGTTTTATGAGGCCACTATAGGCCCAATATCAAAATATGACAAAGACATTCCAAGAAAACAAATTACACACCAGTGTCCCACTTAAGCATAGGCAGCCACATCCTTAATGAATTGTTAGGAAATCAAATCTAGCAATACATAAAAAGTGGTTGGGTGCTGTGGCTCACGCCTGTAATCCCAGCACTTTGGGAGGCCAAGGTGGGCGGATCACTTGAGGTCAGGAGTTTGAGACCAGCCTGATCAACATGGTGAAACCCTGTCTCTACTAAAAATACAAAAATTAGCCGGTGTGGTGGCAGGCAACTATAATCCCACCTACTCGGGAGGCTGAGGCAGGAGAATCACTTGAAGGTGGGAGGCAGAGGTTGCAGTGAGCCAAGATTGTGCCACTGCACTCCAGCCTTGGCGACAGAGCGACACTCTATCTCAAAACAAAAACAAAACCAAATCAATACATAAAAAGCAAACACATCAAGGAGAGGGCCTGCATATCCTTTGTTACATTTATTCCCAAGTATTTTCCTAGAAATATTTCCTGGAAATACAAGTGAGTTTACCCCAGGAAATTTCCTAGGAATATTTCCTGAAAATATAAGTGCCTTTACCCTAAGAAAGCAAAGTGGTTTTAACATTTGAAAATCACTCAGTATTATTCATTATCTTAACAGAATAAAGGAGAAAAACACCATATATATGATCAATCCATAGGTGCAAAAAGAGCATGGAACAAAATCCAATACCTCTTTATGAGACAAACCACTAGCAAACAAGGAATAAGAGGACGCTTCCTCAACCCACCTCACTAGATGCAGAGAGAACATTTGATAAAAGTGAGCAAAGAATTTTGTCAAAGAACATTAGACAAAAAACTCTCAGAAAACTAAGAGTATTTGGGGACTTCCTACCTGATGAAAGGCATCTACAAAAAAATCTGTGGCTAACATTGTATGTAATGGTGAGAGACTGAAGGCATCTCCCCTAAGATTGGGAACAAGGCGAGGATGTCTGTTCTCACTTTTGTTTAACTGTATTGCAGTTTCAACTAGTACAACAAGACAAGTAAAAGAAATAAAAGCCAAAAATTGGAATGCAATAATTAAAACAGTCATTATTCTTGGATGGTATGACTGTCTCTGTGGACAATCATAGGAACCTATAAAACAACAACTAGAACTAACCAATGAACTAAGCAAATTCACAGGATCCAATGTCAACATCCAAAAATCGATTGTATTTTTATAAACTAGCAGCAAACAATTGGAAATTTAATAAAATCCTATTCACAATAAAACCAGAAAACAGAAAACACTTTGGAGTAAAGTTAACGAAACACACGCAGGACCTTTATCCTGAAAGTCATAACCTTTTGAGAAGTTAAAAGAGACCTAAATAAGCGGAGGGATGTATCACGTTCGTGGGTTGGAAGACTCAGTACAGTTAAGACACTACCCGCCCCAAAGTATATATTAAATAAAATGGTAATCAAAGTCATAGAAGCCTTCTTTTTTGAAATTGATTAAGTTGATTCTAAAATTTGTAGGGAAAAGAAAAGAACCTATACAGTCAAAACGACTGAAGAGGAAGAACAAATGGAGAACTTAGAGTACCTGATTCCAGGGCACAGTAACGTAGCCAGTGTGGTATTGGTGTGAGGATAGACAAATAGATCAGTGAAGCAGAACAGAGTTCAGTGAGAGGCCCAAACGTAGAGACCATTAACTGTCAACAAAGGAGCCATGGATTCAGCGGGAAAAGGAAAGTCTTCTTAACAAGGGGTGCAGTAACAGCTGCGTGTCAGCGTGGGGAAGAAAACGAAGGGCAGTCTCCACTTCACAACACACACAACATTAATTTGAAATGAATGACAGATTAAAACATAACATCTCAACAATGACTGGGTTGTTAAAAATTTTCCTTAAATTAAAAAAAAAAAAAAACCATAACGGCTATAACTCTCAATCTTCTAAAAATGTATCTCTATGACCTTGGGATAAAAAGAAAAAATTTTTAGGCCGGGCGCGGTGGCTCAAGCCTGTAATCCCAGCACTTTGGGAGGCCGAGGCGGGTGGATCACGAGGTCAGGAGATCGAGACCATCCTGGCTAACATGGTGAAACCCCGTCTCTACTAAAAGTACAAAAAACTAGCCGGGCGTGGTGGCGGGCGCCTGTAGTCCCAGCTACTCGGAGGCTGAGGCAGGAGAATGGCGTGAACCTGGGAGGCGGAGCTTGCAGTGAGCCGAGATCGCGCCATTGCACTCCAGCCTGGGTGACACAGCGCGAGACTCCGTCTCAAAAAAAAAAAAAAAAAAAAACAAAAAAAGAAAAAATTTTTTTTAGGGCTGGGGGTGGTGGCTTACGCCTGGAATCCCAGCACTTTGGGACGCCGAGGCGGGTCGGCCACCTGAGGTCGGGAGTTTGAGACCAGCCTGGCCAACATGGTGAAAACCCCGTTTCTACTAAAAATACAAAAAAATTAGCCAGGCGTGGTGGCGGACACCTGTAATCCTAGTTACTTGGGAGCCTGAGGCAGGAGGATCACTTGAACCCGGGAGGTGGAGGTTGCAGTGAGCTTATCATGCCACTGCACTCCAGCCTGGGCGACAAGAAATCTTGTCTCAAAAACAAACAAACAAAAACACAAAAAACAGAAACGTTGTTAGAGAAGACACAAGAAGTACTAACTACAACAGAAAAACTTGTTACACTGGATGGAATTCATCAAATTAAAAATCTCTGCTCATCAAATGACCTCATTAAGAAAACGAAAAAGGCAAGTCACAAACTGGGAAAAATATTTGCCATATATATCTGGCAAATGAATTACATCCTAGCTTATGTAGAGTTTCCTACAAACCAGCGATAAAAATAATATGAGCCAGCTTAAAAAATGAGCAAAATCCTTTTTATACATATTTTTTTTGAGATGGAGCTTTTGCTCTGTCGCCCAGGCTAGAGTGCAATGGCGTGATCTTGGTTTACTGCAACATCCACCTCCTGGGTTCAGGCGATTCTCCTGCCTCAGCCTCTTGAGTAGCTGGGATTACAGGCACCCACCACCACGCCCAGCTAATTTTTGCATTTTTAGTAGAGAGGAAGTTTCACCATGTTGGTCAGGCTGGTCTCGAACTCTTGACCTCAGGTAATCCACCCACCTTGGCCTTCCAAAGAGCTAGGATTACAGGCGTGAGCCACTGGACCTGGCCTGAGTAAAATACTTTTGAACAGACACTTCACAAAATATGACATTCAAATAGCCAATAAGACATAGCAACATGTTCAACATCATTAAGTTACTTGGAAATGCACATTAAAACTATAAGAAGATAGGATTGCTCTTACACCTACTCAAATGTCTAAAATGTAAGCAGAAAATGTTTACTGTTGCAGGGATGTGGAACAGCTGGGTCACTCAGATGCTGCTGGTGGGAATGTGGAATGGTACAACCATTTGGTAAAACAGCTTGGCAGTTTCTTTTTTTTTTTTTTTTGTTGAGATGGAGTCTCGTTTTGTTGCCCAGACTGGAGTGCAGTGGTGCAACCTCTGCTCACTGCAACCTCCTCCTCCCAGGTTCAAGAGATTCTCCTGCCTCAGCCTCCTGAGTAGCTGGGACTACAGGCACATGCCACCACGCCCTGCTAATTTTTTGTAGAGACCGGGTTTTACCATGTTGGCCAGGCTGGTCTCGAACTCCTGACCTCAAGTGAGCCTCACACTCCAGCCTGGGCAACAGGCGTGAGACCCTGTCTCAAAAAACAAACACACACACACACACACAAACAAACAAAAATGATGTTGAGTGAAAGAGTCCAGACATCAAAGAGCCCATGCTGTGTGATTTCAACTCCGTGCAACTCAAAAACAGGCAGAGCACTCCACAGTGGGGACTGCCTTGAAGCGGGTACAGCGGCATTTTTCTAGGGTGATGGAAATGTCCTCTGTCTTGATTGCGGTGGTGGTTACGTGCACGTGCACTTTAAAAAAATTTAATTTAAGTTCTGGGATACACGTGCAGGACATGCAGGGATGTCACACAGGTAAACGTGTATCATGGTGGTTTGCTGCACCTGTCAACCCATCACCTAGGTATTAAGCCCAGCATGCCCCAGCTATTTATCCTGATACTCTCCCTCCTCCAACCCTCCTGACAGGCCCCAGTGTGTGTTATTCCCCTCCCTGTGTCCATGTGTTCTCGTTGTCCAGCTCCCATTTATAAGTGAGAACATGCAGTGTTTGACTTTCTGTTCCTGTGTTACTTTGCTGAAGATAATGGCTTCCAGCTCTATCCATGTCACTGCAAAGGACATGATCTCGTTCCTTTTTATGGCTGTATAGTATTCCATGGTGTATATGTATCACATTTTCTTTATCCAGTCTGTCATTGATGGGCATTTGGACTGATACCTTGTCTTTGCTATTGTGAATAGTGCTACAGTGAACATACACGTAGATGTATCTTTATAATAGAAAGATTTATATTCCTTTGGGTATATGTATAAATGTCATTGCTGGGTCAAATGGTATTTCTGGTTTGGGTGGTGATTCCTCAAAGATCTAACACCTGCACTTCTGCCAAAACTTATCAAACTGTGACCTGGCGCAGTGGCTCACGCCTATAATCCCAGCACTTTGGGAGGCTGAGGCAGGTGGATCACCTGAGGTCAGTTGTTCAAGATCAGCGTGGTCAACATGGCAAAACCTTGTCTCTACTAAAAATACAAAAAACTAGCTGGGTGTGGTGGCATGCGCCTGTAATCTCAGCTACTCGGGAGGCTGAGGTAGGAGAGCTGCTTGAATCCAGGAGGCAGAGGTTGCAGTGAGCCGAGATCGCGCCACTGCACTCCAGCCTGGGCAACAACAGTGAAACTCCGTCTCAAAAACAAAAACAACAAAAAACAAAACAAAACTCATCAAACTGCACCCACAGGATCTGTGCATTTCAGGGCAGTCAGGCAGGACATAGCCGTGGGCAGGTATGGGTTGGCCTGGTTCTCACAAATGCCTAGCAGCAGGGAGGGCAGTCCTAACGTCTGCAGCCTCGAGGTCTGTGCAGCAGTGTTCGACGGTCATCATCTCCATTTTACTCCAATCTGCCATCAGGACACTTCCATTCTGAAGGCTTCTGTATTACTGTTTGCGATCAATATCTCTGACAGTGGCATGCTAAGGGCTGCTGTCTTTGTTGGCTAGGCTACTCTAAAGGGAGTCCGTCTGAACACACAATTCCAGAAATGGTTATTTTTCATTTATACACTGCAGCCATTTTTTTTTTTTTTTTGAGACGGAGTCTCGCTCTGTCGCCCAAGCTGGATTGCGGTGGCGCGATCTCAGCTCACTGCAAGCTCCGCCTCCCGGGTTCACGCCATTCTCCTGCCTCAGCCTCCCGAGTAGCTGGGACTACAGGCACCGCCACCACGCCTGGCTAATTTTTTGTATTTTTTTAGTAGAGACGGGGTTTCACCGTGTTAGCCAGGATGGTCTCCATCTCCTGACCTTGTGATCTGCCCACTTCACCCTCCCAAAGTGCTGGGATTACAGGTGTGAGCCACCGCGCCTGGCCCACTGCAGCCTTTTTGTTTCAAAAAGAATGGAAGTAAGGATGACGGCATCTATGCTTATAAGGCCTTCTAGAGTGAAACTGCACTGAAATAGACAATATTATTAAGGAGTGTTATTATTTCTCGCGAGCAACGTGTCTGTGCTCAGACTTCCAGCATTAACTTGGCTTCCAGGGCAGACACAGTCAGTCCTCTGTGTTTTGTTTTAGACTTTAGGAAGCATTCCTGTTCTATTAAAATTCAGCAATTCCAGAGAGACCTAACTTTAGTCACTCAAAAATGTCCTCTAAGTCATTTTCAATGATAGCAACCATTTACTGGGCACTTACCAAGTGGCAGGCACTGTGTTCAACATTTTGCATAAATTACTTCATTTATCCTCCCAAGAACCAGGCAAGGTATGCATTAGAATTCCTGTTTTGCAAGGGAAATGGAAGTTCAGTGGGGTTAAGTGGCTCTCCTAAGGCTATTTCATCCAAATGACAAATGAGTATGCCAGGGGGCCTGACTCCTCTTGGAGTGTAAGGTTCTTAGTTTGAGATCCTCAAAAGACCACTGGAGACAAGGAGCTGGGGGCTAGTGGCGCATTTGAAGGCCAGCCCAGGAAGCCCTGGGAGGGAGTGGGGGATTGAGGCGTGGGGGGAAGAGAGCTCCCAGAGGGTGAGCTGACGTGCAGGTGACTCCCCGCTCTGAGCTCCCTTTGAGCAGCTGCATTGATGACGTCAGATTCGCAGTCCCACTATGGAGCAAGGAAGCTGGGCACCCGTCCGCCAGCTCCCTCTCACTGGGGAGGACTGACCTCGGGGCGGGCCCTCCCCACCACTTCCTGGTGTGCCCCACACAGAGGAGGTCCTCAGGCAGGGGGACTCAGGGGTTGGAGGAGGCACCCATTAGTGGGTAAGGGACCTGCTATCCAGGCTGCAGGGACTTCCTGGACAGGCCAGTCTGGCGCACCCACAGCATCCAGTACCCTCTGCTGTGAACTTTCAGCACTTCTCTCAGGCCCTCCCCTTCAAGACAGCTAGACTTTTAAAAAGATTTTAATATTTCATTTACTCCAATATACCTCAAAATACCTAATTTCACCAGGTATCTTTCACACAAAAATTTGCACACAAATATTTGCAGCAGCATCATTCACAATAGCCTTTGTGGAAACAGCCCAAATGTCCATCAGCTGATGAATGGATCAACCGAACGTGATGCAGCCACGCGATGCAGCCACGCGACGCAGCCACGCGACGCAGCCACACAACGGAACGTCACCCAGCCATAAAGAAACGAAGAGCTGTCACAAGCTGCAACACAGGGAGCCTGGAACACAGTGTGTGAAGTGGAAGAAGCCAGGAAAGGCCACAGATTCTGTCATGTGAAAGGTCCAGAATGCACAGGACAGAGAGCAGGGCCTGCCAGGGGCTGGGGGGTCAGGGGGATGGAGAGGGACTGCTAACAGGTACAGGGTTTCTTTTTGGGTTGATGGAAATGTTCTGGAATTAAATAGTGGTGATGGTTGCACAACAAAATGAAGACACTAAAAAGGACTGAGGTTGTACACTTTACTTTTTTTTTTTGAGATGGAGTCTCGCTGTGTCACCCAGGCTAGAGTGCAGTGGTGTGATCTTGGCTTGCTGCAAGCTCTACCTCCCAGGTTCGAGCGATTCTCCTGCCTCAGCCTCCCAAGTAGCTAGGATTACAGATGTACACCACCACATCTAGCTAATTTTTGTATTTTTAGTAGGGATGGGGTTTCACCATGTTGGCCAGTCTTGTCTCAAACTCCTGGCCTCAGGTGATCTGCCCGCCTCGGCCTCCCAGAGTGCTGGGATTACAGGTGTGAGCCACCATGCCTGGCTGAGGTTGTACACTTTAAAATGGTGGGCTTTATGTTATAACAATGACATCTCAACCAGGAAATATGAAATCAATACAAACGTGACTGAGATTTTTATATTCTTTTTTATACTAAGCCTTCAGAATTTGGTGCGTGCTTTACAGTTACGGCGCGTCTGCGTCTGGACTGCGGCTGGACTTTAAATGCATTTGGTCACCTCCTGGGGGAACTCTCATGTGGGGGCAGCTCCGGGGTTCCATGGCTGTCCCCAAAACCTCTTCACATGCGCGTTGTGGGGCACAGCCAGGCAGCCTGCCCACCCCACCAGCCACCGGCCTCCTCTGGCTTGCAGAAGCTCAAGCACGTACTCTGCAGATGCTCCTCCTTATGGCCCCTTTTTATTGTCCTTCTATGGAAACAGCAACACCAATAAAGCTGCTGGGAAGTGGAAGCCTCTAAGTCACTCTTGGTCTCTGGCCAGGAGGTAGAATGTGGTGTGGGTCTCCACAGGGCCAGATGCAGAGGCTGGACAGGGTGTGTATGACCGGAGACAGGTCCTGGGTCCTAGTGCAGGCAGGAATGTGGAGGCGAACAAGCAGAACCAGACCCCTACAGCAGTGTCTAATTGAAGACACTATCATTACTTGGGTTAAGCGTGACAGCACGGCTCAACTGCTGTTGCACCTAAGAATATTGTGAGAGCCCCTGGCTCTCCTACAGGACTTGGGCGGTGGGGGGCTGTCCTGGCCTGTGACTGTGCAGCACGCTTTCCCTAACGCTCTGGTCAAAAAGACACAATCCCCTTGAAATGGTCCTGAGATCACACGGACCCTTTGTGGCTCCTAGGATCCGAGTTCCAGGAGGGCTGCAGAGGGCACCAATGTCTCAGCCACTGGGCGCCTGCACAGCCCAAGGCCAGCAGCCTTTGCCAGAGTCCTCCAGGGAGGAACAGCTCCGGCCTTAGGACAAGCGGTTCCAACTCCCGTTCACCTCTTTCCCTTAATGAGTCCAACTCCATCTCCCACTGGTCCTGGATGGGCCCCCAAGTGACACAGAAATCCCTCTTTCCTCTGCTCCCAGCGATACTCTTCTAACTCTGAACACAGCCACCTCGCCCGTCTTCACTGGCCTGCGCGAGCCCTGCTGCATCCAACCCACACCTGGCCGGCCTTTGCCTCTTCTTGCCTCTAGGGCTTCGTGGCTTTGACCCCTCTGCTCCTGATGGCATCTAGGCACCAGCATCCTTCTCCCACAGATGGGTTCTGTCTCCGTCCGGATCAGGCCTGGCCCCTCCTGCTGGTGCTCACTCACTCCCTGCTGGCCTCACCAAGCCCCAGACTTCAACACCATCCATTAGGAGCTGACAGCCGAGAGGCCGCCTGCCCTGACTCTGCCTGCTCCTCGTGCACCTGATGTCTGACGAGCAGGCCAAGCCCACCCGCAGCAACCCCCTCCCTGGGCCATGGCGCTCAGTGCTCAGGTCAAAGAAGCCCCGGATGGGTGTCTGTATATCCCGCTTCCACTTAGGAAAAAGCTTGTCTCTGCTTTTAGAACATGCTGGAACCTGCACTCCTCATCGCCTCCATGACCCCCACCCTGGCCTGGGCCTCCGTCTCCTCCCAAAAAACCAGCCTCCTCTCGGATTTCTCTGCCTCCACCTTTGCTACCACTTCCCTTTCCTGATCTCGACCCAGCGCCCTGAGCAAGATTTAAAACACAAATGTGATGGTGTCACTCCTCCGCTGAAAGCCTTCTAATAGCTGCCCACGCCACTCAGCATAAAAGCCAGCATCCTTGCAACGACCTTCAAGGCCCTGACGCTTTCATTCTCATCTCCAAACATTTGCGCTCTAAACAGCCAGAGTGGAATTTGGTGATCAGCCAGGAGTTTGGGGGAGACCCCAAAGGGATCATGTCTTAGCAGGACTGAGTTATCCCTGGGGTAAGGGCCCTCTCGAGTCATTCTGGCAAAACTTAAAGGTGGGACTCAAAGGCATCAAACCACTGTACAAGTGACTTAACTGCTGGCCAAGGCAGAGCTCAACACGCTAACTGGGAGAAACAAAACCAGATGATGAACCAGCATGCACTCCTGTGATGAGCATTCCATCCAAATCTACTAGATTCATGAGAATCAGAAAAATATGACCCATACCCAGGAGAAAAATCAATCAACAGAGACAGACAGATACGGCAGAGAGCAGGAAACTAGCAGACAATGGCATGAAACAATTATCATGAGGTATAAGCGTTTACAGGAAATATAAACATAATGAGGCATAAATGGGACATCTGAAAATGGGAGATATGAAAAAGGAGGAAAACAAATTCCTAGGGGTGAAGAACGCAATATATGAAATGAAAATTTCACTGAATGAGATTCACAGCAGACTAGACACTGCAGGAGGGAAGACCAATGCAATTGAAGATGCCACAGAAAAGTCTAAGAAAAATAAAGCAAACAGAAAAAACGGTCTGGAAAGAAAGAAACAGAGTGGGAGTGAGTCAGGGGATGCTCTCAGGCTGTCTATCATTCAGGTAATTAGGATCCCAGGGGAAACGGGGGGGAGGGGGGAGAGAGAGAGAGAGAGAGAGAGAGCAGAAAAAAATCCAAATTTCATGAAAAATATGATCCCAAAGTTCCAAGAGGATCAATGAACACCAAGCAGGTTAAACCAAAAGAAAACCACGCCAAGTCCATCGTAATCAAATTCCTGCAAACCAGTGATAAAGAAAACACCTTAAGCAGCCAGAGGGAAAAAGACACACTCTGCACGCAGAGGAACAAAGGGAAGGCATCACAGACCTCTCATTAGAGGCTACACCAGCTAAAATACAACGAGACGACATATCCACAGTGCTGGAAAACTGCGAAAGTAAAATTCTCTGTGGCAAGAAAATGCCCTTTCAAAATGAAGATGAAATAACAACACCGTCAGTCGGGCACGGTGGCGCATCCCTGTAATCCCAGGAAGTGAGGATTACTTGAGTTTAGGAGTTTGAGACCAGCCTGGGCAACATCGTGAGAACTTGTCCCTACAAAAACTTAAAAAATTAGCCAGCCATGGTGTGTGTGCCTGTAGTCCCAGCTACTTGTGAGGCTGAGAAGGGAGGACTGCTTCAGCCTAGGAGGTCAAGGCTATCATGAGTTATGACTGCACCACTGCACTCCAGCCTGGGCAACAGAGACAGCTCTTATCTCTCTCTCTCTTTGGAAAAAAAAAAAAAAAAAAAAAAAAAAGCAAAACAACAAAGAAAAACTTTTTCAGACAAAAGCAGAAGGACTTTGTTGTCAGAAAACCAGCACTCTAAGAAAATCATCTATAGAATCATAGGAAATCTACAAAAAGCTACTAGACCTAATAAATGAGTTTAGCAAGGTCTCATACAAAAGCCAATTCCTATAAACTAAAAACTACTGAAAATTGAAATGAAAAAAAAATCCATTTATAATACCATTAAATACATGAAATAGTGATGTATTATCAATATATATTTAAGTACTTCATATTAACAATGGTAACACATTATTGAGAAACATTAAAGGAAACCCAAATAAATGGATAGACCATATTTATGAATCAGAAGACTCAACATTCTTAAGATATTAATTCTTCCCACATTTTTCTGTATATTTAATGCAATTTCAGTCAAAATCCTAGCAGACTTTTTTTTTGGTAGCAATTCATAGACTAATTCTAAAATTTATCTGAAAATAAACGCAATAACATTTTTGAAAAAGAAAAAAGAAACCAGAGATAATTTAGAGTACCTGATTTCAAGACCTACTATTTACCTACAGTAGTCAAGATGGTGTGCTTTTGTTTTAAGACATGTAAATTTACACAACAGTATCTGGAGTCCAGAAAAAGACTCACACATATATGGCCCATTGATTTTCCACAAAGGTGTCATGGTAATTCAGTGGGAGAAAAGATCGTCTTTTCACCAAATGGTGCTGGAGCAAATGAATATCTGTGCAGAGTAAATGAACCTCGGTTTTTTCTCCTCCGCTTGGATGAGCTGGACTTAGTGACTTGCTTCCAAAGAAGAGCAGGGAAGGAGACCAACGGTGACTCTGCAGTGCAGAAGCCAGTGGTCCCACCTGGCTGTCATGTGCCCCACATATTCCTTCCAAACCCCACCACACCCAGGCTGGTTGTGAGAGAAACGTCAGACAAACCCAGACTGGGGAGCACTCTACAGACTCTTCCCTCCACTCTTAGGGACGATGGTTAAGTATATGTTTAACTGTATAAAAAAGTTGGCAAGGTTATAGGTGTCTTAGGTATTTAGCCAAGTGAAATAAAATGTATAAAAATAGATGTTTCCACCATTACTTGTACTTTAATGCTCACAGCAGCCTTATTCATAAAAGCCCTGAGACTGGAAACAACCCAAATGTCCATCCACAGAGAATGGAAGACGCCCTGTGGTACCGCCCACACCATGGGACACCAATGTCCATCCACAGAGAATGGAAGACGCCCTATGGTACAGCCCACACCATGGGACACCAACGTCCATTCACAGTGAATGGAAGACGCCCTGTGGTACCACCCACACCATGGGACACCAATGTCCATCCACAGAGAATGGAAGACGCCCTATGGTACAGCCCACACCATGGGACACCAACGTCCATCCACAGTGAACGGAAGACACCCTGTGGTACAGCCCACACCATGGGACACCAATGTCCATTCACAGAGAATGGAAGACGCCCTGTGGTACAGCCCACAACATAGGACACCAATGTCTATCCACAGTGAACGGAAGACGCCCTGTGGTACTGCCCACGCCATGGGACACCAATGTCTATCCACAGTGAACGGAAGACACCCTGTGGTACTGCCCACGCCATGGGACACCAATGTCCCTCCACAGAGAATGGAAGGCGCCCTGTGGTACAGCCCACACCATGGGATACCACTTAGCAATACAAAGCAATGAATTGTCTCTACACACAGCACACGGGTGGGTCTCAAAAACATGTCAAGTCAAAAAAGAGTACATGTACCATGTAATTTCTTTTACATGAAACTCTCAAAAGGACAAATCTCATGGATGATGTCAGAAAGCAGGTCGGTTGTGGACTGAGACACACTGGGAGGGGCACGAGAGAGCTTTTCTAGGTGGTGCAAATGTCTTGATTTGGGTAATGATTACGAGGGTGACACACTTTTCAAAACTCATCAAAATAGACACTTAAATGGCATTTCATGATGTATAAATCATACATAAATAAACGTTATAAAAATCAAATGGAAAGTGGATTCTAGGTTGGGTACAGTGGCTCATGACTGTAATCCTGCACTTTGGGAGGCTGAGGCGGGTGGATCACCTGAGGTCAGGAGTTCGAGACCAGCCTGGCCAACATGACAAACCTCTGTCTCTATTAAAAATACAAAAAAATTACCCAGGCTTGGTGGCGCATGCCTGTAATCCCAGCTACTTGGGAGGGTGAGGCAAGAGACTCACTTGAACTTGGGAGGCAGAGGTTGCAGTGAGCCGAGATCGCGCCACTGCACTCCAGCCCTGGGCGACAGGGCCAGATTCTGTCCCCACTCTGGCTGTTTAGAGCGCAAATGTTTGGAGATGAGAATGAAAGCGTCAGGGCCTTGAAGGTCGTTGCAAGAAAGAAAGAAAAGAAAAAGGATTCTAACACAGCAGCCCAAGTGACTATACGAGGCACGCCAAGGCATCCCAGGGGCCACAGATGCCTGCCTTGGCAACTCACAGTGGAAAGGCGAGGACAGGTGCTAGGCCAGGAAGACCAGAGTGGATGCCGCCCTGCATCTGCAAAGTCCTTAGGATGGCCTCTGGCCAAGGGGCAGGAAAAGACACTGCAGCCAATGGAACCGGCATAGACCAGGAACAGGCAGTGGCCAAGAGGAGTAAGAAAAAATCCATGCAAGGGAGGCTAATCCCAGGGAGATGCTATTTTGCCTGGGGTTAGAAAGGCAGAGCCCTTACAGTAATACAAGGTTTCAGATTCTGTAATAGTGTCAGCTTCAAATGCAGATTCAAATGCTTAACTAACATATAGTTGAATGCTTCAAAGGTTTAACTAATATACATTTCAAATGCTTAGATTCAAATGCTTAACTAGTATATATTTTATCACCAGGGCAAGCTCAAGATTTCTTTTTCCTTCTTTTAGTTTAAAAAATGACAGCAGGGCCTTACCAGAGAGTTGCTTGATGGCCACAGGTCTCACTTTGTAGGGAGTGCTGCAAAAGAGAAGACAGTGCTGCTGTGAGACGCTGCAAGGCGCTCGCTGTACGTCTGGCAGGAGAGATAAGCACTCGGCGTGATTAGAATTCAGTGGATTAGGTCGTTTTTTTTATTTTTTTATTTTTTAAATTAGCTCCTTTGACTATTCTCAGCTTCCGTACTCAGATGAGTTTCAAGTATATCATTTAAATGATCAACTTCCTCTATAATGTTCATGTTTGGTCAATTAAATAAATGTCATGGGTACGACTGCCGATCACAGGTGCTGTATCGAGTTGGAAACGGCAGACTCTGGCAGCTGCCTGGACCCATTCCAGCACCTGGCGGATGCAGGTGGCCTCCCTCTCTTTTGCTCTATTGAGCTGATGGCGACCGTATCCCCCAAATGACCAAGAGAGGATGGTGACAGTGATGACGTTGAAAATGCACTGGGGGCCGGGCGTGGTGGCTCAAACCTGTAATCCCAGCACTTTGGGAGGCCGAGATGGGCGGATCACGAGGTCAGGAGATCGAGACCATCCTGGCCAACACGGTGAAACCCCGTCTCTACTAAGAAATACAAAAAAAAAAAAATAGCCGGGCGAGGTGGCAGCGCCTGTAGTCCCAGCTACTCGGGAGGCTGAGGCCGGAGAATGGCGTGAACCCGGGAGGCGGAGCTTGCAGTGAGCTGAGATCCGGCCACTGCACTCCAGCCTGGGCGACAGCGCGAGACTCCGTCTCAAAAAAAAAAAAAAAAAAGAAAATGCACTGGGATCTCCATGATGTCGCCCCCCATAATCATGAGGCCCAGTGTGGCAGGAGAGAATACTGGCTGTGCATACGACAGCCAAAACGTTTCTATCGCTGACACATGATGGCCTCTGGCCAAGGGGCAGGAAAAGACAGTGCAACCAATGGAACGGGTTTAGACCAGGAACAGGCAGTGGCCAAGAGCAGTAAGAAAAAATCCACACAAGGGAGGCTGCCCCAGGGAGATGCTATTCCTTGACCCAGCAGTTTAGCAACATTTGGAAACCTGGAAAGAGAAGTGCTACAAGGACACAGGCCGGCAGACATCACAGGTGTTGCTGGTGGGGTGTGGGTTGCCACACCTTGGGGAAAACCGTGTGGCAATATCGGTTAAAATCCTTTGTCTCAGCAGATGAATTAGGGAGGGATGTATCAGAATGAAACATCAGCACACAGGGAGACAGTCACATGTCATGTGTTCATGTCTTTGACTTGCTCATTCATTTGTTCACTTGCTGTACCCATTTCTTCCCGAGTGTCCGCTGTGGTCAGGGGCAGGGGGGTTGAAAGAGCATGCTCCACTGTGCGGTCTGCTTGGTTCAGTTTGTGCATCTCTCCACAGGCAGGATAACACATTAGTGGCCCTATGGTGCCAGGGTCTGAATATTGAGGTACCACCATCCCACATATAATGAAGCCCTCATCCCCAGTGGGTAAGATTAGGAGGTGAGGCCTTGGGAGGTGATTGGGTTTGGAGGAGTTCCTGAGGGTGAGGCCCATGGGATGGGGTTGGTGTCCTTACAAGGGGCGAAGGCACCAGAGCTGTCTCTTGCTCTGCCTCATGAGGGCACAGTCAGAAGGCAGCTGTCTGCAAGCCAGGAAGAGAGGCCTCCCCAGGAACAGAACCTGCCACACCCTCATCTCAGACTTCAGCCTCCACACTCTGAGAAGTCAATGTCTAGCTGTTTAAGTTCAGACAGACTGAGATACTGGGGTGTCAGGTAGCTGTTAAGAAGATGAAGACAAGTGTGCAAGTATTTACCTGTGGGGCGCCTGTGACTCCTTACTAGGTAAAAACAAGTTACAGAGTGATATATAGAGAATGAGCTCATTTCTGGAAGAAGAAAGCACAGTGAATATGGAGGGGTATACACGCCAAGCCGTTAATGGTGACTAATTGGGGGCAATACATGTGGTTTGATGGTTACAGGTAACGTGGAAAATCTTTACAATTTTAAACACCAATCATGTGCAAAAATAAAACTTGTGTGGCACTGACCTCCCTGTGCTTTGGGCTCTTTGTCTGTAGGTTGGTGAGGTTGAGGTTCCCGGGAAAGCTGGGCACTGTGGACTTGCCAGCTGAGCCCAAGTGCTGGGGACTAGAGGGCCCTCTGTCCCCTCGACTCTCGCCTCACCCTATGAATGACACCGCTCACACAGAACGTCAAGTGAGCCCACACCCTCTCGTCTCCCACCGTGTGCCTGCTTGGGCTCACGAGAGGCCCTGCCTCGAAAGGCCTTTTAGTGGCGGGTCATTTGGCGCTGGAGGGCTCATTTCTCCCCAGAGACTTGGTTATCAGAGGCACTGGGCTTGAAGCGTGGCCCTAAGTGCAGAGCAGAGTCCTCCAAGCTCCGCAGGTGGAGACGGCACTCGGTCGTCATTGGGACTGGGTCCTCTCTAGCCTCCGATGCCTGTGCTTAGCTGGGCAAGTCCACGGTGCCTGGCTTTCCCAGGAACCTCAGCCTCACCGCCTTACAGACCCAGAGCCCAAGGCGTAAAGACGCCAGGTGCTTTGCTGATGGCCTCAGTGTGGCCAGTGAGGACCCGTGCCAGGGCTGCCTAGGAAGGGCCTGGACTGGGAGGACAGAGTGGAGGGTGGGCAGCAGAGAAGCCGGGTGTGCTGGGCTCCTCTCAGATCCTCCTTCCTTCCCCTTCTCAGTGTCTCTGCAGCTCCTGCCATGAGAGCAGCCATCGAGATGGTGCAGTGGGTGGAGGGGAAGCCAGAACTTGCGTGGGCAGCAGGAAGGGGCTTTCCCATCACTCCTGCCATCCCTGGCTCCCCACTCCTCCCCGTTTCTTCTCCTGCGCCTCCTCTGAGGGCAGCAAGGACTCTTTCTTCTCCTCCTTCCCCTGCCCCTCGTCCCTACAAAATTAGTGCTGGAGGTGGGGGGCGGGTAGTGACACCAGGAGCAGAGAAGGGTTTCAGGAGGTGGGGCAGGGGCTGGAGGGAGAACAGCATGGATCCCACACAGTGCCGGCGGGGACAGAGCCCAAGAGGCATGTCCAGCAACTTCTCCCACGCAAGAGACTCAGAGGAAGGTGCCCTGGGGACCTGACACAAAGACAGGCTTACCAAGACACCCTCCCCTCGTGCAGGGGCACTGGGCCTGCTCATCCCCCCAAATGGAGCCCAGCCCCCTTCAAGCCCATTCAACCTATTCAGAGGTCAGCCTCTCGGAGGAGTCTGGTGAGCTGAGGGGAGGAGCGATCACATCCACAATAGAGGGAAAAGCGATGGACAGGGAGCCTCTGGGAATGCTCCAGGGGGCTGCAGAAACCTTCCTGCCCTTGGGCCCAAGATCCTTGGGTTGCATTTCTGGGCCACTCCAGATCAGTCTTGGCTCCCAGCTGCCGAATCCTTCGGTTTCTCAGGACCCGTTATGTTGCTCCCATGAATGAGTCAACTCTTGGCTCAGTCTCAGTGGAGCGGAATCTTCATCAAGCTCTTCAACAACAAATTAACACAGGAAGCACCTCCTCTTTGGAAAGAATAAGCTTGCCTCGGGCTTCTACTGTATTTGTCTGTTTCTAAGACCTAACTGCCTGGGCTCTAAGACCTCTTTTAAAACCCATTTAATAGGAGGAGGAGGAGGCCTGGAGCCATTCTGGAATATAGAAAGCTTTTCTCTAAGCCAGAATGGCCAAGAATACTGGCCTTACACGCATGGAGCTCATCCGGTGGAGAGTCACCCGCGGCACAACTTGGCTGAAACCGGGAACAAAAGGAGCAATGGTGCGTGTGGCATGGCACGGTCCTCTGGCCCTCTCCCCTCTGTATGTGTCTCACCACACACCCCACTTTCACTCACGCTTCTGAGACGTCCGATTTTCTCCTTCCACTGCATCTTGAAGCAGTAGTGACTGGGGAATGGAAGGGTGTAGGGTTGTCAGGAAGCAAGGTCCATGTTAGCTGGACGCCAGGATCTCCAGAATGTTCCCAGATTGGAAAGGAAAATGACACCAGATGGCTCAGGGTCCCTCCAAGGAGCAATGCTGGAGCCTTATTTGATCACGGTTGGGCTATGACTTTTTATATTTGTTGGTCGTTAGGTTGTTTAGTCATCAATTATCTTTCTTGCCAGCTCTAAAAGGGAGTGGAAGGCAATCAGCCTATTTTCCATATTTTCCATGATGTAAATGTGTTCCAGGTTATTTCAAATGCAGGCCTGAGCATGCTCCAGATTGCACCAAACGACCAGGAGCATAGGAAGGGTTAGGCAGCTGCCAGTGGATCCCCAGCCATAGGAGGGGCCTTTGGATTCGGGGCGGGGATAGGAAGACTGACAGTGTGCAGAGGGGGAATGTGCTTGGAGGTTTGCAGAAGGGGAGTGCCCGCTGGGCTTGGGTGGGCACTCCTGCAGCTCAGCAGATTGGAGACAAGTACATTATGGTGAATTGGGGCCAGACATCCCAATGCGGGGGGCTGGACAGTGTCCTGCGGCCAACAGGCCACTAGAGAACTCCATGCTGTGAGTGATGGGACGAAAGTGTGTTTGGAGCCTATTTTTCTGGAAGGTAGCAGGACTCGCAAGAGAGATGACTGTGAGGGGTAACAGGAGGCAGAAACCAGGGAGCCCACCCGTGAGATGCGGTCCACACCAGGAGCTGGCTGCCAAAATCTAAAGGATGGCGTGAAGACAAGAAGTATTTTGAAAAAATAATCCAAGGCCACAATTCATTTGGTTTGGAATGAGGAGCAGAGAAGGAGCTAGAGTTTTAAGTTCTAAGAGACCGGGCAACCCGCATTACCCCTTCTCATCAGGATGGAGGTGGTCTGTCTAGAGCCCGTGGAGTTTGGAGATTTCATGAAATGCCCACCCTGTGGCTGTGAAACTGGGAGGAATCCAAGCAAACTAGATGCAACCAGCCGCCTGCAGGAATCCAAGCAAACTAGATGCAAACAGCCGCCTGCAGGAATCCAAGCAAACTAGATGCAATCAGCCGCCTGCAGGAATCCAAGCAAGTTAGATGCAAACAGCCGCCTGCAGGAATCCAAGCAAGTTAGATGCAACCAGCTGCCTGCAGGTATCCAAGCAAATTAGACGCAACCAGCTGCCTGCAGGAATCCAAGCATGCTAGATGCAACCAGCTGCCTGCAGGAGAGCCTCCTCCAAAGACATGGTTCCTGGGCCTAAGGTTGGGGGGACAGTGGGGTGACCAAGTCTACATCAGGTCACTGCAGGTGTCTTCAGAAGTGGAGGAAGTTAAAGAGAGACACAACCTAACCAACCAACTAACCAACAACTGCTGACGTAGCTTCTGAGCTGGAGGGAGAGGGCTGCTGTCTGCTAGGAAGAAACAGAGTTTAGCCAGCATGTTTCAGCAAAGGAAGGCCCTGGGTCTGGTAGACATAAGTTCCTGGTCACCAGAGAGCTGGGTCAAGAGTGGTTTCTTAGGTTTTCCAGACCTTACATAAGCGGTTAGTTCCCAGACTGTGTGCTGGAATCACTTGCAGACCTTTTAAAAAAAATCTCTTAAAAATCTGGACTTAATTGGAGGGGTCTGGGCATCATCTGGTACCTTTTTAAAGATTCCTGGGAGGGCCGGGCATGGTGGCTCAGGCCTGTAATCCCAGCACTTTGGGAGGCTGAGGTGGGCAGATCACCTGAGGTCGGGAGTTCAAGACCAGCCTGACCAACATGGAGAAACCATGTCTCTACTAAAAATACAAAATTAGCCAGGTGAGGTGGCACATGCCTGTTATCCCAGCTACTCGGCAGGAGTCTGAGGCAGGAGAATCCCTGGAGGTTGCGGTGAGCCAAGTTCGTGTCATTGCACTGCAGCCTGGGCAACAAGAACAAAACCCTCAAAAAAAAAAAAAAAAGGATTCCTGGGTGGTTGCAGTCTGCAGCCAGGGTGGAAAGCCACTCTTTAGTTGAACTAGTTTACAGGGACTGGTCCGAATAAGAGCAGGCGTGTGTGCTTAGGACGCCTGAAAGCACAAATGGACGGGCATGCGTCTCGCTATCAGGCATTCTCTGCAGGAGCTCAGGCACCTGTGTGGATTTCCAGGCCCCGTGGGTCACCGTGAATTTCCAGGCCCCGTGGCAGTGAATTTCCAGGCCCCGTGGGTCACCGTGAATTTCCAGGCCCCGTGGCAGTGAATTTCCAGGCCCCGTGGGTCACCGTGCAAGGTGGGGCTCTGAGCAGCCACCTGCCCAGCCTTCCCATGGCCCCTTTTCCACGCAACACCATAGTCACAGCACGAAAGTCAGCAAAGGATGCTGGCTCCCTCCTGGACATGTGGTGAGGGGATGGCTGCAACATGCTGCTGGGGGCGGGAGAGAAATGCTGAGCATTCCCGAGGCCTCACAGGGTGGCTCTGGTGCAGAAAGAGTGCAAGGAGCAAGGAGTTCGGGCCCTGAAGCACATCTCTGAGGACGGCCGCTTGTTACCAGGCACCGAGTGGAAGAGAGGAAGAGCGGAGAAGCCAAGAAAGAGGCAGGGCCAAAAAAGAAAAGGCTGGTAACGTCACCTGCCGGAGAGGGAAGAGGGAAGGAAGCAGGAGAGAAAAGCCTTTGGGTCAGAGAGCATCAGTGGCGTGTCCCGGGCCAGCCTCGTCCTCACTGGGAACCTGCAGAAAGATTCTCGGGGCCTACGTCTGTCATAAACCAGAGACCGAGGGGAGCTCTGTGCTCCACCAAGCCCCCTGGGGATTCCGAAGCAGTTGTCTGAGAACTACTAGGTTGGAAGATTGGGGGAGGGTGAGGGGACAGCGACAGCTACAGAGCACAGGGGAGACCTCACACACCAGGAGCTGTGCCTCAGCACCGCTGACGTCCTGGGCCACATGTGTCATTGCTGTGGGCCTGCCCTGCGCGCTATAGGATTCTGAGCGGCATCCCGGGTCTCCACCCATCAGATGCGAGTAGCAGCCCCTTACCCCTGGTGACATCCAGAAATGTCTCCAGACGTTGCCCTGCATCCCCGGAAACAAAGCTGCTCTGGGCAGTGCAGAGGGAGAGGCATGCACGAGCTGGACTGGTTCACTCCATCCCCCACTCAGTCCATCCTGCACCCAGCACGCCCCGCCTCATTTAGGGGCTGGAAATCCCGCAGAGAGCAAGGCGAAATTTCCTTCCTGCGAGAGACCATTCAGCGGGGCCAGCAGCAGTGAGAACCTCAAACAAGTCAGTGAGGCCACTTCAGACTGAGGCGCACACTGAGGGGAGGAAGCCAGCAATGTGCTGATGGTGATGGGGCTGGTGACTATGGGTAGTCAGAGTGATGGGTCTGTGTGAATCTGGATGCTCATGGTGATGGGGCTGGTGACTCTGGATGGTGACACTGATGGGTCTGGGTGACTCTGGATGGTGATGGTGAAGGGGCTGGGTGACTTTGGATGGTGACACTGATGGGTCTGGGTGACTTTGGATAGTGATGGCGATGGGCTGGGTGACTTTGGATAGTGATGGTGATGGGCTGGGTGACTCTGGATGGTGATGAGGATGGGTCTGGAGGACTTTGGATGGTGATGGTGATGGGTCTGGGTGACTTTGGATGATGGTGAAGAGGCTGGTGACTGGATAGTGATAGTGATGGGCTGGGTGACTTTGGATGGTGATGGTGCTAGATGAGTTTGGATAGTGATGGTGATGGGCTAGGTGACTCTGGATGGTGATGGTGATGGGTCTGGGTGACTTTGGATGGTGGTGGTGCTGGATGACTTTGGATAGGATGGTGACGGGTGGGTGATTTTGGATGGTGATGGTGATGGGGCTGGTGACTTTGATGGTGATGGTGACAGGGTGGATAACTTTGGATGGTGATGGTGATAGGTCTGGATGACTCTGGATGGTGATGGTGATGGTCTGGGTGACTCCTGATGGTGATGGTGACAGGATGGGTGACTGGATGGTGATGGTGACGGGCTGAGTGAACCTGGATGGTGATGGTGATGGGCTGGGGGACTTTGGATGGTGATGGTGATGGGCTGGGGGACTTTGGATGGTGATGGTAATGGGCTGGGTGACTGTGGATGGTGCTTAAAGCAGGTGGCTGCTCTGGCAACTAGCGGCTGAGCAGAAGCTGGTTCTGCAGAGCTGGGAAGGCAGGATCCTGTGGGCTGAGCATGGTGCAGGCGTGGGGACAGCGGATAAGTTGGAGAAGTTGGTAGGGCATAGGTTGGCAGGGCCCAGATTGGCAGGCCACCACAGAGAAGGAGGTGTCCTACCAGGTTGAACCTGGCAGCTGTGTGGGAGAGGCAGGCTGGAGGCAGGGAGGTCAGAGCTCAGTGAGGCCTGGACCTAACTGTGGAGAGGGAATGGAAGAAGGCACAAAGGAGACGGGGGTGCAGGAGGATGCAGGCACCAGCCTGGGGACAAATACAGCCACATCTCAGCACGTGCCACCTCCAGCCACGATCAGTTTGTAATGAGAGAGGAGTCTTTTCTCTCCTCCCCACCATGTCTATGCCTATATCCACACCCACAATCATAGCTAGGGTATCCGTAGCTCTTTCTATTCCCAGAGTCACATTATCTAGATCACATCCACATTGGTGTCTAGATCTGTTTCTGCAGCACCCATACCCGGTTAGATCCACACCCTATGCATCTATCTATATCCTCATCCATATCTATCTTCATCTTCTCCATCTACATCCTCATCTGCGTCCACCTCCATCTTCTCCATCTCCACTGCTCCCCTCTCCATGTCCACTGCCATGTCCATATCACCGTACCTCATCTGTCGCTGTCTCTTTATCAGAAAGGCATGCATTTTGGCATCTCAGCAGACAGCTTCCAGACATTTGGGCTC
Organism: Theropithecus gelada; assembly: GCF_003255815.1. NCBI lineage: Eukaryota > Metazoa > Chordata > Mammalia > Primates > Cercopithecidae > Theropithecus > Theropithecus gelada. The sequence continues at coordinate 20,313,022 of NC_037670.1, forward strand.
TTTGGGCTCAGGAGGGCTTTTGTCTGGTGTGTCTGATACTTTTTCTTGTTAATAAGGCACCTGGGGCCAGAGAATTAGAAGGGTCAAGGCGGGCTTCTCCTATTTCCCGCCCAGTTTAAATGTCTCTGCATGCTGTTTCAAATGAGTTCAGGAAAACAAAGAGGTTTCTCTCAGAGACCCAGCTGGCACGGACAAGGTGCTGGTCTCTGTGAAATCCCCTCTGAGAGATCATTTTAGTCTTGTGGGTGTCGGGAGGACGGGTCACTCAGTGACTTCACTTCTGAGTGAGACCCCCCAGGCTGGAGCTGGTCCCTGGTGAGGCTGACAAGACGCTCACTGGAGTCTCCGGGGAGCCAATTAGCTCCAACTGCACCTTCCGGGGAGTCTGGAAGCCAAGAGTCAGAGCCAGATGGTATGGAGCAGAAGACGGGCATCCTGGCTAGGGCAGGGGGGAGATTGATGGGCACAGCCAGATGGGAGGAGCTCGGCTGAGGCCACAAGGTGACAGGGAGGACGGCTGACCAGGACAGCTCTGGACATGTCCACTGGGACCTCGCTGAGGGGGATGGCACTGGCCACGCCCACCAAGGCCTCACTGACCAGGACAGTGCTGGCCACATCCACTGGGACCTCGCTGAAGGGGATGGTGCTGGCCACATCCACTGGGCACTGGGACTTCGCTGAAGGGGATGGCGCTGGCCACGTCCACTGGGGCCTCGCTGAGGGGGATGGCGCTGGCCATGTCCACTGGGGCCTCGCTGAGGGGGACGGCGCTGGCCATGTCCACCGGGATCTCGCTGAGGGGGATAAGGCTGGCCATGTCCACCGGGACCTCACTGAGGGGGATGGCGCTGGCCACGTCCACAGGGATCTCGCTGAGGGGGATGAGGCTGGCCACGTCCACTGGGACCTCACTGAGGGGGACGGCGCTGGCCACGTCCACTGGGATCTCGCTGAGGGGGATGAGGCTGGCCACGTCCACTGGGACCTCACTGAGGGGGACGGTGCTGACCATGTCCACTGGGGTCTCACTGACCAGGACAGCGCTGGCCAAGTCCACCGGGGTCTCACTGAGTGGGACGGTGCTGGCCATGTCCACTGGGACCTCGTTGAGAAGGACAGTGCTGGCCACGTCCACCGGGACCACGCTGAGGAGGACGGCGCTGGCCACATCCACTGGGGCCTCGCTGACACAAGGGTCTCCCTGACACGCACTTTCTCCTGTGGGCTCAGAGCTGGCCATGGGTCAGCTGGGCAGGACACCCTGATGACCAGATTGACAAGTGTCCCATCGCATCTACTGAGTCCCTTGGAGGCTCAGTGAGCCCCAATCTGGGAGGAACAGAGGACACCAGAGAGGGGTCCTGAGGTCGCACGCCCCAGCTCACCTGCTCCCTCGCCTCATGAGAAAATCTAAGTTCCACTTTGCCCAGCCACAAAGAGCAGTGGAGGCTGCTGGGGTCTCCCCGGGTCACCAGGCACAGGGGCAGGTCACTGACCTGAGAGCCCCTGCTCCGTGTCCTTCTTGGGCCACACACCGCTGGCTTGACCTAGGTCACAGACATTCATGGAGGCTTTCACTGGCCTCTCCTCTTGACTTCCTCGGCCTCATCCCTGCCCCTTCTGTGCATAGACCCTCCCGCAGGCATCACTTTATGAACACAGAGACCAGCCCCAAGTGGTTAACATGAAATGTCCCCAGGGGCTCTGTAGGGAATCTCCAGCGGTCCTTCCTGGGGTTAATGTGGGGATCCCGGGGCCTGGCTCTGCAGCTCTTGGCTCACCCTCCTGGGCCTCAGTTTCCCCTCTGTACAATGCCTCCTCCTGTTGAGAAGCAGGTGCAGAGCCATGGCTGCAATTGTTATCTTGGAACGTGCCCAGCTCCTCTGCAGGGGAACACGAGGAGTCAAGACTCCTTCACACTCGCTCCTACCTTCACCCTCCATCTCTGCTGTCAATTCACACCTTCCTGCAGAAGCACATTTACAAAATCATAGAAAGCCTCCCATGTCAAGGAGAGAAGTGCCAGACACACCCCGAGGAACATGGCCGGAGCCTCTTACCGTTCTGAATTCGCGGGCATGGTGGGGTCGATGGAGACCATGGCATCGTCAGTGGTCAGCAGGGAGATGGTCGTGTTCCTGGAAAACACACCCAAGCCCGTGTTTTCGCCCACAGCGTGCTCTGGGACGTACACTTGAATGTACACATGGGGCCAGAGCCCTGAGACAACCAGGACAGTCCCGGGACCAGCCTGGCCAAAGTGCGGTAGGATGGCAAGGGTGGGAGGCTGTCCCCAGGCCTTTGAGATTCTGTTTGTAAATGAAATTAAGCAGCTGTGTATAACCCTAAGTGTGTGTAGATGCTGAAATACTTTAAAATGGGAATTGGAGCTAGTCTACTTTTTTGAGTTGGGAGATTTTTTTTTTTAAACCTGTGGTAAAATAGGAACTAACATTTATATCAGCAGATGACGAATTCATAGTTTTGTCTTTCCACTTCCAGTACCTTTGGGAGGCCATCTGAACTGCACAACTGTCTCCTACAAAATCGTTTTAAATGGTTAGGATGAGTCTTCCTCCAACCTCACATCTTCTGGGGCCTCTTGCACGCTGTGTCACCTCGACCAAGTTACTCTCTGATCTTCAGTGGTAAGTTGTTAAAATCTGTGCAATAGAGGTGATACGCGAATCCCAGGGATGCTCTATGGAATAATGTGTCTATATATTTATTTATTTATCGGCACAGTGCTTCACATACGGTGCCCAACGATGCCCCAGACCATGGGCTACTTTTGCTGCTAAAACTGCCATTTGCTGCACTTTCAGACATGTAATGTCATCTCCATTTTCTCACCTGTCTGTGAAAAACTTCAATTGCCCTTCCCCACCTCCGTCCTAACTTTAAAGTTAATCCTCGAGCCAAAGCTACTGCTGCTCACCCTTTACAATCAGAAAGTTTGCTGATAATTAGAAAATCCACTGGTTGGAACACACTGTTGATTTAGGACATTAACTCCTGGGGGACTCTGAGGACTCGATAAGGCAGATCACTGGTCTTTTCAACCCATTTCTGAAGTCAGCCTTTCGCCCAGTGTTGATCTGGGTCAAGCCCCCTGGGCAGAAAAGGCACCTATGGGTGATGTGGGGCTAGGGACCAAACTCACACACAGTGACCCCGCTTTCTCCAAAAGTGAATGAAAAAGTGAGAGGAAAAAACCCACACTCTTTTTTATGTATTTATTTATTTTGAGGCAGAGTCTCGCTCTGCTGCCCAGGCTGGAGTGCAATGGCACGATCTCAGCTCACTGCAACATCTGCCTCCAGGGTGCAAGCAATTCTCCTGCCTCAGCCTCCCAAGTAGCTGGATTACAGGTGCGTGCCACCACGCCCGGCTAATTTTTGTATTTTTAGTAGAGAGGAGGTTTCACCACGTTGGCCAGGCTGGTCTCGAACTCCTGACCTCAGGTGATCCGCCCACCTCGGCCTCCCAAAGTGCTGGGATTACAGGCGTGAGCCACCACGCCCGGCAGAAAAACCCACACCCCTTAGAGGGCGGTTCTGTTTAATTCAGCCGGACGGTTTCCTCCGTGTGGACACAGCCATCACTTGTGCAGGCAGAGAGGCCCGGAGGGCGCCGAGCCTCCTTCGGGATTCTGCGCATTGATTGATTTCAAAGAGCCCCTTGTAGCAGGCGGGTCCCTCGGGACCTTCTGCGCCTCTTCCTGCCCCTCCCAGGCATTCTGAAAAGGCAGAGCTGGCAGCGCGCACTCACCGAGGCAGGCCGGTGGCGATGCAGAACAGGTCCATGATGTCGCTGGAGTTGCAGTACTTGCTGAAGATCACCTGCAAAACAGAAGCGCGGTGAGGCGGCAGCGAGGGCGGGGGGTCCCCCTGGAGACGTCAGAGGCCATGTGCTTCTGCTCCGGCTCCAACCTGAAGGTTCATTCTGAAAAGAAAAACTGTGACCCTAGGCACTGGAAAGTCACAGGCTCATCTTTTCATTCGGTTGATACATACGGGTGGTGAAAAATGTCATTGTTGCATTCAGTGGAAAGAGATGCGAAAAATACAGCGACCCCCCTTGCCCACACGCCTGTCAGTGACATAGTTATGGAGATGGCGCATCCCTTGGAAGGGGCCAGGCAGGACTGACCACCTGGAGTCAACACTCGCTGGGCACCAGGTCTTCAAGTATCTCATGGGGGCCATTCTGTAAATAAAATAAAATTTAAGTTCATTAACTTAAAAAAAAAAAAAAAAAAAGCCGGGCGCAGTGGCTCACGCCTGTAATCCCAGCACTTTGGGAGGCTGAGGCGGGCGGATCACCTGAAATCAGGAGTTCCAGACCAGCCTGGCCAACATGGTGAAACTCCATCTCTACTAAACATACAAAAAATTAGCCGGGCATCGTGGCAGGCGCCTGTAGTCCCAGCTACCTGGGAGGCTTAGGCAGGAGAATCGCTTGAACCTGGGAGACCAGGGTTGCAGTGAGCCGAGATCGCGCCACTGCACTCCAGCCTGGGCAACAAGAGTGAAACTCCATCTAAAAAAAAAGGAAAAAAAAGAATGCCTTTCAGTATTTGGGGACTGAGGGACAGAGGCTGAATGATGAAGTCAAAGAGGGGAATCACATCACGACAGAACCGCTGAGGATCCTGGACGCCCGCAGTGAAATTGGCTCCTGCAGACAAACAGGACCTCTGCACGGGATGGCCGCGCTCACCCCCAGTACCATCCGGGCTGCGGTGGAAACGCCGGGTTGGCATCCACATCTTTTGTCCAAGTGGTCCCGGCTCTCAGGGAGGAGTCTCGGCTCTCAGGGAGGGGGCATTTCGAGCTCGGTGAGGGTGGGGCTTCTCCAGGGCTGGCAGAGCATGGAACAGGCCACGCCCAGGCCCCGCCTTCATCGCGGTGGATGCCTCCCTGGACAGTTTCCCCGGCTCCTGGCTGCCAATGCAGCTTTTCTTTCCAGCACAAGTCCCTGGCGTGGGGGAAACGCAGGCCTGGGAAGATGGTTATTTTTCGGTGCCCAGTGCACCATTTTTTTTTAAAGCTAAGATTAGTTTTCTTTTTTCTTTACTTAGAAACAGTGAAATATAGAAAACAGATTTTTTTTTTTTTTTCTGTGACTAACACCATTTCCTGTGGGCTGCTGAACTGGCAACAATAAGACAGTAAACAGCACCTCGCCTTGCCCGTTATCCCCACTGGTATCTGCCCCAGGGGTAATGGTCGGTCAAAGGTAGCCTGTGTCATTGCGTGGTTCCTGACGTCTGTGGCATCGGCTGTATCGCCGGCTGCCTACGCAGCTCGGTCCTGGCCATGCTTGTATGGGTGCAGTAGCCCCTTCAGCAGCCCCCACTTTGGCCTTCCCGTTTTCCCCACATCCTCCTTTGCAGAACTCTGCTGGCTCCTCCCAGAGCTCCCTCCTCCGGGATGTGCGTCTTCTCCCACGTCCTGGTTCCCGGCCTCACGTGCAGAGGCTGCTTCTCCCAACCCCACTGCCGAGGAGTCCTGCGCTTGGCCGGGTGCCAGACCCTCACTTCCACCACGACACCATCCTCAGCCCGAGTCACAGTCCACGCCGTGGTCTCCCAGGCTATGCCGTGGAGTTGTTGCGTAGCAGAGCCCGGGCTGGGGTCATGGCCATTTTCCCACCAAGACAGGACAAAAAGTGGTTCCCATGTGGGCCCCTGTGTAACTCCCTTTCTCCTGGTGTGGCGGGCTTACTTTGGGGGTCTACAGACCCCGGTCTGCAGAGGGCAGGGGTGGAAGAAGAGGAAGGCAAGAAGGACTGTTTCTGTAAACATTCTGGATCTGGAGCTTCTGGAGAAGCAGGATGCGGTTTGCAAGGGGCCGGCTAAGGAGCTTGGTGTTCTTCAAAGTGTGCCTCTGGCCCCAGCTCAGGGATTCCCACGCAGTGGGTCTGAGTTGGGCCCCGGGAATCTGCGTTAACTTCTACTGGGGTTCTTGGATTAGAAGCTACTGCTCAAAGATGTGTTTGTAGGGTGTCTCCCTCAGATGAGAGGGGCAGTCCTACAGGAGGCGGGGGGCCCTGTGGTCCCTGTGCTCCAACCTGGGTGGCCGCAGCAAATGACCCCTTGATAAAGTCCTCGCCCCACCCCTCCCCACTGGGCGCTTCTCCTTGTGTGCACAAAGGCACCACATCCTGTCCCAGCCCCTCGGAGTGCACGGGGGATGATCTTTGAGTTAAATTCTCTCAAGACACATCTCTCAAGACCAACTCATATCATGGCTTCTTGGGGCTGGCTTGAAGGGGGTGCACCCACCAGCAAGATCTCAAAAGGTGAGGGGAGGGTGATTATGGAATCACAGTCTCTTGGGACCGGGGAGGCTCGTCTGACTTTACTCAGAAGGGAAGTGGCTTTGCCAAGGGCACTGGGCTCATGGGCCTGGGGCTTCCTCATCTCAGGAGCGTGGGGCCAGGGCGTGAGGCCAGGCGGCCCAGGGGGATCCTTGACTGCTTCTCACTCCTGGAAACCTCAATTCAACTTCTTTGAACCTAAATTTCCTCTGCTGTAAAATGGGCCAAAAAAGGGGTGGCTGTCATCTATAGACGCTTTAACTCTGATGCCTCCCCAGAAGAGAAGTTCTGCACCCAGCTGGAGGCCAGAGCTTGTGATTCAGTGCAGAAGCTTCCAGCCCCATGGAAAACGACTGCAGTAAGCACCTCCAATGACTGACCCGCAAGCGCAGACTCCTGAGGACAGCTTCTGATGGCTTTGCTCAGATGATATTCGGACCCTGCCAGTGGGCTGCCCAGGGCTTCCAGGGCTCTTTTCAGTTGAGGAACATCTGGCTTCATGAGCCTACAACCCAGGAGCCAGTGGAGAATCCGTTACGGACCCCTGAGTGGAATGAGTGAGGAACGCTTTACTTTTTGGCATCATGCGTGTCGTTGTACTGTTGGACTTTCCGGCTCTGTAAGGAAGCACTTTCCTTGTCTTCTCAAGCTATCAGTAACCTTTAACGACCTAGATTTTTTGTAAACTGAAATGAGTAATTTTTAAGTGATATCTGATTTTCACCATCTGCTCTCCTTCCTCCCCAAATTCAAACTTTTAGGAAGGCTTTACTTTTTGTGGCAATATCTGCAAAGGTTCCGGAAGGATCTGTCCTCCTTCTTGCCAGGATATAATTGGGGAAGGTTTATGCAACCGCGCCTGGGCCTGAAAGACGTGTGTGAGAACGACACTTATTTGCTGGGCTGCGACCACTCTTAAGGGGCCGAGAGTGACTGTACAGCATCCACGCCCACAAAGTCCCCTGGGGGAGGGCAGGGGCTCGCAGGGTCGCAGCCTCCAAGCTGGGAAAAAAGGCTGCACTCTGGCAGGCCAGGGTTTTGGATTATCATGGGGCCCTTGAGAAGAGAGGGGTTTATCAAATTTATAAGTACTGCAGGTGAAATCTGGAGGAAAGCTTTTTGTGTTTGGTTTCCTAACCTCAGGATAGCAAATAACAGAGGATTTTAAAGTACAACTATGAGGTCTTCCAGTAAAACAAACCGAAAAAGGCCTGTATGGCATGGTGGCACTCTTGCCACCTCTGTGCAAGCAAGGATGCCACACCTAGGGGGACCAGCCTTATTCTGCCATCCAGAATAATCTCTCTTTGAGATTATGTTAGACAAGAGGGGGGAGGCTATGAGGAAATTTGGAATAAGCACAAAAGTTGACACTGGCTGTCTCCACTGGAGAATACAGCTGCAGCCGTTTGAAGTCCATTTCAACATTCCTGCACTCCTTACACATTTAGGGTTCTTGGATTTCTCTTTTGAACTGGTTGCACCTTCTTACCAGTTCCCATTCAATTCATCATTTCAGTAAAAATGTTTGACACACGGTCATTTTAGATCTGGATGAGAGGCATGACTTCAGCTTTTGCTGTTCACTCGTCTCCAGCGGTTCCAAAGCAGGGCATGAGGCGTGAGCCCTAGGGATGGGGGCTGGGACAGTCGTGTTCTTCGCTGGTGTGAGAAGCACCCAGCCTGATGCTGCTCCTGACTGTGGGAGGCCAGCCCGGCTGCAGCTTCGGACCACAGGAGGACCCCCAGGCTGCCTCATCAGGAGGCCATAGGGCTTCCTGACCACATGCTGAATAATTTTGCGAATCCTTTATCCAGAAACAAATAGCGCAAAAAAAGTTGATAAAATGAAGTTTGAAAATGAGATGCAGAGGCAGCAAGATTAAGGGAAAAATGAAGGTTTTATGTTGGCTCCTGGCTTGCAGGCAAGTCAGGGCTGGAGTTCGCGAGAATGCATGGCAAGTCATCACAAACCCTTTTGTGTGGTTTGACTGGCAGTGCTGTGATATTAAAGCAAGACGAGACAAACAAATGATGAGACAGAGGGTGGCTCCTCCGCTGGAAATTGATACCTCTTCATAATCAGCTGAGACCTGGGGATGTCAGCTGGAACGTCACCATCTGGGCGCCCTCATGCTGCCTGCATTAGAGAAGGCTGACACTCACCAGGTGCCAACCACAGGCAAGTGCTAGTCTAAGATGTTTACACATGGAAACCGAGGCACACAGAGATGTGTGTAGCTCCCACGTGCCCAGCCAGAAGCGTATATCAGGACTGCATCTCGGGCCACTGGCTGCAGACCACACACGCTTGACCACAACATACACTGACCTCCAGGTTATTTAATATCTATATCCAACTGAGCCTCCTTCTAGACACCATGTAATGGAAGGAGCAGTGGATTTGAGAACAGGAAGCCCTTTGGTTAACCAGTGACTCCTTTTGTCCCTGGCTTCTCTTTCAACCCTGTGGGCATCACATAACCAGGACGAGCCTCAGTTGACCATTCTGTAAATAGGGCTGACGGCATCAATTCCACCTGCCTCTTGGGGCTGTGAGAAGCAGTAAGTGAAATGACAGGTTTGAAAAGAATTACATAGAACACTACTGGTTTGACACAAAGTTCAATTTTATATCATTTCAGTTGCCATGAATCTCACTGTCCCCACTGGTTATAAATTCTATGATTTTCACACAAGTCTCTAGGAGGTCTCTGAGTGAACAAATGTACCTGGAAAAACTTTTCGCCACCTTTTGTCTGGCACCCACTGTTATTTCAGCAGGAATTCGAGTGCACAATCTGCAGGGTTTCCGGAGCTGGGAAGAACGAACACCTGGCTCCACTGTTTCTTGGGGAGGGCGCTGCCTTGACCTTCAGAAAGGCAGGAATGGAGGCCTGGGAACGGGTCTGCAAGCGGTGAGCTCGTAGAAAGACAGGCCTGCTGCTTGTTGGGGTGGATCAGCAGTTAATCCAGAGAAGGAACAGAGCTACGGGTCACTCAGGCACATGGTTTGACTGGATTCCTGGCTCAGCTCACGGCTGGTACGGGCCGTGGCCCTACCCCGTCAGGCAGTGCAGGAGGGCACAGGGGACCCGGGGCTCTGGTCGGTTGCACCTTCTTGCCTTGCCACCAAGCCTGTTGTCAAGCTGATGGCCCCATCAGTCAGGTTGGCTGGGTGGGGGTCCTTCTGACAAAAGTCCCTCTAGGTCACCCCTTCCAAGTGGGGATCCAGGAGGGAGACCCAGGGTCACAGTGGCCACCCTGCATCCATGGCAGCACACGGGACCTCTGCCGGCCAGCTGTCCTGCACATGCCTTGCCTCCTGCTAACCCTGCCCTGTCTCCACGGCCAAGGGGACTGGAGCGGGGGGCCGCCTTAAGCCCCCATGGCCAGCTCCCAATCACACTCTTTTGCGGGAACTTTTACTGAGAGATACGGAGCTGGTGGCGACTGTCAGTGAGCCAGGGTCGCACGGATTTGGGGCCAGGCTGGCCACACGGGGACCCTGAGAGGTCAAAGGGAGAAGCCTCAGAAGGTACGGGCAGGGGCCCCGAGCACGGGGGCAGCGGACGCTGTGAGAGGGAGCGGAGGGGCTGCAGGCTGTGACAGCCCAGGCCCGCCCAGGCTCCTGGCACCCCAGGTCCGGGGGATTTTTTCCGAAGACCCCTCAGCCTCCTTACAACAGCCTCTCCCTGAGCCTGCTCCACACAACCATCAGCCTCCGCAGCAACACAGATCTTCTTGAACTGGCTTGAAAAAGAGTCTGTTTCTTGCCGTGAGAAGCATCTTAACTGGCACACTTAGAAGAAACAGGGCTGGAGTTTGAGGGTCCGGCCTCGAGGGGGCTGGGAAACCCACGCCCAGGGCCTCTGGGTTAAGGGACAGGACAGAAGGGTCTCTCATGGGCGGGGGCTGAGTCATTTCCATTCCAGTTCCAGAGGCGTCTTCCTGGATTTGACTCTATTTTATCAAACAGAGTGTTCTCCTGTCTCCTCTTGGGCTCTCCGTGGAAAGGCTTATTGGAGGGTTGCGGGAAGGGTCCCTCCAGTTCCCCCTTCTGAGCCCCACATGGTGCTGCTTGCAGGGTGAGGTTGGGCCGGAGGAGGGATCAGAGCCCAGGCCAGGGCAACAGCTCTATGACCGGGTCTCCTCGTCGTGAGGCTGAGAAGAGGCTCTGGGTCCAGAAGGAGGAGCTCCAGCTCCTGGGGGGGTGCTTCATGGTCTTCCTGTAAAACCAAGGCTCAAGTAAAGGGATTTACGAGAGCCCCGGAGCAGCAATCCACCAGGACTCCAGCCGTTGAACGCGAGGTGTGATTGCAGTGTGAGCTGTGCGGGAGGGAGGGGAGACGGAGCGAGGGATGAGGCAGCTCAGGGTTCCGAGTGGAAATCGTACTTGGAGGATGCATGCACTGAATGGAAAATAGGACACAGACTCGATGCCAGCAGCAGCCTGCGGGCGGGCATTCCGGAAGCTTCTTCCACCTACTGAGCCAGCCTGGCATCGACACTTCCTCACCCGGGGCCTGTGGGGAGGAACCAGGGCTCACCTTGGTGAACATGTCGTGGGGCGGCGCGGCCCCCTCCTCGTGACCTGGATCTCTGAGGTCCATGGGACTCCAGCTCTGGCAGCTCACCTGTGTGTTTTTATCTGGAAGGTGCAGCCTGAAGCCCAAGGCAGCTGCATGCTACAGTTTGGAGGGGACTCGTCTGGGCGAGGTCCTTCTAGTGGAGGATCCTTCTGATCAGCGCGAGTCCACTGGGCTCCAGCCATGCCGAGGGGAAGTGGCTGCCCCACCATGCTGCCTCCCCCAGCCCTATCTGTGCACCCTGATCCGTGGTACCTGCTGTCATGCTCGCCTGTCCCTGTCCCACAGAGGGTCCTGGCTGCCGCACCTGTTTCCCCCGGGGGCGGCCGCTGGAAGAATGCTGGCTGCACATCCGATGCTGTTTGCTGTCCATCGGTTCTGATTTTTGGAGCATGCATTGACGGATATATGGCCCCTTCCACATACGACTTCAAATTCACACACGCGTTCACATACATGAAAACTTTTTTTAGTTTAAAGAAAGACTGATTCTAATGTCCAGCCTCTGCTTTCCTTCTGCTTCTTGCCTTTCCCTTCTTTAAGGTCCAAGGAGCCATGGGAAGACGGTTACCCAGAAATGGGTGTCCTTGGTCCCAGCCTGGCCTCCTACTGGGGCAGGCAGCTCTCAGAAGGGCATTGAGGCTGAAGAGGGGCCAGGCAGGAGTGTGGGAGGAAGCACTGGTCTAGCGCTTTTATTTGGGCTCCAGATAGAAAATGACTTCTCACTGTCTCTGCCCCATTTACCCTTGCCATTTCAGCATCTATTCAGTCCAAATGTGGCTGGCAATGGCTGCTGAGAAAATTATCCCCTCTTCAGAGCAATTAGGAGCCAGGCAGAAGGGCTGGTAATAACAGAGCAGAGATCTGCAGCCGGCAGAGATCCCGCCAAGCCCCTCACGCCCCCAGGGCTCTGTGTTGAGTCGGCTTCCATCAATTCCACACCCGGAAGGGAAGAGCAGACCCGGGTTCATTTTTCTATTTCTGTTTGAGGCGCTTCCTTGCAGCTGCCGTGAACATTTCTTGCTGGGTTTGTCAGACTCTAGTTTGGATTGGCACAAAGTCAATGACCACTGGAAATTGTGGGTTTCTTGCACAGACATTTGTGGTGCTACCTAGAAATGCTCCAATTCCTGGACAAACAAGATAACTAGGCCAGGCTCTGTGGCTCACGCCTGTAACCCTAGCACTTTGGGAGACCGAGGTGGGTGGATCACCCAAGGTTAGGAGTTCGAGACCAGCCTGGCCAGTGTGGCAAAATCCCATCTCTACTAAAAATACAAAAATTAGCTGGGTACAGTGGCACGCGCCTGTAGTCCCAGCTCCTCAGGAGGCTGAGGCAGGAGAATCACTTGAACCCGGGATATGGAGGTTGCAGTCAGCCAAGATCGTGCCACTACACTCCAGCCTGGACAACAGAGCAAGACTCCATCTCAAGAAAAGAAAAAAAAAAAGATAACTGGATGGCAACTGAGGTTTGAGTTGAGCATGATAGGCTGGGGAAAGAAAAGCAGCAGCACCGTCAAAAAAGAACAGTATTGGTGTGAAACGCTTAGGGGCCGGGTCACGGGGACAGCTGGAGGTGCCTTCCTAAGACAGCACCCTCTCTGTGAGGCTGGTTGTAGTCTTTTTCACCAGGGAGACGACCCCACAAAGCTGGTAAACCAGGATGGCGTTAGTTGCCTCTCCGAATCCCTGAAAGGTCTGTGTTACCTTCCAAAATCGTTAAAGACATATCTATGTCAGGGAAGTCGTACTTTGAGACCGGTTGTTGTAAAACGTGCAATTATGTTCACTGTCTTGCTGTTACCGCTTACATCGGCTGAAATTCTTTATTCAATTGCCTTAGCAACAATTTTTACAGAGCTTCTTTGAACTTGGAATAACGGATCTGGAGCGAAATTGTCCTCATTATAGTTATTCTACAAGCTTTCCCCCCAAGTGGTTTTAAGTGGCTAGGGCTGAAGATGAGAGCCCAGGCATGTACACAGCACGACGCTGAGCCCCTGCAGGAGAGACAGGCAGCCCGTCTTTCCATCACACTGCCCTTCCCCAGGAGGCAAGAGCGGGCTCTGCTCCTTCCCAAGGGCAGCTGGTTAATGAGGCTGGACGCCAGGCCGCGTGGAGCCCACTGCTGGTGCCCACCCTGCTGTATTCACACGGCTGCTGATCTCAGCCTCCCGAGCATCTTACATCTCACCCTGCCTCGTATTTTTATTTACTCTTGTAACTTCATGATGATGCTTATTAATTATAAATGTCAAACTGACATCAGCAATCTCCTACCGAATCAAAATAAGCGGTACTGATTTCTAAGAGCAGCCGCATTGGCCTCCAAGACATGGAAGGCAAATACCAGTGACAATCACACTAACAACCACGAGAAGGTGTCACACTGCCCCGAACTGAAGACAAGCCAGACGCCCTCCAATGGGCCAGTGCTAAACTGGGGTCTGCCCACAACATGGAACGCGGCTCAGCCAGGAAAAGGTGCACACAGCCACTTGGATGGATCTCAAGGGAATGATGCCAGTTGAAAAAAGCCAATCTCAAGAGGTTACATACTGTGTAATCCCATTTATATAATATTCTTGAAATGACAGAATTGAAGAGAGAGAGAACAGATTCATGTTCACCAGGACAGGGTGCTGGAAATCAAGTTAGGGATGGGGTGTTGGAAATGGGTGCAGGTAGGGGATGTGGTTATAAGAGGGAGCCTTGCGGTGATGGAATGTTCTAGACTGTGACTGTGGTTGTGGATTTAAGAGTTTACACAGGCAAGAACATTGTGCAGAACTAAGTACACATGCTCAAGTGAGTACAAGTGCATTAGGCTGTTCTTGCATTGCTATAAAGAAATATCCGACACTGGGTCATTTATAAGGCCAATTTCTAATTGGCTCACAGTTTTGCAGGCTGTATAAGCATGGCACTGACATCACTGGGCTTCTGGGGAGGCCTCAGGGAGCTTTCACTCAGGGTGGAAGGCGAAGCAGGAGCAGGCATATCACGTGATGAAGGGAGGCGTGCACACCCGTGTGTGCTGAGAGAGGAGATGCCTTCCGCCCTCACAGATGAACAACCAGATCTTGCAGGAATTCACTCACTATATCAAGGATAGCACCAAGGGGGTGGCACTAAGCCATTTGTGAGAAACCTACCCCACGATCCAGTCACCTCCCACCAGGCCCCACTCCAACACTGAGGATACCAGTTCAACATGAGATTTGGCGGGGACAAATATCTAACCCACATCAGCAAGTACAGCTGGGGGATCTGGATCAGATGGGGGCTTGTTCACTGTCAATACCCTGGTTGTAAGACTGGGCCATAATCTTGCACGACATTCCCGGTGGGGGAGACTGGGTGGAGGTACACAGATCTCTCCATTGTCTTTCTTACGGCTGCATGGGACTCTCTTATCTTCAAGAGAGTATCTGAGATGAAGCAGCGGCGCGAACCCAGAGGCGGTGAGGCTGGCGCCGTTCGGGCTGGCGCCGTTCGGGCACAGCGCCGTCGGAAAGCAGGTTGACGGTTTATTTGTGCCCTTTGACCCAGAGTCTCATTTCCAGGAATGGCTCTTAGGGACATAATGAAGATAAACATAAAAATAAGAGCATTTATTAAGTGCCAGGCGCCATTCTGGTGCTTTCCACGAACGAGGTCATCTAATCTCCATAGCACCCCCGGATTTATACCCACACCAGTGCTCTGCACCGCCCTGCTGCAAGCAAAGATGCACACTGAGCATGTTCCTCTGGATTATTCACTGCGGAGAAATGGAATGAAGCTGAGTATCTCATAAACAATGAAGTGATTACATTTTAGTGAGCCTCCATGATGGAACTTTATAGCGGCTTTAGAATCATGGTTTTGAAGACAATTTAATGCTATATTGGAAACTGCTGCTGATGTAATGCTGAGTGAAAATGATCAGGATGCGAAATTGTGTAGAAGAAAGCCACACACACACTCACACACACACTCCTAAGTGCACACTTCCATGAGAACACCAGCAACTGTGGTGCTTCGGGGTTAACAGCAGTTTTCTCTGGAGTGGGGGATGAATTATTTTCTCCCTGATACTGTTCTGCATTTTTCAAAATTTCTGCACTGATTATGTGGGGTTTTTATAACCAATAAAAAAGTTCTCTAGCTCTGGAAGCTGAGCTTAGAAAATGATAACAGAATCAGCCTACGAGCGTGCTGCACGGCGTTTACATAAAATTCTCATGGGAGAAAAAAGGTCTTTACCATTTCTATTTGGAAGAACGCTCTTTGGCATTAAGCCAAGCAGCTGAGAAAATTAAACGCCAGTTAACCAGAGGACAGAAATCCGAATGTAAAGAGTGTGTGTCTGCGGGGTAGGAGAGGGAGGTTCCTGGAGGAAATGGGGCAGTGGGAGGCAGCAGAGAGGACCTGGGGGAGGACGAGCAGAATCCGGAGCGGAGGACAAGGCGGGGCCCCTCCTGGGAAGGGAAGGGGAGAGGCCTCCATGGCTCTGCACTGACCACAGGAGCGTAGGCGGAGCCATTTTACAAAGGCCAGGGGCTGGAGGGAGGGAGGAGAGGAGCAGCCCCCACCCTGTTCTTCCATCCTGAGAGTCACACGGAGTCCTGAGAAGAAGCCTTGTAGCCAGGCCTCACTCTCCAAGGGCCAGGACTCGGCGGAGTGTGAAAGAATTTCTCCCACCACTGTACCCCAGCCTGGACCACAGATGGAGACCCTGTCTCAAAAAAAACAAAAACAAAAACAAAAACAAAAGTCTAAAGATCCAGCACTTCCTACTGGCCCTCAGATCCATGCATCTCCTACACTGTGGAAATGGAGTTTTCAGTGATGAGGAAGGGTGTGGTGTCTGCGGGCTCCAGGAGAGTCCAGTGAGCCTGGGCAGGGGCCCCGCTTGGACCACTCGGACCACGCCAGCAAGAGGCCAGCTGGGACTTGCTCCTGGTCGCCTGTGTTGCCTTGAGCAAGGTTTAGGGAGGGGGAATCTGTCAGCATGGATTCAGATTTCATTTCTTCGTTTCTATAAGTACCTCTGCTCTAACTCTTTTAGACACGAATTGCAAAGCAACACACTCATTGTGTAATAACCTAAATATCAACACGTTCAAGGACGACGCATTCTCTTTGGGGTCAGGTCCACTCAGCGTCCGTGAGGCCGTTCATGAGCGCTGTCCTGAGACCTGAGTGTTTTGCAGATGTCCTGCAGGCCGGCGAGGTGCAGAGCAGTGCTGCCCAGCCATCCGGGCTGGCCCATGTCTGCCGAGCGGTGCAGGCAGGACCCTCCTCACACAGCGAGGAGGGCGGTTCTGGATTTGGGGGCCACCATGACAAACTGAAGCAAAGTGATGCAGACACTAATGTGAGCCTATAGCTGTCACCTCGAACCCCCAAATCCAAATGCAGAACTTATGCAAGAACCCTCTTGGTTCCCATTAATTATCTTCTTGGTGCCACAAATGCAAATTTATGAAATAATGGAAAGTATTATGGTTTGCTCAAGCGTTCATATATGTTTCATATGTTAGCATGGTGTTACAATTTTGTGAGGAAAAGGGTTCAGTTGCTAAAATTGTGCAAAGGGCTGCACTAGACTCATAGACCATCAGGGTGGAGGAGGCTGTGGGCCTGGAGGTGAGAACAGTCAAGCAGCAGACTGACTTCTGCTACCCAATGCTCCTAGCTGGCTCTGTTGCACCTGGGCAGGCCTGGGGTTGGCTGGGCCGGTGCCATTTAACTGTCTCTTATCTCCAGGATCGCCCTGGTCAGTTGTTGATGTTGTACACTGCTCTAGGTGCAAGAAAGGCAGAGGAGTAGGAAGAGAGGAGGTAGAGATGTGAGTTCAGCTCCAGTCCCTCCTCCTACCAGCTTGACCCAGGGAAGAGTCCTTAACTTTTCTGAGGCTCTGATTCTTTGGCTGCAAAGCGAGACAAATCCTACTTCACCCACGGGAATGTTAGGAGGATTCGTCATGCAGATAGAGGGCCTGCTACACATTACTTACTCAGTTAAGTAGCGGCCGTGATTACAGGAGGGGACCCTTGAAACTCATGGATCCTCCTCCTCCTCCTTTTCCCTTCAAAGGCTGTTTCGCAAGCAAGTAGCACCAAGGCACGTGGCCTTAACTTCAACATGTCAGCATTTCTGGGTGTTTCAACAGAGTATGGGACAAAAGCCTGTCTTAACTCGGGGATGCCACCACACAGCAGGCTCTGATTGCTCTCACTGACCTACTGAGCCCTGCATTGATTAGCAGCCACATCCAACTGTATCCACAGTGCGATGGAAGCTGGAAGCCACATCAATACAAATACGTACGCGTTAATAAGATCAACCACATCGGATGAACAAAAAAACCAAACTCGACAATCCATTTGACCTCACTGTGGTTTAGGCCAGTTTTCTCGTTTTCTAAACACAGCAGGGCATCTTGGGAAGGGGACATCATTGCAGGCAGGCCCCAGGTGGGATCCTCCACACCCCAGCACTGAGCTGGACCTGCCCTTTGGCATGCGTTCAGTGGGTGCGGGTGCCCAAGCTTGCTCCTGTGTGCACCGGGGTGGGCAAAATTCTGCGTTCCGTGGTTTTATATTATGTGACTAATGATGCTCATGCCATAACCACAGCCACCAACAGGGACAGAGACCACGCTCGGGCTGGAACCAGAGCCAAGCGCCCTAAAAGTCCAGGGACTCTGGGTCCTCAAAAGGACCTCCTGAGCTCTGTTCATCTTCATTCCCACAGACGAGGACAGACAAGAGAGAGAAGAGCCCGGCCTGGCCTCGCTCCAGGCCCTCAGCTCCAGGAGTGCACGCACCTAAGTCAGACCTTCAGCCGTGGTCTGAACGAAGGCGAGGTGGGCTCACAGCCATAACGGGACGTGCAGCTTCTGTTTGCCTTGTTCTCAAATTACTGATATTTCTGAGTGCATACCCAGAATAAATATTGATTTAGGCTCCCCCAAAGGAAAATAAACCAATTCAAATTCCTTTTATTTTCTCTATCCTAGATTGTGAATCATTTTTAGAGCTTTTATAAGCTATTAAGCTTTTATATCGGCTTCTGTAAGATTTTGCTAGGCTTTGTCTGCCCTCAAGACAAACAAGCACATCTCAGCCAGGCTTTGTGATCTCTCTAGGGGAGGGAACAGACCAAACCGGCCCGCAGGACCAGCCAAACCCAACCCACTAGCAGATTCGCAAATTCCTATCTTTGAGGGAGTTAAAAGGTGAATTTTCTATTGCCTTTTTCAGCGCTTGATAATTACAAGTGTTTAATATTTTAAAAACCAGCTAAAAGAGGCCAAGCCCCAAATTCTACATTCTATTGTTTTTTCTTTTTACCCAAGAAATAAATATGCGTTCACTGAAGAAACATTGCAAGTTATCTACAAATCATCTGTCAATCAATCTATCAATCATCTATCCATCCATCCATCTGTGTATATCTGCAATTCACCTGCAATTTACCTCTAATTACAAATTATATATATACATTTGGACATATTGTTCATTTTGTTTGGTCTTTTGTTTTTAGAATACTTAATAATGCCACACTCAGAGTGGATTACAGTTAACCGCCGGACAATCACTGCTT
The DNA here is from genome assembly GCF_003255815.1 of Theropithecus gelada. NCBI lineage: Eukaryota > Metazoa > Chordata > Mammalia > Primates > Cercopithecidae > Theropithecus > Theropithecus gelada. Next base: position 20,331,537 of record NC_037670.1, read on the forward strand.
CTCTATTTGCTAAAATAAAATCTGTATTCAGCCTTATTTCCTTTTCCAGTTTAGCAGATCTTTTTCAGGTCATTGCATTTGAAAAAGAATATACAACAACAGAAATTACCATGGATTCCCACGTGCCAGAGGCATTTAAGACGTTATTTAAAAAACAACAAAACAAAACAAAACAAAAACCCCGCCTCTCTGTTATGGAAATGCTCAGACGTACACAAGAACTGGAGGAAAATGTCATGAAGCCTCAGCTGCACACCCACAGCTTTAACACCTGTCCCCACGCCTCCCCTCCCGCTTGAACGGGACCCCAACCTCCCCAGCACAGGAGTTATCCTGAAGCTCCTCTCAGGTGTCATGCTAGTCTGTCCGCACCGTTTCCGCGCGGTTCTCTGGAGTAGAACGCTTCCTTTGTGGTTAAGAGAACCACAATGTAATTAATACACGGAGAAAAAATTAACAACAGTCTCACATCATCTCTTAGCTTGTCATACATCTGTATCTCTAAGTCATGGTTTAAGGATCAAAGATAACATGTGTTCAGGAATACATGGCAAGAAAAGGGATGGGAAGTATAACTAGAAAAAGACCTCAGGAGACACCAAGCAAATGCAGGGTGTGGGCTGTGCTAGGATCTTGGCTTGAAAACGAATGCATCTGTGTGTGTGTGTGAATATGTGTGAGTGTATGTGTGAGTGCATGTGTATATGTGTGTGTCAGAGTGTATGTGCATATGAATGTGAGTGTATGTGTGTGAATGTGTGTACGTGTGAATGTGTGTGAGAGCATGTGTGTGAATGTGCATGAGTGTATAAGGTGTGAATGTGATAGTGTAAGTGTGTGAGTGTGTGAATGTGATAGTGTGTGTGAATGTGTGTGAGTGCATGTGTGTGTATGTGGTGTGAATGTGTGAGAGCATGTGTGACTGTATGTGTTAGTGAGTGCCTGTGTATGTGTGCAAGTGTATGTGTGCGTGAATGTGTGTATATGTGTGAATGTATGTCTATGTGCAAAAGTGTGTATGTGTGAGTGTGAATTGTGTGAATGTGTGTGTAAATGTGTGTAAGTGTACATGAATGTCTGTGTGTGAATGTGTGTATGTGTGTGAATGTGTGTGTGTGAATGTGTGTGTTGAATGTGTGTATGTAAAAGTGTGTAAGTCTATGTGTGAGAATGTGTAAGTGTATGGGTGTAAATGTAAGTGTATGTGATTGTGTTTCTGAATGTGTGTGTGAATAAGTGTGTGTGAATGTGTGTAGGTGTGAATGTGTGAATGTATATGTGTGTGAATGTAAGTGTATGTGTGTGTGTGAATGTAAGTGTGTGAACATGTATAAGTGTATGTGTGAATGTGTGTGTGAATGTGTGTGTGTGAATGTGTGTGAATATGTGTGAGTGTGTGGGTGTGAATGTGTAAGTATATGTGAGGGTGTGAACGTGTAATTGTATGTGTGAGTGTGTTTGGGTGTGAATGTGTGTGAATGTGTAAGTGTATGTGTGTGTGGGTGTGAATGTGTGTGTATGTGTAAAGGTAAGTGTATGTGTGAATGTGTGTGTCTAAGTGTGTGTGTGCTTGTGTGAATGTATGTGTGAGTGAGTGTGAATGTGTGTGAATGTGTGAGTGTGTCTGTGTGAGTGTGTATGTGTGTGTGAGTGTGAATGTGTGTGTCTGTGTGAGTGTATGTGTGTGAGTGCATCTGTGTGTGTGAGTGTATATGTGTGTGTGTGAATGTGTGAGTGTGTCTGTGTGAGTGTGAATGTGTGAGTGTCCGTGTGAGTGTGTCTCTGTGTGTGAGTGTGAATGAGTGTGTCTGTGTGTGCGAGTGTGTGTGTGTGTGCATGAATGTGATACATGGTCCTTTCCTTTTATTGCCATGCATCTGTTGAAGCACCCACATTATCTTGGATCCTTAAAGCACATCTTCAAGGTGATGCTGGCGTGCCCACCTGGGGCCAGGGCCAGCCTCTGCCTGGAAGGCACGGTCACACTGGGCTGTGTGTGCAGGCTCCCAGGCTCGGTTCCAGCTCTGTCCCTCGTTATCCATGACTGTGGGCAAGTTCCTGAACCTCTTCATTCCGTGCTGAGCAGCAGCAGGGAGAGGATACCAGGAGCCTCTATGAGACACTCAGCTATCTGGGATGTGGCGAGCACTTACGTCTGCTGGGCAGATCCTAGCCCCTTGTCACATGTGGAAACTGAGGCCCGAGAACGTACAGGCAGCATGTGCCATTGCTGGGTTCCAACCTCGGTCTGCTGATTCCAGGGCCCCAGATGAGCCGCCAAGTGGGGTGCAGGTCATCATTCTGACGCCAAGTCTCTGAAGCATGCCATGGCCTCCCAAGATTCATCGCTTAACTAACGTCCCTTCTCTGGGGCCCGGCACACAGGAACCTTCAACAAATGTCTGTTAAGTGGAAGGATTTGAGAGGTACATTTGTCTAACATGGCATGAGTTAATCCAATTCAAATGTGGAGAGAAACTCAGTGGGAAGTGGAGAGATACCTAAGCCCCCGCAGGCAGGGGAGGCAGGGACGTCCACAACACACAGAAAGGTGGTCTCATGCGGCTGCAACTCCCAAACTGCGGGCAGCCACCAGCACTGGAGGAGGCAAGGCAGGGAATCTCCCCGGGAGCCTCTAGAGGGAGCGGGGCCCTGCCCACACCTGGATTTCAGCCCAGCGATTCAGATTTTGGACTCCATCCTCCAGAACTGTGAGATAATCCCTTTCTGTTGTTTTAAGCTGTGGCATTTATGGCCATTTGCTACAGCGGCCCTGGCCTCTGTTCTAAGAGGGGTGGAATCTTTTTCGCAGGCAGTGGGAGTCCTTGATGCCGGGTGAGCCTCAGCGCGTGTATGTGATTGGGAGGACACTTTAGGAGTGGATGGTGAAGGAGACATTAACGAGGGGAGACAGTGAGGGCTCAGCAGCTGGCCAGAGGCTGCAGAGGGAGTTGATGTGACCCACGCGGGAGGTGGGAGGGAGGTGGGAGCGGCTCCAATAATCCATGGGGAATTCCTCTACCGATGGAGGATGTTCATGCGCAGGACACGGCTATCCAGACCGTCTGAACAGCCCTCCCATTCACACTCAGAGCTGCCTGGCCGCACGGTGGGATTTCAGCGCCCATTTCCCCTGCGCCGGCATCTGCACAGATCCCGGGCCTCCGCGCAGAGTCCATTTGTCATGGTGGCTCTGCTCATCACTCTTGTCAGTTTTCTGGGTAGCTTCGCTTTTGTTTTCCTCACTAGTGTCTGAGGCCAATCTCCACCGTTATAAATAATGGATCACAGGGGACTGAAAATGCAAAAATCGACGAACCAGAAGAACAAGAAGTGTGCTGAGATGGAGCTCTGGGCACAGGACTCTCACGGGGCATTTCTGAAGGCCTCTCGCCGGTTGCAATCTGCTTGACTCCTGGACACCCGGTTCAAGCAAGAGGCAACTCTGGCTGCATGAACATGACCCTTCCGCCACCCCCTCTCTGGGGCCTCACCCTTGTCTTAATAATTCATGCTCACTTCTCCCAGGGCCTCGGTCTGTCTCTACCGTATCAGGACTCCGAGTGACAGCTAACGTGACCCTTCCCTGGAATCCGGGCTCCCTGGACCCTGGGCATGGCAGGAATGGGGAGGGTGGGGTAGGAGGTGCTCGGGGGACCCAGGCGGCAGCCCCTCTGGAGGATCACTGGGAGAGAGTACCTTCTCTCAGCACGCAGCCCCTTTGAGCCCAGTTTCAAGGCAGTATGTGAGAATGGTGTGGCTGGGCATGGGTGAAAAGATATAGAGGAAACCATGAGAAAGGGAGAGCCCAGCCAGGAGGCAGGGGAAGGCAGACGAGAGTGGAATCCTTTTTGTGCATCCCTCTCCCCAACTTCGACCCTGAGAACTTGGATGTCTTAAGCCGGCATCGTCCATTCCATCATCATCGTTTCCAAGTGGGAATGGGATAAGGGAGGGGAGATTCCACTAGAACTGCAGTGGGGAAAGGGCGGTTCATCGCGCAGAAACACATGTCCTGTGCTGGTTCCCTTGAGAAGGGCCAAGGTAGTCCCAGTCAGGACTGCAGGGGTCCTGACCAAACAGCAGGGGGTCTGGAGGAGGGCACTTGCCACAGGGTTCTAGGGAAGGGGTGCCTGCCACCCTTTCAAGAAGGCCCAGCAAGGCTGTTAGAATAAAGGTAATGTCTGGTTCTTGCAAGATGCCTGTTGTGATCCCAACTTGCATAAAACCCAAAAACCTGCGACTACCATGAGTGGAGACAGCCTGAGACCATCTGAGAAGCAGGCCGAGCGTTTTCATTCTTCCTGGTTCATTTTCCCTCCATCCTCACCACTCTCTTCCTTTGTTTCAAGAGAACAAAACAAACATACCGGGCAGGCAACTGGGAGGGAGCGGCGTGTTTTTATTCAAAACTCTTTTTCATGCCACCTGCCAAATAGAATTCTATATCCCCCTTTAAAAAAACTGTGCCCCATCCATGAAGTAGTTTAAGAACTGTGGCCACATCAGCAGCCTCCTCCCTGCTCTGCGCTTGCTGGGGTATGTCTCCCTTTTGAAAATCAGTATATTGTCTCTCCGTTTTCTATGGATTTGGTGTCTGAATGGATAGGCTTATGGGCTGCTAGAAGTTTCGGGGACCTGTCATCCAACTTCCTCATTGTGATCTCCAACCAACCACCTCCAACTGGTCATGTGGTTGGTCAGGCTGCAAAGCATGCTGGGGTTGTTTGCTGTTTCGCCAGGAAGGCCCTTCACCCCTGGCTGGAGGACAAAGAAGCAAAGTCTGTGTACAGGGAGTGAATGGGCAGATGGGACCAGGCGCCTCAACATCCTGGGGGTGGCGGGGGAGTGGGGACAGCCTGGAGCCCGGGAGGGCGAGTTGGTCGTCACCAGGTGGAAGACCTTGGTGCCGCCTTTCAACCTTCTGGGCTGCGATGCTCTCCTTGGTGACCCAATGTTGTTCTGGGTCCCTCCTGCTTTCCCACATTAGGGTTCCAAAGGCCAGAAGATGGGGAAGGGTGATGGACATTCCCACTTCCCAAAGGGGGTGCTATGGACTGAACTGTGTCCCTTTAAAATTCATGTTGTAGTCCTGACCCCCAGCACTTCACAATATGACCTTATTTGGAGACCAGGCCTTTCAAATGAGATGTCCTTGTAAAAAGAGGAGCTGAGGACACAGACACGCAGAGGCTCGGCCCTGCATGGACATGGGGAGGAGGCGCCAGCCCAGGAGAGGCCTCAGGAACCAGCCCTGCTGCAGCCTGACCTGGGAATTCAGCCTTCAGACCGCAAGGGCCTTGGTGTCTGCTGTGGAGGCCGCCAGGCCTGTGGTCCTTTGTGACGCCGGATGCACATGGGGGAGTGCAGCCCTCAGAAAGCAGAGACGGAGCTGCGGGTGGGTCCTCAGCACCTTCAGGACCTGCTCTGCACTCCTGCTGGATCCCAGCTGCTGAGTCAGATGGGCTCATCCAGAAACAAGCCAGCTGCCCTCCCTCCTTCCCCGCAGCCTCACACTTGGGAGGCGGGGAGACTTCAGAAGTGCTTTGGTGCCAGCCCTACCACTGGCAGCTCCAGCTGAGATCCTCCTGGACAAGGAGAACCCAAGTCCAAGGACAGCAAGAAAGGCCTTCTGGAGCTGATGGCCGCGCCCTTCCTGCTGCAGCCACGCCCTTTCTTGATGACCACGCCCACTGCACAAATGGCCACGCCTACTTTCTGATGGCCACGCCCCCACCTCAGGGCTGCTTTCCGCTTTGATAAAAAACATCTTTTTAGATGTCAGGGCCAGAAGGCCCTTGGGGAAGGTGAGCCTGTTCTACAGGGCCCCAGGACGGCAGCATTTCCTGTGCTCAGGACTCCCTTCTCACCTTCCATACCGCCTCCCCAACTGACTTCAACGGGGCCTCCCTGAGCAGAGGTGCCCAGGGCAGCATCAGGAGCTTGAGGCATAGACTGCGGAGCCACGCGGGAGAAGCTTCATCCCTGGCCCAGCTGAGCAACGCCCTCCCATGGGTGAGCTGCATGCATCCAGTTCATTATTCAACAACTGTTACTGGTTCCCGCTTCGGGCCAGTCTCTGGGCGGGGGCAGAGTTGGAAGGTGAGTGACTTGATCCTGGGCTCCAGGGGCGCCTGGTGAGGAGTTATTACAGCGCAGAGAGGCACCTGCACGCGACACATCGGGCTTCCTAGGAGAGGGGACAGTCAGCGAGGGCCGGCGGGGGCAGGGAAGGCCGGGAGCTGTTGGAGCAGAGCAAGGTCGGGGGTGGCTACCAAGGCTGGAGCCACGTGTCCAGGTCCCGACACTGCTGGCCTGTGGGAGCCCAGGTGACAGGATCACAGGGTCCCTGTGGGCGTTGATGAGCTCCCTTGGGCAGGGTGTAGCCAGGGGTCGCTGGGTGGGGGAGGAGGAACAGAGGGCAGGTTGAAGGGTCTTCTAAGAGCCAATCAGTCCCTCAGAGGGCCAGAATGAGGGTCGACAAGGCGACTCCCTGAGTGTCCTGGGGCTGCTATAACAAAGACCACAAACTGAGTGACATCAAACCACAGAGGTTTATCTCTCATGGTTCTGGAGGCCTGAAGCCTGAGCTCGAGGCGTGGGTGGGGCTGGCTCCTTCCCAGGACCCCAGGGAGGAGCCTTGCCTCTCTCAGCTTCTAGGGGCTGCCCGCAGTGCCTGGCTTGTACACACATCACTTTGGTCTCTGACTCTGTCTTTACATGGCCTGATTCTGTCTCCACGTCTTCCGTTCTCATTTCTGTGGACAAATGAGTGTCCACATTTCCCTCTCCTTAGAAGGATGGCAGGCATATGGGCTTGAGACCCACCCCAATGCAGTTCGACCTGTCTTGATGTGACTATGTCTGCAAAGACCCTATTTCCAACAGGACGTTCCAGGTACCAGAGGTTAGGACAGGAATCCATTTATTTGGGAGACACAATTCGACTCGCAGCAGTGACCAGTAGGGGACGAACAGAGGTCAGTGGCAGGACGTGGTGACAGTGCAGGCAGGCGGAAGTCGAGAGGAACCTGAGGCTCTCGCAAGGCCGACGCGGCCGTGTGTACCCAAATAGGAGACATCAGATAAGAGGTGGTGAGTGGAGTTGGTGATGGGGGGCTACAGAAACCCTGGGGGCTTCCATTCGGATGGGAATGGAACCCCCTCCCTCCCTTCCTTTCCCTCCTCTTTCCTTTCCTTTTGATTGCCTTGGAACTTCAGTAGAAAATGAAGCACGGTTTTCCTGCCAGAAAAGAAACGCCTCTGAGTGCTGGCACCGGCGCCTCGCGCTGGTCCAGTTGGCTCCGGGCCTGCTTTGGTGGCCAGGGTCACCTTCACGCCCTTCCTGCCTTGTGTCCATGCAGAGGCCAGCCCGGAAGGCAGGCGGAACCCCGCGCTGGCCTCCTGCCTCATCTGCTGCAAGTGTCTCCCTGGATCTGGGCTCCTCCTCAATGCAGCGGCACCGTCAGGGGTGGGTGCCACTGTGATGTGTCATCACCTGCAGGTGGCATGTCCCTGTGCCAAGCTGAGAATGGCACTTTGTGACCAGCGTGCCCCGTGTCATCAGTCCTGTGTCGTGCTGCGAGGTGAGGCACCATTGCCCAGTGAGCCGAACACAAAGACTCCCTCTCGGCCTCGCTATTTTTAGTTTGATGCCTCGGACTCACAGCAGTTGGCCGGAGTCACTAAACCTCCAGCTTTCTCTTCCAGAAGCCAAGCCTGGCATTCCGAGGGGCAGGTGGGAGCTGGAGACGCGTCGAGAAGCCCCTTTGGCATCTGGACCCGACTCGGCCCCGGGTCATTCTCTGGGGGCTCCCTGATCCATCCTCTGAGGACACGCAGTGGACTCACCACAGGGACTGAGGCGGAATCAGAGACTCCAGACCCCAGCAAGGACCTGGAGCATCCTGGGTGGCCTGGCATCCAGCTGATGACCTCGGCCATCAACACCTGGGAGACTCCAGAGTCCTGGATGCTGAGAGGCCTGGGCTTTGGGGAAAGGCCTGGGAGGGGTGGTGCTGGGCAGACGGCTACCTGGAATAAATAGGATGGGGCCTGGCAGGCTTCAGTGGGGCCTCAGCGTGCAGTGTAACACAGGGCTGAGGGACATGGCGCAGGCTGGTCACACGGTGCTGGTCTCAGCCTGGCATGAAGATACGCTACTGCAGGTGACGGCACATCACGGTGGCACCCCGCCCCCAAGAGTCAGGCTGGGTGACAGGAGAGGGCGGGAAGATGGAGGGCACTGCCAGGCCTGTCTGCTGTGGGCTCAGCCCATACCCTCCAAGCTCAGCCACTTCAGACCTCATCAAATCGGGCAATAAGATCAGGGGCTTCACCCTTTGGGCACCCATAGGAGGCGAGCCCCACTGTGAGTCCGCAAAGAAGGCACCTTCTGCCCTCCCTCCGAGCTGTGTTGTCGCCTGCCTCGTCCCCTCTCAACCTGAAACCCCCGGGGGCTCTGCTGACTGCTCTGTCATCTTCCTACTGTGCGTGTGTGTGGTGTATGTGCATGTGTGTGATGTGTGTGGTGTATTTGTGTGATATGCATGTGTGGTGCGTGTGCATCTGTGTGATATGTGTATTTGTGTGATATGTATGTGTGGTGAGTGTGTGCATGTGAGTGGCGTGTGTGCATGTGTGTGACGTGCAAGTGTGGTGATTGTGATGTGCGTGTGTGTGGTGTGTGTGCATACGTGTGACGTGCGAGTGTGGTGTTTGTGATGTGCGTGTGTGTGGTGTGTGCATGTGTGCGACGTGCGAGGGTGGTGTTTGTGATGTGTGTGTGGTGTGTGTGCATGTGTGTGATGTGCGTGTGTGGTGCTTGTGATGTGCCTGTGTGGTTTGTGATGTCTGGTGGGTGTGTGCATGTGTGTGATGTGTGTGGTGTGTTCTTGTGTGTGATGTGCATGGTGTGTGCATGTGTGTGATGTGTGTGTACGCGGCATGTGCATACATGTGATGTGCGTGTTTGTAGTGTGTATTTTTGTGTGTGATGTGTGCGTGTGTAATGTGTGTGTGCTTGGTGTGTGTGTGGTGTGTGCATGTGTGATGTGTTTGTGGTGTATGTGCATGTGTGGTGTGTATGGTGGGTGTGTGCATGTGTATCGTGTGTGTGCATAGTGTGTGGTGTGTGTTCTTGTGTGTGATGTGCGTGGTGTGTGCATGCGTGTGATGTGTGTGCATTGTGTGTGATGTGTGTGCATGCGTGTGATGTGTGTGTGCATTGTGTGTGATGTGTGTACATGTGTGTGATGTGTGTGTGCATGGTGTGTGGTGTGTGTTCTTGTGTGTGATGTGCGTGGTGTATGCATGTGCGTGATGTGTGTGTGCATTGTGTGTGATGTGCATGGTGTGTGCATGCATGTGATGTGTGTGCACTGTATGTGTGGTGGGTGTGCGCATGTATATGTGTGTGTGTACCATAGAGCTCCATCCCTCTGCAACAGTGGGAGGGGACATGGAAGGCATCTATCTTCCCTTCCTTCAGTGAGGAAACAGGTAGGGGAGCATGGACGGGAGCTAACCTGGGAAGCAGAGCTGCGCGGTGAGCTGGCCCTTCATGCATACCCGGACACAGCCCGTGCTGGGGACGATGGTGGGAGGCACAGGCGCCACTTGACAACCTGGGAGTGTGGGGCCTGGGTCTCTCTCCACCAGGCACTGAGATTAGACTGCCTTAAATCCATGACATGGATAAATAAATAATAAACAAACAAATACAAATGGTAACATTTATATAGCATTTACCAAATGCCAGTGTGTTCTGGCATTTGACACGTATTGGCCCACTTAATCTTCCAAAAACTTCCCCCCACTGCACAGACAGAGACACTGAGGCACAGAGAGGGTGAATGATTTGCCCCGGGGAGGTCACACAGCTGCTGGGCTCAAGGGCAAACAAATGACAAATCAGCCCCGTCTGCGCTCTCCACCAGGGCTGGGAGCTGAGCTCCGTGGCGCGGAACCTGGCGCATCTGTCTTCCCCGGGCAGCCCCCTCCCCTTCCGCTTCGACACATCACAGGCTACACCACCGGACACGCACACAGCTTCGCAGAGCAGCACAGCCATGACTCAAGACGTGGAGAGGGCTTCGGGAACTCGGTTTTTCAGAAGACGCAACAATAAACCCATCGCAACAGGCCAGCCCTTTGCAAACTGAGGAACTAAGAATGAAAATGACTGAGGCTTAAAAATATCAGGCAGTTTCATCGATTCGTCCGTTTTAAATGGAAACACAAAATGTGGCCCCTCCACACAATGGAACCTCGCTCAGCCTTAAAAAGGCAGGAAATTCGGACGCGCGCTACAACATGGATGCATCTGAGGACACGATCCGAGTGACCGAGGCCAGGCACAGAAGGGTGATCCTGTCTGACTCCACTTCTCTGAGGTCCCCGCACTCGTCAGGTTCACGGAGACAGAAAGCGGAATGAACAGTGCGGGTCAGGGGTGGGGGAGGGGGATGGGGAAGGAGTGTTTATTGTTTCTATATTTTACCACAATTAAAAAAAAAAAACAACAACAGGCAGACGGTCTAAAGCAAACGGAATAAAACGTTGTGGCTCTTCTTTTAGTTGTTTCTAGACCGAGTTTTCAGGGGTACTGGGCCAGTGCTCCCATTGCGTGACCAGCTTTTGGATTCAGGGAGATGTGGTCAGGGTGAGGGGGAGACAGGCGGTCAGGGGTGGGGTCAAGACAAATAAGTTGCACCCTCAAGTGAAAATATTTCTTTCTGAGCTTGAAAATGTCGGGAGCCACCCCGGGCAGTTGAGTGCACTGGGCATCCCTGGTGCCCACGGCATGACTGTGCCCGTGGTGCCAGGAATATAGGCACACACTCCTCCAACTCCTGCAGATGGACCCTTGCTTGTGCTCTCCCTCCCTCCCTCCCTCCCTCCCTTCCTTCCTTCCTTCCTTCCTTCCCTCCCTCCCTCCCTCCCTTCCTCCCTCCCTTCCTTCCTTCTTTCCTTCCTTCCTTCCTTCCTTCCTTCCTTCCCTCCCTCCCTCCCTCCTTCCTTCCTTCCCTTCTTTCTTTCTCTCTTTCTCTCTTTCTTCTTTCCATTTTAATCTTTTTTTTTTTTTTTTTATTTCAATAGTGTTTGGGGAGCAGGTGGTGTCTGGTTACATGGGTAAGCTCTTTAGTGGTGACTTCTGAGATTCTGGTGCACTTTCACCCGAGCAGTGTACACTGTACCCAGAGCGTGGTCTTTCATCCCCCACCCTGTGCACTTTCTTAGAACACTTTCTTCTCAAAAAGATTTGGACCCCTGGAAATGCAGGCACCCAACTGGCCTTGGTCTCAACCTCCACAAGCCAGGCACTGACTTGCAAACTGCCTTCTCTGCGAGCCGTCCCTGCAGGCCCTGCACCTGCTCCTGGAAGCTGGAGGGATCCTGTGCTCAGGGTGGGTTTGTCTGGGGAGAAAGCCAAGCAGTGCAGACACGCTTTGTCTGGGACAGGCCCAGCTGGCGGGCTGTGCCGTCTGGTCTCTGGGGGCTCTCTGGGCCCTTCTTGCCCAAGACCTTTTGAAATTTCCCAGGAATGCGGCTTGCTGGGTCACCTGTGCCCAGGGAAGCAGGTGATTGGGTGGGAGAGGGTTCAGGTTTGCCCACCACCCCCTGGGAAGCAAGCCCAGGACCGGGCTGCTGGGCCAGCCTCTCAGGAAATCCTGGCCCTCTGGGGCCCGGTCCCTGCCTCCTCCCTGCCCGGCTTGTGCCCCAAGGTGTCCCGGTTGCTGCACTGAGATCAGCAGCCCGGCGTGTCCCCGTTTCATCTCTCATTTGCATGTCAGTTCATCTGAGGCGTCTGACGGGGACAGCGTGCCCTTCCTCTGCGCTAGATTTACCTCCCTGACAACCAGAGCTGTCTTTTGCCCATTTCTGAGGCTAGACAGCCCCTCCACCCACACTGAGCTCAGAGCGGCTGGCTTGAAGATGAAGGTGCAGGCTGTGGGACCCAGGCTCCTGGGGCCCGTGGCTCTGGCTCCCTCTTCATGGTTGCCTGTGGTTCCAGCTCACAGTGGACTCGGGGAGTGACAAGACAAGTGACAGGAAGGTGCTGCCGCTGCTGCTTGCAGAGTCTTCTGGGCTGATGGGTCCAGGCTGAGAGAAGTGTCATGGGGGCTGTGCTGTGCCCAGGCCTGAGGGCCAGGGTGGCCTGAGCCTCCCCACGTGCCCTGGCCTGCTCTGGAAACTTCACCCCATTCCTCAGCGTGGCCTGCACAGTGAGCCTCCACTTTCCCGGGGAGAAAGTGACTTTGCCCAGGCCTCTCGGCTGGCAAAGGCGGATGAGACGAAGCTGTCCGTCTCAGCACCATGTCCCCACTGCTCCATGGGACCAGCCCTCCTGGATTCCCGGATTGGGCGGCATCGATTTAGCCTGAGAGGTTTCCAGGCCATTCACAGCAATTCCTGATGGCGTCAGGTGGGCTTCCGGCTTCCAGCTGTCCCCTCCTGGGCCTCTGGACGTTGGAAATGTCTGGGTAAAGGGGAGTTCAGACCACACCAACGGGAAGGAGTGGGGAGGCCAGCAGCACCCTAACTTCTCGGTGCCCTTGGGTTAAAACTGGGAAGGCCCCAGTTTCCAGGGCCTTCTCCGAGACAGCACCCGCCGTAGCTCTCAGGTGGTCAGGCACTTCATGGCTGATTGCTGGTTGACAAAGGAACCGAAAACGGAGGGTTCTTATTACTTTTCACAGCCTGGCTTCAATTCAGGCAGAGACAGGGGAGTCGTCCCCAGCCAGGGGTCAGGACAGCAATAAGGCTGGCAACTTCCATTGGTCCCTGTCCCCCACCACCGCCACCCCCTCCATTGATACACTGGAAATCCCAAAAGGGTGCGAGTGACCCCCTTCCTTCAGCGGCTTTTCTTGGTTCAATGAACTTACAGTACCATTTTTATACCAATTTAAAGATCAAAAGTTATAAACATGTAACAGGCAGACAGATGATAGGCTGGAAGTGGAGAGGATGGCGAGGAGAGCCGCCGTCCACCTGGGAAGAAGGGCGTAGACAGTGATGCTGGAGTAGAGAAACCTGGAGAGGGGTCAGTGCGGCCGGGGGACGCAGCCCTGCACGAGTGAGCAGAGATGCTGCGGCCACAGGAGAGAGCGCTGCGTGTGTGGGCTGAGCAGGCCATGCCTTCTAAAATGAAAGGAGGTTTGCATTTGACCATGTCAGGGGGCAGGAGAGGGGAAAGGCACAGAGGAGCCGCGTGGGGCTTAAGGCCCCACCGTGCTGACCACACCAGACAAGGTTGGGGCCGTGCACTCTCCTCTCCCCTGAGGAGCCGGGAAACACCAGCTCATGCTCGTACCAAAGCAAGAAATGAAGGCAGAGGGGCCGGAACAGGACGGGTCAGTAGAAACAGGCAGCAGGGAGTGACATTCCCCTGCGCCAGGACCAGAGACCACCCCAGCAGGGTGCGGAGACCTGGACTCCAAGTGCAGCGGGGAGGACCTGAGCCAAAAAGGGACAGCTCTGGGGCCCACAGAGGCTGGCCTTGGGTCCCAGGACCAGGCTGGTGGAAGCACCATGAGAAGGCCTGGGGAGGCCCCACCAGCTGCCCAGGGCACGGAGCCCTGGGCTCCCGCAGATGAAGGGGGCAGGCATAGATGGGGCAGAGGCAGGCGTAGGTGTGGCGTAGCCACGATGGGTGGCAAACTATTAAGAACTGGGAGCCAGCTTCTGCGGACGCTTGAACACTTTCTAGCACTGCTCCTCCCTTTGGGCTGTGCGCATTCGCTGCCCTGGTTTAGAGTAGAAACAGCCCCGCAAACTCAAGCAGCGGCCGATGCATTCAAACCTGGGTTCCAGCTGCAGAGCAAGGCCAGGAGCAGAACACCACAGCCCAGAGGTGCCAGGGAGGCCGTGCAGAGTGCGAGTGTCCTGAGGAGGCCGCCGGGCCAGGGCAGTGGCACCCACAGAGGCTCGGGAGCATTCAGTCTCGCGCAGATGTGGCTCCTCGCTACACCCACAGCCAGGCCTAGGGGTCCTAAAGGCCTCTCTCCTCCCCCACTCAGAAGATTGGCAAACCCAAGCCTGGATGTACCACCAGGTGGGACCCCCACCAGCTCCCCAGTGCTGAGTGCATTGTCCCTGTCGACCCATGGGCAGCTCAGCTGAGCAAACCCTTTCTCCATAGGCAAGAGAAAGGAGCAGGTGCAGCAGCCAGGGTTCCCCAGGGTAGGGGAAGCTGAGGAAAGGAAAAGACAAACCCTCTGGGGAAAGACGAAGCTTCAGCTCCTAGAGGACACAGTCTCTCCGAAGCAAGGACCTCAGCACTCTAGGTTTGGGGACCTGGGCTCCCACCTCTCCCATTCTTCAACAGCCCATCTGAGGGTCTGGACACGGGGTGAGCGGCGAGAGGAGGGCTTCACCTGGTGCTGGGGAAGTGCCTAGTCCTGATCTGTGCACCTGGCAAGCCAAGGAACAGACAGGGACAGACCTGTGCAGATGCTGCTGGCTGGGTGGAGGCTGTCCCCAGGCCCTTCAGCAGCTTCTCACCAGGCCATCCTCATGGCCACCAGTTCTGCACAACGGGCTCCTTCCCCACAAAGCCCACAAAGCTGATCATCAGGAAAAAAAAAAAAAAACCTGTTCATCAGGCCCCATACGGGATTGGCCCACCCAGCCTGCAACATCTGCTGCTGTTTATCATTTGTGGTTTCCTTCCCATTCCCATTCACTCTGGACCCCAGCACTCGGCACATAGTAGATGCTCAATAAACACGGTGGTTCATTGACCAGGCAATCTGCCTTATCCCATTTAATTCTTAGCACAGCAACACAGGGGCACAGAGTGAAGTAGCTGAGCCAAGGTTCTTGAGATGGGAAGGGAGCACTGAAACTGGAGCCTCAGTTGGACTCCAGGGCATGGAGTCCTGCTTTCCTGTAGGGCTCAGGAGGCACCCTCTGACTCACTTCACACCCCCAGCTTTCTCTGCATGACCTCTGAAGGAAAAGCCCCCGAGGAAGGAAGACAGAATCCCCCAAATTCCTGCTGCTGTCTCTCACTGCGTAACTCTGGTGATGTGACACCTGTGTGTGTCTGGAGTTTTCTTCATATAAATAAAGCATTGACCTGGCTGCCAAGTGGCGGCAGCGGCTCCTCCGAATCGTCAGGGATGTCTGCAGGGTTACCTGCACAGGTAAGGCCAAGCCAGGAGACACCGGCATTTGCCACCCGGCGCCTCCCTCAGACAACTTCAGATCGTCAACGTGGAGCTTTGCCGGAGCAGAGAACTCAGCAGAACCCCCAGTTTCGAATGTTCCCTCCTTTCTCCCCATCTCTGCGGTCTCAGGGGGAAACTGAGAGGGTCAGGGGGTCAGGTAACCAGAGGGACAAAGAGCAGAGATAATGAAGGAGCCGGCGTGCCTGTCACTAGGACTCATGGCCAGGTGGTGTGGAAGAACACGGTGACAGAAAGCAATACATCCCTCATCTCTGGCCCCTAGTGGCCCCCAGGGCCCCCTCCTAGGAAGCAATACGGGTTTGTTTCCACGACCTTTGATGGAGAGGAGATGGCGCGGATCGCAGGGAGACAGATTCACGCTGGAAATTCCAGGATTTGCCCAGTGCCTGGTACTTTAAGAGAAGGAATGGCGGCTGATGGCAGCGGCGCTGGAAGTGCTCTCAGCTGAGCCTGGTGCAACCCACCCGTGACAGCGATGCTGGGTGTGCAGCCTGGGAGGCGAGCGAGAAGTTATCATGCTTTGCCTGGCACACGCTTGGGCAAACGATTCGGCTTCAACCAGGGCTCACAGTCCAGCTAGGAGCTGCCAGCGGGGTTCACAGCAAGGGCCAGAGGCCGGGGGCAGCTCAGGAGCAAGCAACAGACCTCCTGGAGACGGGGGGCCGGCGGGCGGGGGGGAGTTGGAGACCAGTCTGGCGCCTCCCTGTTTGCCCGGGAAAGGACATTTATGGAAGGAACTGAGGGGAGAATAATGCTCATCGTGTTCTGCAGCGTTCCAGGCAGTGTTTACATTCATTCGTTCCCTTCTCATTCCAGTGTATAAAGTAGATTTTATGATGCCTTCTTTAGAGACGAGGATGCCAGCTGGGAGAGCCAAGGGGCTTGCTCGTGGTTACAGGAAGTGGTGGAGCTGGTGGTCAGTCCGCCTCTCCCCCTCACAGGTGCCGCATGCCATGTCTCCCCCAGGGCCCCCCTGCAGGCTGCTTTCCCGGAGATCACCCCAACCTCAGCGTGTCCACTGTGAAAAGCTATCCTGCCCACAGTAACAGCCTGGCCTGCCACGCCCAACGTCCTCCTCCCACCCCTCCTGAAGCTATCCTCCACTTTTCACCTGCTTCCAAGAGAGCTGCTCCCGGGACACCTTTGGGAAGTTCTTAGGATGGACCTGCTTACTGTAGACCTGGTGACTACTCACTTTAAAAAGATTTCTTTTTTTAAAGGCAGGTCTTCGATACATTCTCATCTATTGGGCAGAAAAAGTGTGTGTGCATGTGCCTATGTGGTGTGCATGTCTGTGTGCTCATGTGCACGTGTGTGTATGCATTTGTGTGCGTGTGTGTGTGTGAGTGGATGTGTGAGCACTGGAGCATGTGTGTGGATGTGTGTGAGTGTGCATGCTGGAGCAGTGACATATTCAAGGGAGGGCCACTCCTTCCTTTGGGGAGAAAGAAGGCTGTTACAGTCCCATGCAATTGCAGACTCCTGGTCCTGGAGTCAGAGACCTGGGTCTAGTTGTGTGTCTGCCCCTGCCCAGCTGCCCCGCACTGATGAAATACCGGGGTGACCACCTGTCCTTGAGGATGCTTCCTCCTCCCGGTTATCTGAGTCTCTCAAAGCCGGCTACAGTAGAGGAGGGCTGTACTTTCCATTTCATGGGGATCAAGCTGGGCACAGGGTGAGGGCGGCTTGTTGACTTAAATCTACTGATTAAGCCGGCTAAGTGCACATCTGGGAACAGGAGAGACTCAAGCCTGGCCGGCACCTGCTCTGTGCCGGGGTATCTCCCCCTGGCCTCCTTCAGTGGGGTACTCCGTGGGCAGAAAGGTGAGAAGCAGCTGCACGGGCTTCCTGAAACGTCCAGCTGAGGTTTGAGGGATTTCCTCACAATGGCTTTTCCCTGGGGACTTTAGGGGGAGCTCATGAGAGCCCCTTCCAAGCCGGCGCGCTCATTGTCCCTCTCCGCCCGTCAGAGGGGGCCACGAACAAAGGGGGTCTATTCTGAACCCCTCTCCCGTGTAACTCAAGTCCGCTAGAAACACTGAACATTCGAGGGACTTCCTATCTCCGCAACAGGAGGGGACAGCTGGACCCGCTGCCCCCCAGGCTCTCCGCGGGGACCCGGAGGTGCAGCGGCCCGGAGTCCCCCTCTGTAGTCGGAGCTACCCACCTGCGAGGGAGCAGCTCCCCGCTGCCGGCGCCCCCCGCACCTGCCCCCGCGCTACAGGAGGCGGCTGCTGCTCGCCCCCTCCGCGGACCACGACCCAAGGGCTGCCCGGCGGGCCGATCCACCGGAAATTAAAGGCTTCATGTGCCAGCCCTTGAATGTAAAAACTCAGCCTAATCAGATCTTTAAAAAGAAAAGCTCTGCCTATGAAATGGAAACACTAGCCCGCCCCCCCCCCAACCCCCAGGCGAGTCGCCCCTTTCCCCGGGGAGCCGGCGCGTGGGGACCCCCGCCCCCGACCAGAGCTGGCGGAGCGCACGGAGGCCGCAGCCAGAACCCGCAGACGCACGGACAGTCCCGCCCCGCCGCGCCCGGCCCCGGCGCTGTTCCCCGGGGGGAGGAGGGGGTGTCTGGGTGGGGGAGGGGGCTACCTTCTGAATGCGTCCATCGATGTCCAGGTAGATGGCCTTGGGCCGGTAGCTGGAGGAGCCGGATCCCATCCTGCGCCCGGCGGCTGCACTTGGACTTTTTACTGTACTTTCCCGACGCCAGCCGCCGCGGGAGGCGGGGGAGGGGAGCAGGGGAGGGGGCGGGAGGGGGCGGGCGGGGGGCGGCCCGCGGCGCTCAGCCAACCAGAGCCGCGCCGCCACCGGGCCCGGGACGCCCGGGAGCCGCCGCCGCGCGCCGCAGGGTCTCCTCCTCCGCTCGGCTCGCGCTCGGGCTCGGGCTCCGACTCCGGCTCCGGCTCGCGCGCTCCTCCTCCCGGCCGCCCGCCCCTCCCCCCTCCCCCCCCCCCCCCCCCCCCGTCTCTCCTCTCTCCCCTCCTCTTCACTCCCTTCACCTCCCTTCCCCCTCTTTCTTCTTCCCTTGACTCCAGCCCCCTGTCGGCCGCCTATCTCCCGATGCCCCCTGGATAGCTGTGCAGAGCCCTGAGCGACCCCTTCGGCCCGGAGCCGTCGCCTCCCCACGCGGTCCGTCACTCCTAAGCCAGCGCTGGGCTGAGCGAGGCAGCGGCGCTGTGGACCCCGCAGCCCCGCCGGGAAAACTCCCCTCGCTCCTCTGTCCTCGCTGCGACCGCCACCCTCATTTCATTTGAATAGAAAACGGGAAAAGTTCCTTCTTGTTCACCCACTGCTTTCCCAAGCCTCCTCCAGCTGCGCCCAGAGCTGAAATGGCGATTTTATTTCTGTCCTGTATGGGGCCGGACCGAGGATTACCCCGCCACAAGCTATCTGCTGGGTTCTGCATGTTCGTCCCCTACCCCCTTGTGTGAATTGCTACAGGGAGTGTGGGAAAGGCGGGAGGGGAAGGGGGCTGTGGGCATCCCCTGGATCTGCAGAGCACAGAAGGGGCTGCCTTGGCCGCCCCCAGTTCTCCTGGGCTCCTCCAGTGGGAATGGGGTTGGCGGCTGGGGGAGGAGGCTCAGATGCCGTGGTCCTGGCCCTGGGTGCATGTCGCCTTTGGAAGCAAGTATCAAAGCCAGCCGGAGCATGTGCTATTGTTTCGTTGGAAGTGAGTTCCAAGCCACCGCTTTCCATCTGTTGAGTGTCTGAGTGCTGCTTGTTGAGAGAGTCTGGTGCACACAGGCTCCTCCTTCCCCGCTGGGGCCTGCTGGAGCCGGCCAGCCAGTGCCAGGGCCAGTGGTCACTTCCTCTCCCTTCCTTGGCCAGCCTGGTCTCCACCTGGTGGATGGTCACAGGCTTTACAGACACCCCCAGGGCCACCTGGAGCCCTGGTGGCAGCTGGGGTCCTGCGGAAGGTGAGGGCTTCCTGCCTGTCCGTGGGAGTGGCATCGTCCTGTGAGGTAAGTGGTTGCCCTCAGCCTTTGGCCAGTCCATCCTGTGTCACTTTATGTCTCCCACCTGCTTTCATGGCGGGGGGCGTGCTCCCAAAGAACAACAGCTTGGAACTCGATAGCCTGGCACCCCCTGCCCACAGCTCCAGTGGAGTCTGTGTCAGAGCTTGGGCACCATGAGCTGTGCTTTTCAAGTGACAGGGGTGAGAAGGGGACAGCCTGGAGGCCTTTGGGGTGGGGGGGCCCAGCTGGGTGGTTACAGTGGGACACCTGACTCGCCATGGGGATACTGTGTCCCGAGCTCATTGAAGTGAGCACTATTACTAGTAGTTCAATTTGTTGTCAAATGTTCCAGCACTATTTGGGCTAATCCAGAGACTGTGCTGTTGGGGCCGCGTGTGCCGCCTGGCATGGAGTTCTTATCAGCAGATGGCTCGTTGGCTTGCCACTTAGTTATTCTCCATCCCTTATTGTCATCTGGCCTAGTCTTCTGTAACCATTTCCTCCAAGAGCCCCAGAAGGACGAGTGGCCACCCATGGGGGGTGGTTCTACAGGGCAGTTCCCCGGTCTCAGAAGACTCTGTGTGCATCCAGCGCCAGTGCAGGCTGGCCCTCACACTGCCTGACTGATTCTGTGCTCAGAAGAATAATCGCATCTATCATTATTTTGCACTCTTAGGAGCTGGACTGGACTGCTGTATAGAAACTGGATCGATGGGGCTGCAGCAGCTGCCCAGAGAGGAACCTTTTCCTCTCCCAGATCCCCATGGAGCAATGCGGTCTTCCGTTCATCAACAATCTCATTCCTGCGTGTTGGGTGCTGTTCTGGGCGCTGGGGATTCAGTAGTGAACAGAATAAGCAGAGATCCCTGGCCAGAGAAGCTGGCATTCTCTGGGGGAGACAGACACGATAGTATAAATAAATAGAATGTGTAGGGTGTTGCATAAAAATTAGGGCAAAGAAGAAAAATCCACAGTGAGACCCTATCTCTAAAACAGAAAAATCCTGCGGGGAAGGGGAGATAGAACGTGCAGTGTGGAGGAGTTGGAATTTTAGAGAAAGTGGCCAGGCAAAAGGTCACATAGGAGGAAGGACCTCATGGGCATTAGGAGCAAGAAGCCTGTGTGTGTCAGAGGGAGGGACCTCTGGCACAGAAGCCGCCTCATGCAGGAGGCTGTGTGGCCAGAGTGGAGGGAGGAAGTGGGCTCTGGGGTACCGGAGTGGGCTGTGAGGTCAGAGAGGTGATGGGGCAGCCCCACGTGGTCACACGAATGACCTGAGCTCACTCTTCCTCCACTGCATGCCTTGCGGAAGGCAGTGCAGAGGGCTGTGGTCTGACGCGGGTTTTCACAGGTTCCTCTTGGCTGCTGGAGGAGGGTGCATGGAAGGGGCGGGGCAGGGAGGCCAGTGAGCAGCAGCTGCAGCCAGCTTTGCAAAGCGTGATAGGGCTTGAACCACGGTCAGGTGTGTTGGGGTCCTTCAGAGAAGCAGATCAATAGTGAGGAGTTGGCTCACATGAGGACGGAGGCTGAGAAGTCCTGCCAGCTGCCGCCTGCAAGCCGGAGCCCCGGGAAATCTGGTGGTGTGGCTCCAGTGTAAGCCTGAGGGCCTGATACCCAAGGAGCTGACGGTGGGCACCCAGTCCCAGGGCAGAAGGCCAGTGTCCCAGCCGGGAGCTGACGGTGGGCACCCAGTCCCAGGGCAGAAGGCCAGTGTCCCAGCTGGGAGCTGACGGCGGGGACCCAGTCCCAGGGCAGGAGAAGGCCAGTGTCCCAGCCGGGAGCTGACAGTGTTGACCCAGTCCCAGGGCAGGAGAAGGCCAGTGTCCCAGCCGGGAGCTGATGGTGAGGACCCAGTCCCAGGGCAGGAGAAGGCCAGTGTCCCAGCCCAAGCAGGCAGGCAGGAAGAAAGAGGCAATTCCTCCTTCTCCTGCCTTCTTGTTCTCTTCAGGCCTTCGAGGGGTTACATGATCCCATGCACACGGGGAGGCATCTGCTTGCCACAGTCCACCACTGCAAACGCTGGTCGCATCCAGAGGCACCTCGCAGACTCCCCCGAAGACAGCACGTCCCCAGCTATTGGGTGTCCTGGGCTGGCCAGGTGGACACACAGACCTCACCTGTGCAGGTGGTGAGGAATAGTTGACTCTGCATCCAAGTTGGAGGTTGTGGGGTCTTCATTTGTGCCTGTTTCCTAGGCGGACGTTGTGCCTCTTCTCTGCCCTCCTTCCCCCGGCTCTGCCTGCAGTCATGTTCCTTGGTCCTGGACAGCCTTGGTGGGGAAGGTTCCAGAAGTGGCGCCTGCTCCATGCCCCCCACATCAGCCCCAGGGGCTCCTGGTATCCTAAACCTGCATCCCTGCTCTTGGCCCGGCTGCCAGGAATGCTGCCAATGTCGGTTCCTCTGAATCAAGGTAAAAATGAAGGAAACCTCCTGCCTCTGCCAGGCAGGCCACGGACCAGGCTGGGGACCCTGGGTGGGGACCCTGGGGGACCCTGAGTGGGGACTAGACCCCAGACAAGGCTGGGGACCCTGAGTGGGGACCAGGCCGGGGACTAGGCTGGGGACCCTGGGTGTGGTCGAATACTCCTCAGCTCAGGCCTTGGTTCTTTGGGGAACGTGGTGACTGAGTTCACATATGCACGAGCGACGTTTCCAATTGTCTGAAAACTTCAGACAGAGTGTGAGATTCTGCCCGTGTGGGAGAAGGATGCTGGAGATGGAGGAGATTCTGGAGGTGCCAAGCCCCAGGGCTCCCAAGAGCCGAGTGGGTCCAGCCTCTGCCTCCACCCTCTGCCCAGACTGCACCTTCTTCTGGTACCTTCCAGGGTGCACGCAGGCTCATTCCTGCATGCAGAGCTCTTTAATTCCCAAAAAAATTACACCAAAGGGGAGTTTCAAATTAGGGCATCAGAGCCAAGTTGAAAATCAGAGGAGCTGAGCCCGGAAGAAGGGCTAAGACCACGGAGTGAGGAGCTGGTTGCTGGTCTCCAGGTCCCAGGCCAGCTCGCTGTCTCCAGCAAGAAAGGGCCAAGCAAAGCCACATGAGGAGAAGGGAAGGGTCTGGCCTGTCCTTGAAGAGTGAGCACCCTCCCATGAGATTGGAATCCTGGGAAGCAAAGTCCGAGCACTTCGGAAAAGTCTAAAGGGGGTTCCCAGAGGCAGAAGAAGTTGTCCAGGCGGTGTGTCCTACCACAGCCAGCAGCTCCCAGCACGTGCTCCCAGCAGCCATTCTGGCCTGGCAGGTCAGAGCCATGGTCAGTGGCAGCTACTGAACCAGTGCCCGTGGGCGTCATCTGCCTTTTCTCTCTTGGGTCCAACCAGCATTTCTCGTAACTATTCTGAAAAGACTCCAGTCACTTCCTCCACCACCTCTTCTGAGCTGGGGATGGTACACGGGGTTGGGGAAAAATCAATTTATCAAACAAGCAAAATGCATTCAGCACCTGCTTGCTGTAGACCAGGCACCGGGCAGGGCTTGTGAAAAGGAGTTTAAGCCCTCTGGACCCTGGAAACCTTATGGGAGAGAATTAAAATAAATCAGAGGGGCAGAGGTAAGAGCTTTACCTTCTGAAAGGTGCACCACTGAACACCAAGAGGAATCAACCTGTCTTGTACGTGTATAATGAACCTACCACGACGAGCTCTCCAGGATGACCACTGGGCGGGATGCACCAAGAATCAGAGGAAGGGGGTGACTTTGACCTGAGGAAGCTGTCATTCTCTGGGGAGACAGACAAGATGGGATCAATAAACAGACAGGCAGATGGTCTGCCCTTGACCTTCGTGTGAAAGGAGAAGACGCTGGCACAAAGATCTCACTTCCGTGTCCGTCGTAGTAGTATTTGATTTACATACTCTCCACCTGTTTCTTTTTATGGTCTTGGTCATTGCAAAATTATTACTAGCTGTAAATATTTCAAACGATGTGGTAGAAAAGGCAAAGTCCCTCTTCTTGTAGAGAAAATGGAGACCAGGTGTGGTGGCTCATGCCTGTAATCCCAGCACTTTGGGAGGCTGAGGCGGGCGGATCATGAGGTCAAGAGATTGAGACCATCCTGGTCAACATGGTGAAACCCCATCTCTACTCAAAATACAAAAATTAGCTGGGTGTGGTGGCAGGCACCTGTAGTCCCAGCTACTCGAGAGGCTGAGGCAGGAGAATCTCTTGAACCCGGGAGGCAGAGGTTGCAGTGAGCCAAGATCGTGCCATTGCACTCCAGCCTGGGCAGCAAGAGTGAAACTCCATCTCAAAAAAAAAAAAAAGAAAGAAAAAGAAAATGGAGACCCGTCCCTTCTTACCATGGACCAGCAGACCCCTGACGCCCGTGTGCTTCTGACTCCTGGCCAGCTTCTGGTGTTATGGGTGTTTGGATTTTCCCAATATGATGTTGTTGTAAACAGTGTGAACAAACACCCACATCCATATCCTTTGTTGGTTGTGTTGCTGCTCTTTGGAGTTGATTTTTGGAAGTAAGATTTATGGGTAAAAGTGTTTTTTTTGTTTTTGAGACGGAGTCTCGCTCTGTTGCCCAGGTTGGAGTGCAATGGCGCCATCTCGGCTCACTGCAACCCTCACCTCCCGGGTTCAAGTGATTCTCCTGCCTCAGCCTCCCGAGTAGCTGGGATTATAGGTATCTGCCACCATGCCCAGCTAATTTATGTATTTTTAGTAGGGACGGATTTTCACCATGTTGTTCAGGCTGGTCTTGAACTCTTGACCTTAGGTGATCCGCCTGCCTTGGCCTCCCAAAGTGCTGGGATTACAGGCGTGAGCCACTGCGCCTGGTCAAAAGTGTGTTTTTTACACCTTTGTGTGCTGGTAAAAGCATATTTACGTTTTTTTTTTTTTTTTAATTTTGCCAAAATGCCCTCCAAATTGGTTAGACCAATTTATTATACTCCCACGATCATAACACGAGAGGATCCTTTCACCACACTTTCAACAAAATAAGAGAGACTTAGTCATGTTTATTTTTTCCAGTGTAGGGAGGGAAGGATCTTGTTTTGATTTTCATTTCTGTGTTTATAAGCGAGACAAGATGTTGCTTGTGTCTATTACCCGCTGCCTCGACAGTGAGTTTGTGTTCTTTGCCCTTTTTTCCATTTTAACATCTTCTTATTGATTTTTACAAGCTCCTTCTATGTAAAGGGTAGTAACCCATTGGCTGTTATGTATTTTGCAACTCTTTTCTCCAAGTCTGTGGCTTGTCTTTTAACTTTCCTCATGTAAGTAATCAAAACTGTGCCACTTTTCCTGTAGGTATTCTGGGTTTCTCGTCAGCCCAGAAAGGAGGCATCATTTATAATAGAAAATTAAAATGAAAAGAATAAGAAAGAAGTGACCTAGATTTCCCCAGGTTGGGAAAGGAAACTGTGGCATGCTGACAGAGGGGAGCACTGAGGACGGTGACTATGACGAGGGGACAGAGGCCGAGGGAGAGGCTTCTGCCACGTCTGGTGACTGCAGAGACGGCAGGGGCGTTTGCACGCTAGCTGCCTGTCCATGTGCACCCACGGCCCACTTGTTGAGCGCATGCCACCTGCCGGGCCTGGCCATCCACCCGCGCACAGAGCCTCCCCGCTCACCGAGCTTGCACACCAGCGTCAGGCTTTGTGAAATCCAGCAGAGCTGAAACGATTTGGGATATGAAGTGTTTAGAGTGGTGGGATCCTAGGCTTTAAAACAAAATTTATTTCCAAAAAATTTGAGCGGTGAGGTTATTTTTGCCACAAACTGAGAGAAAGGGGAAGTGAAAGGGATAGAAAATTAGCCAGGGCAAAGCAGCATCCTCCCAGTTTCTCAGAAGTGGCTGGATAGGAAAGAACAGATCCGTGTAGATGCGAAGTGGTGCTCTGGCCTTCTGGGGCTGGGCAAGTACTTGTCATTTTGCGGTTGTGGTGTGGAGTTGTGGCACTTCATGAGGGGGCATTTGCTGGCCGCTCTGACTCCCTGCTTGTGGACAGCAAGTGCCTCTGTGGGAAGCTGGTGGGTCAGGGCCACCTAGCCTTCTTTCTTGGTGCATTTTGGTGGCCTCTGGGTCTCTGGCTTCCCCCTCCCTCTCCATCCTTTCCTCCTGCACTTCCTCAGGGATCTTTCTCTTGTGCTCATCCGTCCCTGTCATGTCCCTGCTTGGCCTCATTGGGGACTAGCCTCCCAGGGTGGCACATGTGGGCTTCTCATGGCTTCTGGGATGGTCCGCCTGGACTTCCCATGCACCCCCCAGGGTGGCCTGCCTGGGCTTCCTGTGGCCCCCCCCAGGGTGGCATGCCTGGGCTTCTTCAGGACCCCTAGGGGGGTGGCACACCTGGACTTCCCTGGTCCCCTGGGATAGCATGTCTGGGCTTCCTATGGCCCCCAGGGTGGCCTGCCTGGGCTTTTTCAGGACCCCTGGGTGGGTGGCATGCCTGCCTCTGTTGTCTGGTCCCTGTAGCTTTTGTCCCCACTCCTGAAGGCACCAGATACTCTGCTGTCACTTTCCTGACTTTGCACATTGTCTCACTGGAGAAGAATGTCCCTCCGTTTCTCCACCCCTTGGTCACCTTATTCTTTAAGATTTGTTACAGTGTCATCTACACGGTCACGTCTTCCTTGAATCCCTGGATCCCTGGAGCATACCCAGGAGCTCCTCCCCAGGTCCTTGAGACCCCCAGCATGCCTCGGTGGTGCCTGCTGTGTGGCCCTGGACAGCCTGTGTCTCCTCCCCAAGCCACAGATTTTTCATTTATCAAATGAAGTTGACAACGAGCAGCCTGAAAGCTGGGGATTAACTGGGAGGATGGGAGTGTGCCTGCAAATCCCTCAGCCTGGGGCCTCCCAGGAGGCTGCCGTACAGCTGTCCCCAAGGCTTGCACCCTGTGCGCCGCAACAATGCTGGTCCTCCCCACTCTATAATGAACTTGCTGAGGATAAGGACCGAGGGAGGCTCCTGGGGGCCTCTCTGGCAGGGGCAGGCCCCACACCTGGAGCAGAGCGGACAGGCAGTGTTCCATCAGTGAGTGACTTTATGCAACCCTGCTCCTTCTGTACAAAGCTCATCTATCTCTGACTTCATTAATATTAAAAACAATACTAAAAGCCAACTCTGCACCCCTCACCCCCTTGGGCTAAAACAGCTTTCCTGAACTGGAGAGGTGCTGCCTCATGCAGACCCCAGGAGGCCTCTGTCCCCAGCCACGGGCCTGTGACTCTCTTGTCGCCTATGCCCACTGGAGCTGGGGCCCCAGACACACGAGACGCGCACACGGCGGCCACAGGCCCCAAAGGCAGTTGCTGGGCTCTGCTGTAGCACGTGACCTTCTCGGCATGAGCTGGGGATGGCGTGGCTGGGAAGATAACCTTGTTTTGGTCACGAGGTTCTGCCATCAGCATGGCCATCTGAACCAGACTGCTCTGTGCGCCAGGAGCAGTCTCTAAGGTGGGAGTCCTCCCTGTCCCCTTTGCACAGCTTAACGTCTCTTCATGAGGAGCGTGGCCCACCTGCAACTCATCTCCCACCTTCTGTCTCATTCAGATTTCTGGAGCACTGACTGGTTTTCGATTCACACTTCTTTCCAGTGACCTGGGCTGTTCTCTGGGCCAGCCCACTCCTTATGAGCCAGTGTCTGAGTGTGACTGACAGGCACCCTGGGTGGGGCTTTGAGGCCCTTCAGGTGCAATAGGACCCTACCTCTCGAGCTCGTTGCGGTTTCTAGGGCTGCATTTTTTGTGGGAAGACCAAGGAACGATGTGTGGGGAACTGGAAGAGGGTCTGAGCAGGCCAGGCTGGGGCGAGCTGGGGGCCTGGATGCTTCGGCCACAGCAGCCTGGAGGTCAATCCTTAGCCCCCCGCAGGCACTCTCAGCTCGCCAGCCAGCTGGCGTTTCTGTAAGAATCTCATTTCCTCCAGCCACAGAAAGCTCCTTGGTGGTAAATGAGCTCCTGTGAGAAGCCAAACCGAAAGGCTGAGCCTTTCTGTGTGGACCTCTCAGGCCGGCCCTGGGAGAGCGGTGGGCGTCTGAGTCTCTCTTTTCAGCATTCCCGGCCTCCGGGAGCTTCCCAAGGTGACCATGTGAGCAGCTGCAGATTCTAAGTGAGGGTCAAGGCTGATCCAAGAAGCCAAATGACCCCTCTGCTCAGGCCTGACTCCAAATTGAGTCAGCCATCAAAAGTGCAAGAAACTGCAAACTGATGATGTCATTTCCAGAAATAGGACTTGGAATCCTAATTGTCCTCAGACCTGAGCTCCATTGTCCCTAACAGCACAGACCCATAGGTCCTGTCATCCCACTCCGTAGCAAGCTGTGTAAAGAAGAGGGCTGCGTCCTGCTTATTTTGAGTGACTTGTACAGTACTTGTCACATTCCTTTAGAAATAGACTGAATGCTAGTTTTAGGTGCAAGAGCTTGTATTTATTTTAGTGAAAGAAACTGTGGCCATGCTTTTTCAGATTAATTTCTTTCTTTTTTCTTTTTTTTGAGACCGAGTCTCGCACTGTAGCCCAGCCTGGAGTGCAGTGGCACGATCTCAGCTCACTGCAACCTCCACCTCTAAGGTCCTTCCTCAGCAATTCTCCTGCCTTAGCCTCTGGAGTAGCTGGGATTACAGGCACACGCCACCATGGCCAGCTAATTTTTGTATTTTCAGTAGAGATGGGGTTTCACCATGTTGGCCAGGCTGGTCTTCAACTCCTGACCTTGTGATCCGCCCACCTCGGCCTCTCAAAGTGCTGGGATTACAGGAATGAGCCACCACACTCAGCCTCTGATTAATTTCTTAAGGACCGCCTGCTCCCATGAGCAGGAAGCCACCTGCTGGAGGCCCTCTCACTCCTACCTGTCCAAAACACCAGGTGTTTGCTCAGGTCAGAGGGAGTCTCTGACCCCTTCGCGCAGGGAGAGCACAGGGCTCCTGCCAGCCCATTTCTTCTATTGCTTCCTGAAAACACAAGCAAACAGACCCAAAGCACCCCTCCCCAAGCATGTGTAAGATAATATTTCGCAGATTGCAGGATGATAGAAAACTGAACTCTTGGCTGGGCTCAGTGGCTCACGCCTGTAATCCCAGCACTTTGGGAGGCCGAGGTGGGTGGATCACCTGAGGTCAGGAGTTCGAGACCAGCCTGGCCAACATGATGAGACCCCCTCCCCCGTCTCTACTAAAAATACAAAAATTAGCTGGACATGGTGGTGCACGCCTGTAATCACAGCTGCATGGGAGGCTGAGGCAGGAGAATTGCTTGAACCTGGGAGGCAGAGCTTGCAGTGAGCCGAGATCACACCATTGCACTCCAGCCTGGGCTACAGGGTAAGACTGTCTAAAAAAAAAAGAAAACCAAGTTCTTAACAGGTAGGAAAATTCTGTTCCTTTATTTTTCTTAGCAGTGGAGCCTTTACTGGCATTTTCTTATTTGAGTAATTTGGGTCTGAGAGCCCCGTGGAGTGAGGAACACAAAGTGCCTTCACCTGGACACGGCTTTAGGGTGCAGGGTCTCTGGCGGCCCAGCTGCGGGCGCCTCCCCTCAGAAAGGTCCCTCTCTGAGGTTGCTGCTGCCTGGGAATGGCTGTTGTCATGATGCCCAGCCTTGAGGGACCATTTCCTTCCTCTTCCTCTGTTCTCTCATTCCCTTTGGATTTGCTTTCTAAGCACCGTCTAACCTGCGGCCTGCGCAGTCATGTGCCTTCCCCTCCTCTGGTGTGCTCGGGGTGGGACAGGGGGCTCTGGAATTCGGTCCTGGATGCTCCAGTCCTCGGGGGCAGGCCCATTCTCACCACCACCTCAACACTCTTAAATGAGGGAAAACACTTTTCTGGACCAGTTTAGACCAGGAGAGGCTGCACTGTTTCTGAAGCGTCTACTGGAAAATTATGTGAGGTGGGAGACAGGGAAATCTCAAGGATTTGCCAAGGTGAGAAAGCATGAGGAGGAGACGACCTGTGCCTAGCCAGGACTCCACCAAGGCCAAGCTGAGTGAGGGGTCTTCCAGTCCCTGGGCCCCACCCAGATTCAGACAATAGCAAAAACATTCGGTGAGTCTGGATCAGGGTAAGGCATTGGCTCAGAAGCTGGGAGTCGGGAGCAGGAGTTGGGGCTACACGCGGCCGGGCCTTAGCTCTGAGGAGCTTAGTGGCAGACAGAGGAGGGAGGTATGTAAATGAGAGAAAATACCCTAGCCCCCGGCCCCCCAACCCTGCACAGCCACAGGACATGACGAATGCTATCTCCAGAAGAGGTGTGCAGAAATCTCCATCAGGGACTTATATTTTGCCAGGAAGACAGCCTTGGAAGGGTGCTCATTCTGTGCCCACAGGGCAGCCCGGTGCACACTTTGGCTGTGGGGTGAGCAGGACTCATGAAGGCTGCAAGGAAGGACACGGGGGGAGGGCACTCCAGGCCTCTGCAATTCTTCTCAGAGATTTCAGCGGCTCCCGGCGGATCCTGCTCCCAACAGCCAGATGCCTGACGTGGAATTACCTCCAGAAATGAGGACTTTTATTTCTGGAGTCATCCAGAACTACCAACCTGGGACTTATATTTTGGTGGGGAGATAGACCATAAACAACTGATAGATGTCTAATGTCACGGCAGAGATAAGAGCTCTAAAGGAAAAAAGCAAAGCAGAGAAAGGGGATAGAGAATTCCTGGAGCTGCTAGTTTAGATGTTGTGGTCAGGGCACGTGTCGTGGAGATGACATTTGAGCAGAGAGGTGAATCAAGTGAATGAGGAGGAGACTCTGGAAGGGAAGGCCAGAGGCAGCGGGCACTGGGCAGGGAGACGGTGGAGAGGAGCAGCCAGGGACCACAGTGGGTCAGTTTTCTCCGGATTGGGGTTCTGTTCTAGGCATGACAGAAGCCACTGGAAGAGGCAAAGGCAGGGAGTGAGTGGAGCCGACTTAGATGCAGGTGCACAGAGAGGTCTGTGGGGTGGCTGCGCCAGCCGGCTCTGGGGTCTGAATCCAGGTCTTACCTGCTGGGGACACTGGATACACCCCTTAGTCTTCCTGTGCCTCGGTTTTATTCTCTGTAAAATGGAGCAGTAGGGCCCTAGCAGGGACAATCTGGTATAAAGTGTGGAGAGCATTTCGCCACCCAACTGATGCTGTTATCCTGCCTTTGCTCTCTCCTCCCCTGCCGCCTTTCCTGCTTTCTAACGTATGAATAGAATCCGGGCTGCTTTGCGGTGGCCCTGTGAGGTCCACATTCTGTGTAACAAGCACTAGATCACTGTTGCCATGGCAGTTGCAATTTCTTTCCCCCTCAGGAGCGTAGGTTTACGAATTGCTGAAGAGGCCCCTTTAGAGTGAGTTGAGCACTCTAGAGAAAATTTCTGCTCCCTATCAGGGGAATTGCAATCATTTCTGGAGGTAATTCTGTGTCAGGCATCTGGCTGTTGGCAGGAGGATCCGCTGGGGGCAGCTGAAATCTCTGAGAACAATTGCAGAGGCCTGGAGTGCCCTCCCCACCGTGTCTTTCCTTGCAGCCTTCATGAGTCCTGCTCACCCCACAGCCAAAGTGTGCACTGGGCTGCCCTGTGGGCACAGAATAAGCACCCTTCCAAGGCTGTCTTCCTGGCAACCACAGTCTACATTTATTTGACATTTGTTCGGGCGTAGCTCTGTGACTGTGCTTCTGAAACACCCCTGGGGGATCGTGGCCATTGCTGCTTTCATGTAAAGGTACTGCTCACTCCCTTTCAAAGCACAGTGGTAGGAGCAAATCTAATAGCCCACCAGCAAAACGTTAGTTATTTTAAGGCAAGCTGGTCCTCAACCATCCTAATAAACAAAGAACAAGGAGCTTTGGCCACTGCGTACAAGGACGGCCGGTACTTCAGAAACAAACAGATTTGAGCTTTTTGCCGATGAGGTGCCCAATGCAGATTTCAGTTCGTGATTGGACGACGCCATATGCGGCTCTCCAAAGCTTTGTTCTTGTTCTTTTTCTTTCTAAAACACAGGACTCGCAAATCTTGCTTGGATCTCAGGTGTGTGAGAATGCTTTCAGCTACAGAAGAAGGAAGCTCGGGTCAAATACACTTAAGCAAAGGCAATTTTGACTCATAACTAAATAGTCCGGAGATAGATCTGGCTTTAGATGCAAGTAGAATCAGGGACTCAATCTTCCTGTCTCTCCTCCCCTCCCCCAAAGACCTTCCCCTCGGTGTGGCCAGTATCGAGGTTGTCTGGCTGCCCAGAGCTCACACCCTGCCAGCCTCGGAACCTTGGTAGAAAGAGAGAAACTTCCAGAAAACTTGATGAGAAATGTTCTGGAGAGAACCCCGAGGGCTGAGCTGGGCCCCCCGTGAGCCATTTCAGCGCGGAGCCTGGGTGCCCTGACTGCTATGCTGGGGTCCCTTCTAAGCAGTAATACCCAGAAGTCGCAGGTTTAATTCGCGAGTTATATTTTTAAAATCAAATTTTTTATTTTAGAACTATTTTAGATCTACAAAAAACTTGCAAGGATAGTACACGGAGTTCCCATAGTCCCCACCCCAGTTTTACCACCTTTCTTCAGGAGGGTACACCTGTTAAAATGAATGAACCAATACTGATACTTTATTATTAACTAAAGTCCATGTTTATTCAGATTTCCTTGTTTGTTAAAAATGTCCTTTCTCTGTCCCAGGATCCCGTCCAGGATCCCACATGACATTTAGTCATCCCGTCTCCTTAGGCTTCCTTTGGCTGTGACGATTTCCTGGCCTTTCCTTCTTTTTGATGATCTTGACGGTGTTGAGGAAGCCTAGTCGGGTACTTTGTAGACTGTTCCTTAGTTAGTATTTTCCTGATGTTTTTCTCACGATTAGACTGGGGTTAAGGGTGTTTGAGGGGGAAGACTACAAAGGTGCAGGGCCATTGTGGCCAAATCATGTCAAAGGCACACACTTCCAAGGGAGTCATTCCTGTCGACGCTGACCTTGGCCACCTGGCCGTGGTGCTGTGAGTCAGGCTTCCCCACTGGAAAGTCACCCTCTCTCTCCCTATCTCCAGGCCGTGTGCTCTGGAAGGGAGTCACCGTGCACAGCCCATGCTTAGGGCGGGGGGTCCACAGCACCTCCTCGAGGGGGCGTCTGCCCAAGGCATTTGGAATCTGGCATGGGGCATTTGTTTCTCCTCCCCCATGTATTTGTCTCTTCCACCATTTTTGTGTATTCTATGTGGACTCATGGGTGTTTATTTTATACTTTGGGCTTCAGTCCCACACGACTTTACTAAATGTTGTCCCCAGTGTTCCAGCGTTGGCCGTTGGGAGCTCCTTCGGTTGGCACCTGTGGCTCTGTGACCCACTCCATCAGTGAGCCTCTGTTTCCGTTCCTGTTTTTTTGAGCACTTCTTTATATTCTGGCACTTACAAGATGTTCCAGGCTCATCCTGTGTATTTCCTGCCCCAATCGTAGAATCAGCCATTTCTCCAAGGAGCCCAGGTTCCTGTTCCAGGAGAGGGTATTAGAAACCAAGGCCTGGGCGCTAGATGTGCTTGTTGCTGCTGGGTGTCCCTGCTTCTAGGCCCTCTCAGCTGACAGAGCAAGAAAGCATTGTGTGTACACTGACATGGGCATGTAACATATCCATAACCAATTCCATATATGGCCTCTGTGTGTGTCTGTGTGTGTGTGTGTGTGTGTATATATATATATATATATATATATATATATAATTTTTTGAGACGGAGTCTCGCTCTGTTGCCCAGGCTAGAGTGCAGTGGCACAATCTCGGCTCACTGCCACCTCTGCCTCCCGGGTTCAAGACATTCTTCTGCCTCAGCCTCCTGTGTAGCTGGATTACAGGCACGTGCCATCACGCCACACTAATTTTTGTATTTTTAGTAGAGATGGGGGTTTCACCATGTTGATCAGGCTGGTCTCGAACTCTTGACGTTATGATCTGCCCACCTCGGCCTCCCAAAGTGCTGGGATTACAGGTGTGAGCCGCCGTGCCCTGCCTCCATGTGTATGTTAAGTCAGATGGGAGTTTATATTGGTCCCTTCAATTCTAATCCATTGCCACATGGACCACCCCAGCTTCCTCCTGCTCATCTGCTGCCTCCCACCCAGTGGTGAGGAAGCTGACCAAGCCACTTGCTGTGCGGTGCTGAATTGTTTGCCTCCAGCGTTCATGTGCGTGGAAGTCTGGAGAGCCGGGGGTGGGCTCACAGGACCTAGCCACCTGGATGTGGCGGTGAGGGAGGGTGGGGGGAGGGGTCCATCAGATGTGACTGCTTCCAGCTGGGGAGTCCGGGTGGGACCCTCTTCCTGGCTCCAAGGCCGTGGCTGCAGAACAGTCCCTTCTCCCTGAGCCTCAGCAGTGTTTGAGGAGCTGAACTTCAGCCACGGAATTCACGGGCGATTGAACCACTGCTCTGCACAAGGTTCTGTAAGGGACCTGGAGAGATGCTTATTTCCTCCTCTCAGCCCAGGCTGCACACAGCGGGTCGGCTTCAGGCTCAGATGATAGGAAGGATGTTTTCATGTGTGGGAGGCGAGGAGTGTGCCCAGCTCCACAAGCCGGCAAAGGCTGCGAGAAAACACATAAAGACACTGGAAGGGGCTGTCAGACCAGCCAGAGAGAATCTTCAACCCAGAGAGGGCGTGAAAGGAACAGAGACCCTCCATGTGCTGGGAGAGGAACACGCGTTAATTCTGAGTTAAGCTGTGAGCCTCTTCAGGAGAAGCCCGAGGTTAAAACGGCACTTTATGCACAATGTTGCCACACAATGTTGAAAGGCATCCTCCGTCCTGCCTCTCACCCAAAGTGACTGTCTCTTTGAAAAGTCCCCAAGCCAGACCGAGGGAGCCTGGGCAGGGCCCCCAGAAGTCCAGCTGGTAACACTGGTAGCATTATTAAAGTATTGGGTGCCGGGTCCGCTCCTGGAACAGGGTCCCCTCTGGGGTGGTGCTGAGGCTCTTCCCGTTCGCTTTGTCCTCCTGCCATGGGGCTGGGCAGGTGAGCGTCGGGGCAGGCTGCCCTATTGGCTGGGGTGGTCCTGCACTGTCAGCGGCAGCTGTAACCAGGAGCCCCTCTGCCTGAGGCTTGAGAGTCAGCAGAGCTGACCTGAGTATTTTGGTCAAAAGTTGCCCAGCACGATCCATCAGGGAACGTGTGACGTTCTCGTGCTACGTGACCCTGAGCATCAGTTGTCTGTTGACACCCGAGCCGTCCTTTGCTGATTGCCGAAGGGTGAAGAAACCGTCCGCCTCCTGTGTTCCCTACACCTCTCCCATGCAGCCCAGGTGCTATGTCACCTCATGGTCACATGCCCCCTTCCCATCTCGGAGATGTCACTTCTTATCAGAATTCGCAAGTGAGAGCAGAGCTCAGGGATGTGGTACTTCTAGGAAGGAGGTGTGGGTCACCAGAGGCAGCTTTCCTTATGTGTGTGCACGTATGTGTGTGTATGTGTGTGCATCTGTGTATATGTGTCTGCGTGTGTGCATGTGTGTATGTGTCTGCGTGTGTGTGCGTGTGTATGTGTAGGTGTGTGCGTGTGTGCATGTGTATGTGTCTGTGCGTGTGTATGTCTGTGTGTGCATGTGTGTATGTCTGTGCGTGTGTGCATGTGTGTGCGTGTGTATGTGCCTGTGTCTGTGTGCATGTATGTGCCTGCGTGTGTGCATGTGTGTGTGTGTATGTGTCTCTGTGTGTGTGTATATGTGTGCATGTGTGTGTATGTGTCTGCGTGTGTGTGCGTGTGTATGTGTCTGTGTGCGTGTGTGTCCTGTGGAATCCCGTGCACGAGCTGGTTTAGCACCAGTGGGAACTGGACACGAGTGTCTTATTCTGGCTGAAACCACATACAGCCTCTGAGGCTGATGAACCTAGTCCCACCTACAAAGCACATACAGCCTCTGAGGCTTACTCCGTGAAAATCTCAGAATTGTGGCTTAGGAAAATTCATAGTCCTTTAATACTTTAGAAATATTCCTTTGCAACTTAGATTGATCCTTGTAAGAGATGCTGTGATCAGGCACATGGACCTGATGTAATTATGTGCATGGGCTGCACGGTAAAAAATGATACCGACCCATGCTCACAACAAATGCCATTGTTTGTCCTGCTTGACAGGTTGGTTTAATACGCTGGCTTTGTGCTTTAGAAAAGACAATGATGTATGAAATGGCACAAAACTGAAAAGGTAAAACCCTCTTTGGAAAATCATGCAAGGCTTCTTCAGCTGAGTTATGATGTTTGCAGGCTGTAATTAATATATCACACAATAGTGCATTGCTACAGTGCTAGTGTCACAGAACATGAAGACAACCATTTGCTTCAGTGGAAAAGCTACTCACCATTGGGAATTTGTCATTCTGTGGAGGAAATATCTAGTGATTTGACTCAATGTAAACCTTTCCACGGACTGATTTGATCATCTTCAGACAGAGCTTTAATAAATCACTGTTAAATCTACTTAGCTGCCTCACGGAGAAAGGAAAAGAACTGTCTTTAAATAAACAAAATGAAAACCAGGGAATATGCACTAAAGTTCTCTGTGTTCTAATCTCTGCTTTAACTGAGGGGCAAATAAGAAACACTACTGTGGCCTGCAAGGGTTGCCCTGCCTGCCCACCCCTGGGGGAAGATGTGAGGATGCTCCCCTCGGCCCCGCTGGCCAGGGAGCTGCTTTGCCCCGGATGAGGAGGCGATCTGCGCAGACCTCAACAGGAGGCAAGGTTTTCTCAGTCTCAGCATTTGCAGCTCGGTGCCACTCCCTGTGTTTCTGCATGAGCCTCTGGGAGAAGAAGCCAGGGAGAAGTTAAAGAGGAGGTTAATGTTACAAGCCACAGGCATCTGATGGGAGGATGCTGGTGCTGAAAGAAATAGGAGAACTTATTAATTTATCTTAAATGGGCAGGTTAATGGATTGACAGATTCATGGATACATGGGTGATGGATGGGTGGATGGATGCTCGGATGGATGGACACCTGCATAGATGTGTGCGTGAATGCTTAGATCTGTGCATATATGAATGTCTGTATGTAGCTTGGTTGGATGCATGGGTGGGTGGACAAATAGATGGACAATGGATGGATGGAGAGATGGATGTGTGCATGAATGCTTAGATCTGTGTATATGTGGATGTATGTATTTGTGCTTAGGTGAATGCATGGGTGGGTGAATGAATAGATGAACAACACACAGATGGAGAGAAAGATGATGAATGAATGTCTACATGAATACTTAGGTCTGTATGTATGTATGCTTAGATCAGTATATGTGTGTATTTGTATGCTTGGATAGATGCACACGTGGATGGTTGTGTGCACGAATGATAAGTTCTGTGTATACATGTGTGCTTGGATGGATGCATGGGTGGGTGGATGAATAGATGGACAATGGATGAATAGAAGGATGATGGATGGATGTGTGCATGAATGCTTAGATCTGTGTATATATGGATGTACATGTGTGTGCTTGGATGGACGCATGGGTGGGTGGGTGAGTAGATGGACAATGGATGGAGGAATAGAAGGATGAAGGATGGATATGCGCATGAGTGCTTAGACCTATGTGTACATATATATGTGTATGCTTGGATAGATGCATGGAGGCATACAAGCATGGGTGAATGAATTAATACATGAAGATGCAGGTTTGGGTCAGGTAGATGTCAATACATTCAGTCACAGGAGTCAGCAGGCAGGCAGACACACACCTGTCGAGCACTTGTTTTATGACAGGCACCATTCCTGATGTTAGGAGCACAAGGCTCCTACCTGTATGAGGCTTCCCTGCTAGGGGATGGGAGTCTCTGCTGGTGGTAAAGGGTCAGGAAAGCCTCCAGGGAGACCTGAGCCTGTATGAGAAGGCAGCAGCCTTGAACAGGTAAGCAGAGCGCCCCAGCAGAAGGAAGAACTGCAGTCGAAGCTGCCGGTAATGGGGTTAGACTTCAGGAAGGCCTACAGGCTGCAGCACCGTGCACAGGGCCAGACCCTCCAGGTTGGCTCTCCACTCCCCGACTTCACCAGTTCTGGGTTCACCAGTGTGGACACAACACAGGCCCCTGATCTCTGGCTTCTGGTTGGGTTCAGCTGATGGGGAGCCCTGGCCGGAGCTTGGAGAGTGGACGGAGAGGTCAGGCCCTCTGTCCCTGGGAAGTTCCTCTGGCTGGCTGAAGTTGCCTCTCCATTGACTGCAGGTCACAGCTCTGCCTGGGGCAGCCTCCCACATGTGACAGCCTTCTTTCAGGTCCTGGCGGCCACTCCCGACACCCCTTTCACCCAAGGTGGTAACAGTGCCACTGTGACTAGCTCCAGGTCACCACACCATCCCTTAGGCTTCCCCGGGGCCCTGCCCAGACCTTTATAATGGTCCTTTTCCAAATGCCCCTCCCCCCAGCAATGACCCTCATTCTACATGTGTTTTCTGTTGGAAACTTCTAGGTAGTTGGCACAAGAGTGGCCCAGAAGGCAGACCCTCCAGGTGGAGTCAGGGATGAGGTTGGTCACGTATTGGAGGAGACGGAATAACCTCCTTGCCAGGGGGAAATGGGCCATGGGAACACAGGGGCATGGCGGCCTCTCCGTGACCCAGAGCATTGCTGGTGTCGGTGTGGAACGGCGTGCAGGTGCAGGGGACGCTGAGGTGCCAGGAGGGAAGCCGGAGTTGCTATGGCAATGGTTGTGATTGAAGAGAGTTTGGGTCTTCTGGCTTCTCCTTACCCAGATAGGAAAAGGAACATTTTCAATGGCCGGACCTGCAGGTAAGAACCAGAGGGGCAGCTCTGACAGAGCCCGCATCACCTGCGGTCCCAGGGAAGGCGCCGCGAAGGCCAGCCCCCGGCTCTGCTTGTTTGGGCTGACGGTGAACACTCCACACGTGGCCAGGTCTCAGGCTGCGCGACAGAGTCCCCAATGGGATGATGTCACCCCAGGGGACTTTTGGCATCATCTGGAGGTATTTCGGCTGTTGCAGCTGGAGGGATATGGCTGGTGTCTGGTGGGCAGAGATCGAGGATGGTGCTAAGCATCCTACAGTGCACAGGGCGGCCCCACAGCGAAGAACGACCCGGCCCAGTGGCCCTGGTGTGGGGCGGAGAACCTCGCTTGGAAAGAAGGGCACCGGTGGGTGAAGAGTGGGACCCTAAGACGTGGGGTGAAGGCGCTGGAGCATGTGTGCTGAAGATTTCCAACTCCCAAGTTCCAGAGCCTCCTTTGCACCCAAGGCAGCCCCGCTCCTTTGAGGACACCAGGCCTCCTCTACATGGAAGCTGTCAATGACTGGACAGGCCATGGCCTCACCAGCTCATGCCATCCCCATCATCATCTCCCTCTACCATTCCCAACCACCTTCCTCCCGCCAGGCCCACAGTGAGAGTGAGACCAGCGCCTCCCTTCTCAGACTATAACCTGCACCCCAGTCCCCACGTCCGCAGGGTGTTCTACTGAAATGCAGATTCCCATGAACTAGGCCTGGGCAGGGTGGGGCCTGAGGTCCTGCATTCTGACCAGCTCCCCAGGGCCGCTTGGGGCCAGGTGTTGAGTAGCCGGGAGGAGTTAGGCTGCAACACAGCCCTGATGGACCCCGTGGGGCAGATGGCTTCCCATCCATGGAAAGGGTTCAAGGCCTTCTCACGTGTGTCGGCAGGAACCAGAGGAGCACATGTGCAAGCTCCATGGGGCCAATCCCAAGACATGGGGCAGCCACCGGGATGCAGGACGAGACGCCAGGGCTGGGCCTTAGCTCTCCGTGGAGCCCCCTGTGGAGCTGCATAAGCTATAGATGCCTCAGTCCCACCCCCAGCGCTTGCGATTCCATTGTCTGGGGCAGGGCTTGGGCATCAGGATTCTTTTTTTTTTTTTTTTTTTTTGAGATGGAGTCTTGCTCTGTTGCTCAGGCTGGAGTGAATGGCCCCACACGATCTTGGCTCACTGCTACCTCCACCTCCTGGGTTCAAGCTATCCTCCTGCCTCAGCCTCCCCAGTAGCTGGGACTACAGGTGCATGCCACCACACCTGGCTAATTTTTGTATTTTTAGTAGAGGTGGGGTTTCACCATGTTGGCCAGGCTGGTCTTGGACTCCTGACCTCAGGTCATCCACCCTCCTCAGCCTCCCAAAGTGTTGGGATTACAGGCGTGCGCCACCATGCCCAGGTGGGCTTTGGGAGTGTTAAACATCCCTCAGGTGAATCTAGTAAACAGCCAGGGCTGAGAACCAATGGTTAGGTGTGTTGACTGGAGCCTCTGGAGTGTCACCTGTGGTTAGGTGTGTTGACTGGGGCCTCTGGAGTGTCACCTGTGGTTAGGTGTGTTGACTGGAGCCTCTGGAGTGGCACCTGTGGTTAGGTGTGTTGACTGGGGCCTCTGGAGTGGCACCTGTGGTTAGGTGTGTTGACTGGAGCCTCTGGAGTGGCACCTGCTGACAGTCTTGTAGGCTGGCACATTGAAGCCTGGGCTCAGAGAGTGACAGTCCACAGGAGGGCTGGGGGGCCTCTGTCTTTCTAAGAAGAATCCTGATGTGGAAGAAGCCAGTCAGAGACAAGGGGATGCAACTTCCCCGTCAAAATGGGAAGGAGTGGTGGTCCGACTGGTGAGGATCTGTGGCAGTGGCTGGCTGGTCACAGGGTTAGAAAATGAATTAGGTGGGCAGCCTCCTAAGAGATACATATGTAAGGAAGAAAATTCAACATACGTGTGTGAGCAGGGGGCAGAAACATCCAGCCCGTGGTGGAAGCCCTGGATCTGCCCTCCACATCACACCTCTGCCAAAGCAGTTAACCAAGCCCCACACTGCACCCCGGGGAAACTGCATGAAGCTGGGGCAGCAGCAAAGGCCTGAGAAGCACTGGGGTGGGGATCTACACCGTAAGCTCAGGTAGCACCCCTTTTTAGTTGGTGCAAAATCAGGTGGATCTTAGGGTGTGACAGTGGCTCTTTCTTCACAGACGTGATTACCTGGTGACATTGGAACCCACCTGTGGCTCCACATGTGGTATCGTCACAGGAAGGTGTGAAGTATCAGCCCCAGGACCTGACATGTAGCTATTGGCTAGAAAATACCTTCTTTTCTCTTCCAATCAATAAGGAAAACCAGGCCAGGGGTGGTGGCTCATGCCTATAATCCCAGCACTTTGGGAGACCAAGACAGGAGGATTACTGGAGCCCAGGAGTTCGAGGCTGCAGTGAGTTCTGATCACACCACTGCACTCCAACCTAAGTGACAGAGTGAGGCTCTGTCTCAAAAAAAAATTAAAAAAAAATTTTTTTTTAAGTAATGAAGACCCCGAGCAGTTTACATATGTGGAATGCTGGAGGCTGTGCTTGAGCTCACCACAGCCACTCTGCCTGCCATATCCACTGAACGCCAGGCCTTGGACAAATGCTGAGTCACCAACGTTTTCCTGGTGGGACAAGCTGACGACCTGGTGGCAGATGAATTTTGCTGAGCCCCTCCCATTGTGGAGGGGACAGCCCTTCATCCTCACAGGGACAAATCGATGTGTCCTCCTTGGCCTCAGCACCTCTGCCAGCACTGCTGTTCCGGGATTTGCAGAAGAGCTCACTCACCAGTCACTGTGGTGTTCACATCACATCACCTCCAAAGAGGACATGTTTTATAGCAAAGGGAGTGCTGCAACCCCAAACAGAGAAAATCACCAAGTGACCATGTGACTTGAAGCATACAATTGCATACGTGCAACAGAATTCCATTGTAGAGTGGAAGTTTTCACATGGGAGAGCTGGCGTGAGCCACCTGGAAGACACATAGCTCAGACTTAAGAGAACCTGCCCCGCTCCTTCACTAGCCCTCCCTGCCACACCTGTGGCCACAGGGGTTTCCCTGGCCAGTGAATGGAGAAGGGGAGGGCAGGCCCAGTTAGCAGAGGGTCTGGCTGTAGGATACACAAGCCAGAAGGGGGGGCCAAGGTACTGCCACGCAGCAGGTGACCCTCAAAGACAATGCTGAAGGAAAATCCTCCTGGGGGCAGTATGCCATGAAATGCTTCATGCAAAAGTAGGGTTGGCTGAAGGTACAATTGTGTGTTTACAGATTCATAGGCAATGGCAAAAGCATTAGCCAGCGGGGCCAGTGCCTCCCACTGAGAAGCATCCAAGTTGCTGTGAGGACAGTGGCACTCGCCAGCACTGGCAGGTGCAGGCCAGAGACAGGAAAAAACACAAAGAGGAAACTGGTGACAAGGTGGTTGTATTAGGCAGGGTTCTCCAGAGAGAGAGGATCAATAGAAGACATGTATATCTATCTATCTATCTATCTATCTATCTATCTATCTATCTATCTATCTATCTATCTATCTATCTATCTATGTCTATCTGTCTATCTGCCTATCTATCTATCTACCTATAATCTATCTGTCTATCTACCATCTATCTCATCCATTCATCTATCTAGCCATCCATCCTATCTATCTAATCTATGTATCTATCATCTATCTCATCCATTCATCTATCTATCTAGCCATCTATCTCATCTATCCATCTACTTATCTATCTATCTATCTATCTATCTATCTATCTATCTATCTATCTATCTATCTATCTATCTATCTATCATCTATCTCATCCATTCCTCTATCTAGCCATCTATCTCATCCATCCATCCATCCATCCACTCATCCATCTATGCATCTATCTATCTATCTATCTATCTATCTATCTATCTATCCGTTCATCCATGCATCTATCTCTCTCTCATCCTTCCATTATCTATCTATCTATCTATCTATCTATCTATCTATCTATCTATCAATCAATCTATCTATTCATCCCATCCATCCATCCATCTATCTATCAATCAATCAATCAATCAATCATCTATCTATCAAAATGGTCATAAGAAATACTTGAAAATCCTCAAGAAGGCAAGAAAGGAGAAAAAATGGTACAGAAAATAGTGGACAAATGGAAAACAGATAGTAAAATGGTAGGCATAAACCCAAATATATAGGAAATGATTAAATTAGATGAAAAAAGTTCTAAAATTTTAACAGAAAAAAATGCACTCTATGGGCATGACATGAGCCTGAAGTTAGAGGTTCTGCTTCCAGCTTCGCCTGTAACCAGCTCTGCGGCTTCGAGCCAGTCCTCCTTGTTCCACACAATGTTATGTCTCAGTGGGAGGCGGTGGGATGAGGATCGCCCACCTGTCTCAGCCCCAGCCTGGTCTAGATTCCCTCTGAGAAGTGCCTGAGTTGACGTGAACGCAGCGGCGCTTCTCAGCGCTGACAGGTGTGGGCCAGAGACAGGCAGCCAAGCACTTTGAATAGCGTGTTTAGGAGGAGCGCCAGGCTCACAGCTGAGTGTGAAGTGTGTCTAAATGTCTATTCTTCCTGCCTGCATCTGACAAATAATACTGCACTAAGAAGTAAAGATAAGGCAGAAAAAGAGGAGTTCAGAGCCGAAGGAACCAGCGCTCACCTCCAGCAATTGTTTTTAGGAAAAGACGAAAACTTCCGTGCCCAGTGGCACACAGGGCTCGTGTGTGTCTCCTCGGTGATCAGCCCACCCAGGGCCATGGCTGGCATCCTCCTCAAACCCAGTTCCTATCCACCAAGGTTGAACTGGGACACTTCTCCCTGCGTCTCCTTCTTTGAATGACTCAGGTTTCACAGCCTTCAACAGCACCTGCCTCTGCACTGTGACTTCCACAGCTCAGATCTCATTGCAAGGAGCTTTCAAGTATGATGGGGAACGTTGGCTTTGCCAGCCTTTCAGGAACAGCCCTTGGAAAATAAGGTAGATCTGCGTGTGCTTCAGAACTGACACTGTGACTACGATCACGCCAGCATTAGGGCTTGCTTTGGATAAAACCTTAGGAAGACGGAAAGCTTTCTTTCTAAAGGTTATTCCACTTTGCTTGTCCATCTGCATGTATTTCATTCTTGTGTTGACCACTGGACCCCAGGTTCCAAGAGATAGGGACTCACTCTGCTTTGCCCAAGCCTGCACCTGGCATCCCGGACAGCATCCTCTCAACAAATGCTGGATAACAAAATAAAACAAAATGATGGAAGACTTCAGGGACCTAGAAAGCAACGCACAACTCTAATGGAAACCTGAACTCCACAGAGGAGAGAGTGATGTCCAAGACCCTTCTCATTAGGAACCTACGGCACGTAGACAACTTTCTGCCAGCACCATCCACCTCAAGAGGAAAGCAGAGAGAGCGCTCGGGGGAGGGAGCAGCCTGCGGGCTAAGTGCTAGCACTCCAGGAGCCGAGGGCCCCCTGTGTGTGGCTGCACCCCTCTCGCCCCTCTGCATTGCTGGAAAAGGCACAAAATGTACCCAGGACTTCCCATGTGTCTGGGTCCATCCATGAATTGACCCACTGTGTGGGTCAGCTTGGCCTGACGTTGGGTTTTGAAGATGGGGTTGGGGTGATAGCACCAGAAAAGTACTGGAGCCAGACCTGGGAAAGCGTTAATTACCCACCCAATGGCTTACCTTCACTACACAGCAAAACAGAAGCATTGCTAGGGAGAGAAGAGCGTGGCGAAGGTGCATCTTAGTGTGCTCTGGCTGCTGTAACAAAAACCACACAGTGGGGGCTTAAACAGCAGAAGTGAACTTGCTCACAGCGCTGGAGCCCGGCAGCATAAGACCCAGGGCCCTTCTCCCGGCTTGCGGATGGCCACCTTCTCACTGTGTCCTCACATGGAAAAGAAAGGAGAGCTTCTCCCTTCTCTTCTCATGAGGGCCTCATCTTATCATGAGGGCTCCGCCTTCAGGGCACCATTTAACCTTAATGACCTCCTTACTCCAAACCCAGACACACTGGGGGCTAGGGTGTCAACGTATGAATCTGGGGAGAGAAGATGCAATTCAGTCCGTACCAGGGATGACGTGCTCTGTGCTCCGAAAGCTCCTGCCGTGGAAGGCACAGCCGTGTCTTGGACCTGCCCCTGAGGCTGTGCTGGTCCGTGTCTTGCCTCTTTGTAGAATTGGGAGGGCTGATCCCTGGGCCGGGTGTTTGTGGGATATGTGGGAGCTTAGCCTATTGGTGTTCAAACCAGTCTCCTCAATGTGGAGCAGACCCCCTTCCTCCACCCTGCGGTGGAGCCCACACCTGGGAAGAGCCTGTGCACGCTCATTGCTTCACAGATGCTGAGAATGTCGCTAGGCACACAAACAACCTTGGCTGGTGTTACGTGACTAGCGTGTGTGTCTGTTTTACACAAAATTTCACCTTAGAAATTGGTGGATATGAAAAACAGCTATTTTACTAAATTGTTTTGGAAAAGAAATAGTGGCTTCTCCTGTGAAATAAGCTAAATTATTTCAAAAATTTCAGAAAAATCAGTGTTCTGAGTGAAGATGTCTGTAGGAACGTGCTACAGAGCCCAGGAGGAGAAAACTGTCTAGGGCTCCGAGTCCCCCGTTTAGAAAGTCCTTCGGCAGAGCAGGGACTCCTGACTGTGGATGCCTGTGAGTATCTGCTGGGGAGTGTTAAAAATGCTGATGCCTGGGCCCCAGCCTGGACCAAATGGATCGGAATATCTGAGGGTGGGCCTGGGAATCTGCATTCTAAAGAACCCACAGGCTCTTCTCCTCTTGTATTGAACTTCCTGCTTCCTGCAAATTCAGGATACAGCTGGGGGCCAAGAGTGTTGTGGCTGGGGCCGGGGTGGGGCTGCTGGTGCGGGGCGGGACATCCTGCAGTGTGGGTCCAGCCGCCACGTCAAGCCCCGGGGA
Organism: Theropithecus gelada; assembly: GCF_003255815.1. Classification (NCBI taxonomy): domain Eukaryota; kingdom Metazoa; phylum Chordata; class Mammalia; order Primates; family Cercopithecidae; genus Theropithecus; species Theropithecus gelada. Next base: position 20,376,318 of record NC_037670.1, read on the forward strand.
AAGCCCCCATTCTCTTTGCCTCCTGATCAAGAAAATCCAGGATGCTGACAACTACAGGAAGGCATGAGGGGTGCAGAAAGGAAGGTTATAAACCTGGGGAACGCTAACGACCAGTCCATCTCCACCGCATCTCAACTCACAGGCTCTCATGAGCTCCTCGTTGCTATTAGTCATGTATCCAGCTGTCCCTAGATTAGCCTGTGCATTTCCACGTGCATTTCAGGGAGACAGTGACTGACAGCTTGTCCCAGGATGGCAATGCAGATGACAGAAGCCTGATCAAAATAGAATGGGCAGGATTTTTAAGACCCCACACACTTCAAAGCACAGCTTGTGCAGGAAAAAAAAAAAAAGCCAAGTGGTCTTGGATGGTTGAGTGAGTCGAGCTGTAGAAGGTGACTTGGCACTGCTGGGGGTGCTTCGTCCCCCGAACCTCTTTCTCTGGCTGTCTCCTGACTCTGCTGGTACAGCAGGGTGGTAGACCCAGAAAATCTGAGACACGTCTCAGTTAATTTAGAAACTTTATTTTGCCAAGGTTGAGAACGCACACCCGTGACACAGCCTCAGGAAGTCCTGACATGTGCCCAGGGTGGTCGGGGTGCAGCTTGGTTTCATACATTTTAGGGAAGCATGAGACATCAATCAAGTACATTTAAGAAATACATTGGTTTGGTTCAGAAAGGTGGGGCAACTCAGAGTAGGAGGCTTGCAGGCTGTAGGTGAATTTAAACATTTTCTGGTTGACAATTGGTTGAGTTTGTCTGAAGATCTGGGATCAATAGAAAGGGAATGTTTGGGCTGCGATAAGACACTGTGAAGACCAAAGCTTGATCATGCAGATGAAACCTTTAGCTGTCAGGCTTCAGGGAGAACAGGCTGTCAAATGTTTCTTAAAGTCTGTGTTGACGTTAACGCTGGAGAGGTAAACATAATCAGGCGTGTCCGACCCCCACGTCCTTCGTGGCCTGAACCAGGCTTTCAGGTTAAATTTTAAGACTGCCCTGGCTGAGGAGGAAGTCCGTTTAGATGGTTGGGTGGGGGTGGGGCATGATGCCAGACATATCCTAGGAATTCATTTGTTTTAAAGGAATGGGTGAATAAAGGCAGCAGTGACGGGGCGGTAGATGGGCTCAGGCTTCTAACGAGAGGCACGTGGCACCAGGCGCTGACGGATTCCTGCCCTGTGTGATGACCAGGGAGACAGGGGAGGCCAGCTGGCATCTCCGATATGGCAGTGACCCATCCTGCACCAAGTTCAGCCACTGGCAGGCCGGTACAGGAGCGGAGGGAAGTGATGCCTTCAAGTTCACCAGCAGTGGGTATGTGACAGTGGCTAAATCTTGAACCCGAGAGCTCTATGCAATGCCCTTGTGAAGAATAACAGCAAATAGGTTGATGTACCATCTGTTCACTCATTCATTCAGCAGTATGATTTTGAATGTTGATATGTGTTGGGCACTGAGCTGGGGCCTCGAGATCCAGGTTGAGTAACCACAGCTCATCCTCATAGAGGCCTAGCATGGAGACAGACACGGAGCAAAGAATCCCAGGGAGGCACTAGATTGCGTGAGGGCACCGGGGCTTAAGGAAGAAGCACAGACCCTGCCTGGGGAAGAAGAGCAGCCCACATTGGTGGACATCACTAATCCAGAGGAATGAGGGCAAGCACCGGGGTGTTCTTTCTACTCTTTGGTGTTCTGACCACTTGTCATTCTGGCTAAATGGTGTTGATGTTAAAGGAAAGTAGAGAAGGATTGAAGTGGAAACTGTCTATACTTTTAGAGCATCTATGCAGTCAGAATGGAATGACCAAACAAGAGTGTTGGACTCGCAGTTTATTTTACTTTTTATTTTTCTTAAGATGGAGTCTTGCTCTGTTGCCCAGGCTGGAGTGCAGTGGCGCGATCTTGGCTCACTGCAACCTCTGCCTCCTGGGTTCAAGTGATTCTTCTGCCTCAGCCTCCTGAGTAGCTGAGACTACAGGCACCCGCCACCACGACAGGCTAATTTTTGGATATTTAGTAGAGATGGGGTTTTGTCATATTGGCCAGGCTGGTCTTGAACTCTTGACCTCAGGTGATCCACCTGTCTCGGCCTCCCAAAGTGCTGGGATTACAGGTGTGAGCCACTGCACCTGGCCTTGGACTCATAGTTTATAAGGTAGAATAAAACATCTATCTTCTGCAAAGCTATTCAGAAGGCTGCTAAATTGCTCATGTTGGGTAACAAGAACAAGTGTGTTTTTCCTGATTCCTGACAGTCAACTATAGCATAAGCTGCTTGAGGATGGAGATCAGGTGTTTCAAGACTTATCCGGCATCTTTACTATCTAACCCATTTCTTGTTTACAATAAGTTCCCAATAGATTGTTGACAATGGACAGATGAGCTTAATACCCACGCTTGCCCTACGCTGTGACAGGTGCAGCTGTCTTTGTAAATGTCTTTGTGTTTTAATAGTAGATGTTTTCTTATTTTTAGCTTTTAATTGCATTTCTTTCATATACTAATACAAAAAAAGGTATAAATTTCTGGACGTGCTCTAACTCGTCCATATGGAAGATGGGATGCCTTGGACAGATGTTTACATTTATTCCTGAAATCTGTGACTTCTGCCAGCTTTCTGTTGCCAGAGCCAGTCCCTTATAATTTTTCTGAAGCAGGATTGAATATCACGTTTTTCACTCGCATCACACACAACATAAAAGTACTGAGGGGAAAAAAGATGATTTAACTCAAAGGGCTTACGCCGTTTTCAACCTTTTCAAGTTTTGTCAAGTCAAGTTGACAATAGTTCCTGTGAGCCATGCCCTGATTCACCTTCACCTTTAGACCGTTTCGGATGAAGATGGTAGCTCTCCAGAGTTTCTGTGTTGAATGAATCATATTCATGTTAGGGATTTCCACTGCAGGCCACCCCACAGTGACAACAGGTCCAATCTGAGCATTGTCCTGGGAGAACACGAGACAATGTGGCCTGCCAGCAATGGGGACGAGAGGAGGGCTTATTCCTCACAGGGAGTATGAGTAGATTTTTCCTATTTCAGAAATCTCAGTAAGTACATACACCAGTTTGAGATTTTTGCCTGTATACGCGCTCAAGAATTCTCCGTGAGGTCCTGTCTGGGTATAAGGCCCCATTGTTTTAAAGACAGCAACTTACGGTAACTTACGTTTGTTTTGCCTGGACCCACCAAGACAAGAATTGAATTAACCTAAAGAGAGTGTTGCCGTGAGTGGTGTGAAGTTTCAATTGCTCCCTGAGAGAGGGATTTGGAAGCCCCTGAAGATCTTTTCAAATAGACTCACTGTGTGAAACCCACTTTCCATGCCACTTAAGCCCTTATGTCTTCTTTGTGAAAGTTTTTCAAGAGGTAATGGCTCATGGAGAAAACGCAAGCCTTTGGAAGATGCTGGGGGAGTAATGGGTTGCGAGGGAGTCGTTGGCACTGAGATGTCCTGTGAAACAAGCAGTGATTTGTATGTGGGAAGTAGTTCAGGACACGGTCTGTTTCCCTCATTTCTGGCAGGCGATGGTGGGTTACCTCTTTCAGATGCAAAAATAATCACTGAAAGAAGGCCCTTATGTGACAACAATCTCTCTTGACTGTGTCCCTTGGGGAGTGGGAGAAATCGACCATGGCCTTACGATGGGTCTGAAACCTAGAAATAAAAGCAGAGCTGATTGTTTCAGCATGTCAGTAAGACTGGACCTACAAAGAATGTGCGCCAGCCAGGCTACCAGCTCATGTACAGGTCACACGCTAGGTCAGGGGTACCTGCTGGGAGTACAGTCAGGGATACCTGCCTGGTATATGGTCAGGGGTACGTGCCAGGTGTACAGTCACGGGTGAGAAAGACGAACTCCTAAGTCGGCCAACTGACTGAACAGACCTCCTCTTGGCCCAGAGGAACTCCAGGGAAACCGATTTCCTGGCCCTGATGGGATGGGAGGTCGGACATATCTTATTATGTCCCCTCCCTCGTTAACTTCCCTTGCTTTCTTTCCTCAGGGCTAAACAGAAAGCAGCCTTTTCAACAGACTCCGCCCTGACATCCACCCACCGCTGGACTCCGCCCCTCCCTTTCGTGCTTTCAACAAGCAACCGACCAGCATTCCTGCCTGACGAGAGGCTGTGGAGTGGATCTAGACAGTCTGCAGAGGATGCCCAGTGAGGTTTCATGCCCTTGGCTTCACCTTTTGATGTCAGAGGGCCAAACACTCCACCCTTGGATGGGGCTAATGCTACCATTTTTTTGTTTTCCTTTTCTTTTTTTTTGAGACAGAGTCTCACTCTGTCGCCAGGCTGAAGTGCAGTTGTGTGATCTTGGTTCACTGCAACCTCCGTCTCCCGGGTTCAAGTGATTCTCCTCCCTCAGCCTCCCAAGTAGCTGGGACTACAGGCGCCCGCCACCACTCCCAGCTAATTTTTGTATTTTTAGTAGAGATGGGGTTTCACCGCGTTAGCCAGGATGGTCTCAATCTCCTGAGCTCGTGATCTGCCCGCCTCAGCCTCCCAAAGTGCTGGGATTACAGGCATGATTTTCTTTCTTGCTGTTGCCGAGGCTGGAGTGCAATGGTGCAATCTTGGCTCACTGCAACCTCCGCCTCCCAGGTTCAAGTGATTCTCCTGCCTCAGCCTTCCAAGTAGCTGGGATTACAGACGCCCACCACCACACCCAGCTAATTTTTGTATTTTTAGTAGAGACAGGGTTTTGCCATGTTGGCCAGGCTGGTCTCGAACTCCTGACCTCAGGTGATCTGCCTGCCTCAACCTCCCAAAGTGCTGGGATTACAGGTGTGAGCCACCATGCCCAGCTTAATGCTGCCATTTTATTTTAACATGTGCCCCAAGGAGAGGCCTGAAGCTCAGTTGCACATGCATGTGTTTCTCCTTGTATAAATAAATATTCATGACTCTCCTAGAGCTAATTGAATATGTATATTCAGCCATGCCACCAGCATAAATTCCTCTTCCCTTTGCTCCTCCCTTGAGGTGCCTGTTTGTGGCTTCTGGCTGGAGGCTACGCTTCCCAGCCTGTCAGAATGGCCACCATGCAGGCTGCAACTCTATGAGAAATAAAACTTTCCTTCCCAAATTCATGAACCTCATCATTTGTCAGTTAACAGAGGTACCTGCTTGGAGTACAGTCAGGGATCCCATCCCAGTTTACAGTCAGGGGGTACCTGTCTGGTGTATGGTTAGGGTTTCCATCCCAGGGTAGAGTCAGGGGTCCCATCTGAGTGTATGGTCAGGGGTCCCAGCCTCCTGTGTAGTCATGGGAACTGGCCTGGGGTATAGTGAGGGCCACCATCCCTACTTACAGTCAGAGGTACCTGCCTAGTGTACACTTGGGGGACACCATCCCTACCTACAGTCAGAGGTATCTGCCCAGTGTACAGTTGGGGGTGCCAGTCCTGTGCACCAGTCAGCAGCACCTGTCAGGCGAGCAGTCAGGGAATCCTCCCTGGTGAGGGGCGTGGGCCTGGATTCCTGTTTTGGAATGACAGAAACCAGCCTCCCTTGAATAACCAACAGTCATGGGATTGAGGAAAAGCCAGAGAGCCAGCTGAGGAAAGGGCAGGGACCTAGGCAGGCCCAGCAGCTGAGAGCATGGTCAGATCGCCCACGGCCATCTGTGACAACACTGTTGCCTGCAGACACCGTCACAGCACAGCCACCTCTGAAGACAGCCCCGGCCCCTCTCCCGTTCCTGCAGTGCAGTCACAGATGCCCCTCGCCCTTGCTTTGCTTTGCTCCCAGCAATGTATACATCACAGAACTCACTGCAACACACTTCAGGTTAATTCAATTATTTCCATGGTGGGTCCAGGCAAAACAGACATTTTAAGTTATTGTAAGTTGCTGTCTTTAAAGCAATGGGGCCTTATAGCCAGACAGGACCTCACAGAGAATTTATGAGAGGGTATACAGGCAAACATCTCAAACAGGCGTATGTACTTGCTGAGGTTTCAGTAAGTTGTCTGGCCGAGAGCCACAAATCCACAGCTGAGCTTCCAGGAAGAAGGGAAGAACTTCGTCTTATCCTGCTCTGTGGCAAAACTTGGGGGCCTTGCTCCCCAACTTAACGAGATTCCCCACCACAGGAAAGTGTTGGGGTACTGCCTGGTCACCTGCATTTTAATAAAGATCGCAGAATATCTGATGAAGAACCACCAGATTAGTGAGACATTATTAAATTCTGCATTGGTTTATTTCTTTGGAAGCTTGCTTCCTTCCTTTTCTCTTCCACTCTATTATCGGTAATATTGTTTACATAATAAATATTATGTAATACATATTACATAATATATATTATGGGATAAAAACACTATGTCTATAATACTGTCTGAAATATCAGTGATAAGTACTTAACGAATGTTCAAAGAATGAATGAATCTGGGCAGTGAACAACCAGTTAATTATTTTAGGTACTAAATATAGACCCTGAGATCAGCACCATCAAAGGTCCTTCCACCACCGTGTGGCGCTCTACTGCAGCACTGGTTTAATTCTCTAAGGGTCGGGGCGGGGGGGGGCAGGCACCATTGGCTACAAGCCCTTTGCTGTTGCTAATGAACCTGTTTTTTGTTTGTTTGTTTTTTGTTTTTTGTGTTTTTTTTTGAGCAGTGTTTTCCACAGCCCCGGGATTAACTATTTTGTGGTGTAAGCCAACCATGGCTGCCCAGTCCCCTGTCCCTGTGAGCAAGCCAGAAGTCCGCAGGTCACCCAATTCCGACCAAGGAGACGTGTGGAGAAGGCACCTGGAGCATTTCTGGAAAATATTTTCTTCCCTGATAAGAAAAGTAAGTTCTGTGAAAACGTCCTTTTGCGTCTTCATTCTTCCTGCTGTGGATTCTGTGGCGGGAGAACTGGATTTTGGATGCGTGGTGTGTTTTGTTTGTTTGTTTTTTGTTTTTGGCGGAGTCTCGCTCTGTCACCAGGCTAGAGTGCAGCGGCGCGATCTCAGCTCACTGTAACCTCTGCCTCCTGGGTTCAAGCGATTCTTCTGCCTCAGCCTCCCGAGTAGCTGGGATTACAGGCACCTGCCACCACGCCCAGCTGATTTTTGTATTTTTAGTAGAGACGGGGTTTCACTGTGTTAGCCAGGATGTTCTCAATCTCCTGACCTTGCGATCCGTCCACCTCGGCTCCCAAAGTGCTGGGATTACAGGCATGAGCCACCATGCCCAGCCAGATGTGTAGAATCTTTTGGAAACTGTGTGGGGGCCACATTCTGACACGCTGGGGGTGGCAGAGCAGGAGTGCAGAGGGAGCGGAGCTCTGTAATCTGTCAGTCCCAGGAATGCTTGCAGGGAGGTGGGGAGGCGGGGCGGTTCGTGCTGGTTTTAACATCAGTGTTGGGTGCTTTGCTGGAAGCTTCTCAGGTCATCGACTCTTAAGGCCTCCCTATGCTAGGGCTCAACATCTGGGCTTTCTCTGCACGTGGAATGATTCTGAGACCATGTGAGACTTCACTAGCCACAGCTGTTTTAAAAATATTTGCACCTTAGAGGAAGCAGTAAAAAGATGTGGCAAGATCGACATAAATCCATCCCTATTTCAGGAAAAATGGCTCAGTGCGCGCCCACCGCCGCTGTATCTCAGGCTGCCTTCTCTAGAGGTGGGAATTCCCCAGCAAGGAGCTCCCTATGGGCGGGCTCAACAGAGGCACAGCGGGGGGCAGGATAGGCAGGGCAGGACAGGCAAGGGGGACGCAGCCTCAGCTGAGGCTCGCCCTCACCCTGGCCCACAGGCAAGGCCCGGAGTGCGGGATGCAGGAGCTGGTCCCCCACCTCGGCTCGGGACTGTCGTCAGTCACTGACTGGGGACATCACCCTGGGGCGGGTGACTCCCTCTCCACGGAGAGTAACCCCTTTGGAGAAGACTGAAGCTTAGCGGGCGCCTTGAGATGTACACACCAATTTGTGGAAGGGCTGGGGGCGGCCACAGCACCCACCACACTCCGCCCCCCAACCCTGCTGGGATCTCACAACAAGGTCCTCTGGCTCACTGATGGTACCGTCAGATTTTTGTGGGTCACAATTTCTGGGAACACTGAAAAGACCAGAGTTGGAGCGACAGCTATGGCTCTGGGTGGCGGCACCTCCTGGGCCCAGCATGGCTCCCATCACGCTTTCCTCTGCCATGTGCTGCAGGGCCTTGGCCGGCATCTCCACGGGTATGGGCGGCTCGCTGTGGTGCAGCCCAGATGTGTTCTGGGACCGCTGTGCCCTCACTGGGCTGAGCTTGTGCACTTGTTTGTTTACAACCAGAGCTGGCTGTGGGAGAGGCGAGGTGCCCAGGGGTCACAGGGCAGCAGCAGCAGCCCCCACGTCCGTGTGACCGGGAGCCCATCCCTGCCAGGGAGCCCGTGTGCCCCTATGAGGAGTTCAAAGTGCTGCTGCCACTGGCCTCTGTCTCTGGGATCCCATCATCCTATTGTTCCTATGGCTGCTTGGGAGCCCAGGACTGCAAGAGCACCCCCTCCAGCCCCATCCCACAGAGGACCCTGCCAGTCTCAGGTAGAGCCCTTCATGGGTGCATGTCGAGGACATCTGGGAAAAAAACATCACCAGTAACTATGATAAAGACTTCGGAACAGGTGCATTATGTGCACACAGAGGCTCATTCAAATCAATGAAAGAGTTCTACAAGGGTGGGGCGGATTCCATGGAGCTGCCAGCGAGCCAGCGAGCGTGGACCTCGCGGGAAGTCCCACACATGCAAATGAAAAGAACGATGCGATACCGTCTTTCTCTATCAGGAGCAAAGATTGAAAAGAACTTTGGGTCTCCACAGGTTGCCTGAGGTCTGCAGACGGTGCCTCTGCACCACATTTTTGTTTTGTGGAGGGCTTTTTCTCGTTTCTTCTTGGTTGTTCTGTTTCTTAATTGCACCCGTTAGTGAGCTTTGCTGCTTTCCGTTCACAAATCACTCCTCACTCCTCCTCTGCACACAGGACGTAGGGTGGCCAATATTGCCACTCCAGACATGATACCTACAGAACAACTTCGAAATAGAAAAATGCAGACGCTCCCCTGATCGGAGCAGTAAATATTGGTAGAACCAGAAAAATTGTTAGTGACCAATGCAAAGCTGGGCTTGGCAAGGGGTCATGTCTGTGTGTGTGTGCGCTTGTCTGTGTAGTGTGTGTAGTTGTGTGTGTCTGTGTGTATGTATGTGCAACTGTTTGTATGTATGTATATGTGGTGTGTATGTGTCTGTGTGTGTATATGTGTGTGTGGTGTGTGTGGTGTCTGTGTATATGGGTGTGTGGTGTGTATTTGTGTATAAGTATGTGTGTGTGGTGTGTGTATGGTGTGATGTGTGTGTGGTGTATGTGTGCTTGCATGGTGTATGTCTGCATGTGTGCATCTATGATATGTTTGTGTGTGTGATGTATATGTGTTTCTGTGTGGTGTGTGGGTGGTGCATGGTGTGTGTGTCTGCCTGTGTGCATCTGTGGTAAGTTTATGTGTGTGTGGTGTATGTGTTTGTGTGGGAGGTGTGTGTGTGTCTGAATGTGTGCATTCGTGGTACGTTTGTGTGTGTGGTGTGGTATGTGGTGTGTGTGGTGTGTGGTGTGTCATGTGTGTGTGGTGTGGTGTGTGGTGTGTGTGGTGTGTGGTGTGTGTGGTGTGTGGTGTGTGTGTGGTGTGTGTGTGGTGTGTGTGGTGTGTGGTGGGTGTGTGATGGGTGGTGTGTGTGTGTGGTGTGTGATGTGTGTGTGGTCTGTGGTGTGTGTGGTGTGGTGTGGTGNGTGAGGGTGTGAACGTGTAATTGTATGTGTGAGTGTGTTTGGGTGTGAATGTGTGTGAATGTGTAAGTGTATGTGTGTGTGGGTGTGAATGTGTGTGTATGTGTAAAGGTAAGTGTATGTGTGAATGTGTGTGTCTAAGTGTGTGTGTGCTTGTGTGAATGTATGTGTGAGTGAGTGTGAATGTGTGTGAATGTGTGAGTGTGTCTGTGTGAGTGTGTATGTGTGTGTGAGTGTGAATGTGTGTGTCTGTGTGAGTGTATGTGTGTGAGTGCATCTGTGTGTGTGAGTGTATATGTGTGTGTGTGAATGTGTGAGTGTGTCTGTGTGAGTGTGAATGTGTGAGTGTCCGTGTGAGTGTGTCTCTGTGTGTGTGGTGTGGTGTGTGGTGTGTGTGGTGTGTGGTGTCTGTGGTGTGTGGTGTGTGTGTGGTGTGTGTGTGGTGTGTGTGGTGTGTGTGTAGTATATGTGTGGTGTGTGATGTGTGTGTGGTGTGTGATGTGTGTGTGGTGTGTGTGGTGTGTGTGTGTGGTGTGTGTGGTGTGGGGTGTGTGGTGTGTGTGTGTGCGGTGTGTGTGTGGTGTGTGGTGTGTGTGGTGTGTGTAGTGTGTGTGTGGTGTGTGGTATGTGGTGTGTGTGTAGTATATGTGTGGTGTGTGATGTGTGTGTGGTGTGTGGTGTGTGTGTGTACTGCGTGTGATCACGTGCAGCCCCGAGCCCGCAGGCCATGTGACCATCTGCTGGGGCAGGAACGGGCTGCAGGTTGCCTTGCCTGGCTCTGCTCCCAGCGTCCGTGTTCTGAGCTGCTCATTAATCAGCTTCCTCATCTGAAATTGCGAAATCCCCTGAAGCTCAGGTCCTGTGACCACAGGTACGGGCCAGCACTGGGACAGGCTTTGCCTGTAAGAGGGCTGGTCTGGGGGGACATCTGAACCCAACTCAGGAACACCTCACAGGTCCGCCAGCAGGGCTAGACCCTGGGGGAGATCCAGGGCAACAGGGTCCGCCTGGGACGCTCAGCTCCGGCACTGCCCGGGGCGTCTCTGCCCACACAGGACCATTCCTCTCGCCTGGACTCCTCTTGGGGTTTGCCAAGGTCTGTTCAGAAACTGAGGTATCAGGGAGTTGATTCTGCCCAGACCAGCAGTGGGCCGTAAAAGTGTTATTTTGTACCAGAAAAGTCCTTTCTGGGAACAAAAATGTATTCCAAAGTTTGGGTGTGTGAAAATAGCCCCGTGGTGACTGTGGTTTTCCACTAAAGATGCTTTCATCAGACAAACTGTCAACCACGCGAGGGGGGTTATGGAGACACGCAGATAATACCCTAGGCCAGCGTGGCCTGCTGTACTGGCAACCAGGGCCCTGGATGAGCAGCCAGGACCAAAAGCCTCATTTTCTTCGTTTGTAAACTAGAAAACCCTCCATTGACTGTCCCAGGTGGTTGCCAGGATCCAGCCTGGCTAACGATAAGGACCTGTGCGGCTCTGCGGTGTGTTAAGAATCCTTTACCCTCTTATACAGTAGCCTCCCCTTTGTGGTTGCAACAACCTACGAAGGTTTTCTGTTTTATAGAAAAATTGAGTGCAATGAAATAATCTGTTAAAGTCAAATGTAGGCGGCCGAACCCTGCACCCTGCCAGGAATGAAAACTTGAATGTAATTTATTTTTAAACTGATGATTTAAAGAAAAGAAAAAAAGCAGCAACATTGTAGCCTATAAAATATTTGATGTATCTGAGGCAAAAAAATCTTAAAAATATGACTCCAGAGACTCCCAGGGTTAGGATGCCTAGTTCATAAATTCTCATAAATCCAGTGAGTCCCAGGAGCCTTAGGGCAGCCCCTACACACCCCTATCCCATGTCCCCTGTCACTTGCAGCTCCTTAATACCTCACGGACACCCCCAGAACCACTGGAAGGAAATCCCTGGCTCTGGCCCTGAGAGAATCCTGGGATTTGGAGGGAGAAGGGCTGGAAAAGCAGGACCCCGCTGAGGGAGGCAGCAGTGGAGGTGCCCACTCCTCAGTGACCTTCTCTCCAACTGTCTGTCGCCTCCACATCAGTCCCCCAACTTTGCCTTCAGGCTTCCTCTCCGCTCTGTTTCCTTGCCTGAAACAATCAATTCACTTGTTACACCTGTTGTAAGAGGAGTCTCTGAAAACTTTTAAGACAAACTGGCAGGGGATTAGTATGAGTTTGCAGTTTCTTCCCTCCCTCAACTCTGAACGGAGGTGGCCGGCGATGAGAGAATTTGAGGTTTTATTATCGGAGGGAACAGTTGGATTTGGAAGCATGGGGCACTTTCAGCAGGGAGGACAGGGTGGATGGGGGCCCTTCAGTGGGTCCCAAGCACCGCAGGAAGGACCAGGACGCCTGGAGAGTTTGAATAAGGGAAGCAGTGTGCTCAGAATGCAGAGAGGTGGGTGATGTGGTTCGGCTGTGTGTCCCCACCCAAATCTCATGTTGAATTGTAATTCCGCAGTGTCGGAGGTGGGGCCTGGCAGGAGGTGACTGGATCATGGGGTGGTTTCTAATGGTTTAGTACCATCCCCCAGTGCTGTCTCCCAAGACCTGGTTGTTTAAAAGTGCGTAGCACCACCCGTCCTCAACTTCATTCTCTTCCTCCTGCTCTGCCACGTGAAGAAGGTGCTTGCTTCCCCTTCATTCTTCTGCCATAATTGTAAGTTTCCTGCGGCCGCCCTTCCCAGCCACGCTTCCTGTACAGCCTGCAGAACTATGAGTCAATTCAACCACTTTTCTTCATAAGTTACCCAGTCTCAGGTAGTTCTTTATAGCAGTGCAAGAACAGACTACTAGAGCGGGCACATGCCAACCCCAGGGAAGGCCTGTCTGACATTTTCTCCTGGGGTCCTTCGTGCTTGAGGGGCCCTAGCATGAGAGAGGGCACATTTCTTTCTCCTGTAGTTCTCCTTCCATCTGTACTTCCTGCTTCCATAACACAGAAGTTGGGCCACTGCTGTAGCCTCTGTAGCTCATCCCCACGAGGGGCTCCTGTGGGTTGGCCTGTCACACATGGAAACGTGCGTTCTGAACTCTAGGCACCCCATGGACACAGAATCTTTGGAATGCAACCTATTCAGACTTTTTGGTTAGTCTGTGCTCAAGCATCCAAACTTTTTAAAAAGTTTGACCAAATTGTTTTTTCCCACTTGTATTCAGTGTATAGAACAACACAACAAGGCTGTCAAAATGAGAAAATACGAAGCTATGATATACTGGTGTCAGAAGAAGATGAGAGCTATTATTAAATTTCTACTGAGCATAACAGTATAAAGCTTCTCCTTTCAGTCATGGTGAACTAAGCAATATGGACCAACCCTCTCTTGACAGATAGCTAGAAACTTTTGAACAAAATACTTAAAAAAAATTTGAATACTGATGGGCTAGTGAGATAGCAAAAATCTACTGGGCCAACATCAGGAAGAAGATAGAAATTCAGACAAATGAATCCAGTATTTGGGGCAATTATTCCTTTGGGAATGATTTTAGTCATGGAAGAGATAGTTAAGAGGTGGAGCCATACATTTTTGCCATTCCGTAGAAATAAAGGACAAAATTTAGAGTCTGAGACACTCCAATTTTGGAGGTGGGGGTCTTAGCAACCCTTCTTCTTTGCATTAGAACTTTATAGAATTACATCTAAGGAAAAAAGATAAGCTGGAAATAGACAAATCATTTCAAGAACTTTTTCAGTTTTCAGATATCTTGATGGTCCAGAAAAATCTCAATTTCTAAAATTAGATTAAGATGATTCCAGATTGTGAATATACCCAGTTGCTTGGTAGTTACCAAAAATTCTCAGAGAAAGAGTGTATCAGCAAATTATTTCTACAAAATGTTTTTTTTTTTTTTTTTTTTCCCAAATGCAATGTCTAGCATACAATCTAAAATAAGCAAACACACAAAAGGAAAAGACGGTGTGGACAAGAACCCATAGAAACTAGAACAATAAAATTCAACCATCATGGGCTCCAGTTATTGAAATTAACCAGGTAAAGCTTTTATTTTTATTTTATTTTAATTTTTTTTGAGACAGAGTCTCATTTTGTTGCCCATGCTGGAGTGCAGTGGGGTGATCTCGGCTCACTGCAACCTTCGACCCCAGGGTTCAAGTGATTCCCCTACTTCAGTCTCCCAAGTAGGTGGGATTACAGGTATATGCCACCATGCCCGGCTAATTTTCATATTTTTACTGGAGATGGGGTTTGGCCATGTTGGCCAGGCTAGTTTTGAACTCCTGACTTTAAGTGATCCACCTGCCTCGGCCTCCCAAAGTGCTGGGATTACAGGCATGAGCCACTGTGCCCAGCCAACCAGGTAAAGCTTTTAAATAGGCGAGACCATTAAACTATTTTAGAAACACATGACAGATTTGAAAAAGTTCATATACAAATTTAAGAACTGCAATATATAATTTTGAAATTAAGAACTCAATGGATGGGTTTAACAGAACATTAGGCCAGCTAATAAGAAAATTAGTGAACTTGAAAATGAATTAAAAGAAATTATCCAGGCCTGGCACAATGGCTCACACCTGTAATCCCAGAACTTTGGGAGGCTGAGGTGGGCAGATCACTTCAGGTCAGGAGTTCCAGACTAGCCTGGTCAACATGGTGAAATCCCATCTCTACCAAAAATATGTTTTAAAAAATTAGCCAGATGTGGTGGCTTGTACTGTAATCCCAGCTACTCAGAATGCGGAGGCAAAAGAATACCTTGAACCTGAGAGGTGGAGGTTGCAGTGAGCCGAGATCGTGCCACTGCACTCCAGCCTGGGTGACTGCGAGACTCTGTCTTAAAAAAACAAAACTAAACAAAAACTATCCAGAATGAAGCATGGATGGGGACATAAAAATTGAACATTCAAAAGAGGTGTTGAAAAACGTAGAAGATACTGTAAGAAGTTTTAAAAAATATTTACTGGAGTCTGAAAAGGAGAGGTGGAAAAGAATACTCAGAAACAATACTTGAAAAAATACTGGTTAAGAAAAAAATTTTATACTGAAGAAAGGCATTTAAGACTCAATATTTCTCTCTAGGCATTGCTTTGCTGCATTCCACAATACCTAAAATGTAAGAATAAAAGTGACTTAAAATAAAATCATGGAAAAAACATAACATGGCAATACTCAGAAAAAGAAAGCTAATGTACATATACTAATATCAGACAAAATTGACTTTAGACATGAAATTATTGGAGACAAATCTATTAGAGACAAAGAAGGATGCTGTATTCACCAGGAAGATATAACAATTCTAAATTCGTTATATTTTCATTCTATTATACATATACATACATATATAGGTATGTAGGAGGATTGCTTAAACCTGGGAGGTGGTGGCCACAGTAAGCCATGATTGTGCCACTGCATTGCAGCCTGGGCAACAGACCAAGACCTAGTTTCAAAAAAAGAAGTTAGAACAAAAACAAATACAAACAAAGTAGAAGGAAGGAAAAAAAGAACAGAAATAATAGAAAACAAATATACAATAGAAATATACTTACCAAAATTAATAATGAGAAATGAAATGTGAGTAGTTTTACACCATTAAAGACAGGATTAAACCATCTCAGATGAGGAAAAAGGCATGAATAAAATTCAATGTACACTTGTAATTTAAAAAAAAGGACTCTTAGTGAATTAGACTACAATGAAAGTTCTTTAATCTGACTAAATATATGCCCCAAAACCTACAGAAACCATCATAATTAAAAGTGAAATGTTCCTTTGAGGCAATGATGGCTGCTCTTCCTGCTTCTGAGTAAGATTGTACTGGAAGTCCTAGCCAGTGTTGACTTTTTCTGAGACGTCAACCAACCCGGGGGAATTCCTTTCTAAGAAATCCCCTTTGAGTGACTGGCTCTGAAGAAGTTGGTCTTGCTCTCATACAAGTGCAGCTTTGTGGTTGGGCTGGGTGTGGTTACATGGCTGCTGTGGCCAATAAGCTGTGCAGCTTTGTGGTTGGGTGGGGTCACATGGCTGCTGTGGCCAATGAGCTGTGAGTGCAAGTAATGTGCATCAGAGGTCTCGGTCCCTGAGGCATGGTCTCTTCCAACCTTTAAGGTGGTGGCTGTTTCATTAGGCTGGATCCCAGAGTGAGAGAAAAGCCCCCAAAACTACTGCAGTACACATGGAGCATGAATGAGAAATAACATAAATCTTTCTTATTATACACCAGAGATTACGGCACTGAGACAGAGGGCTGTGGACGCCACAGCAGCTCCAGCCTGGATGCTAATCTGCCATGTTGGTTGATACGTGGCCCACCCAAATCTGTGGCCCACCCAAATCTGATCTCAAATAGTAATCCCCACGTGTTGAGGGAGGGACCTGGTGGGAGGTGATTGGATCATGGGGACAATTTCCCCCATGCTGTTCTCATGATAGTGAGTGAGTTTTCATAAGATCTGATAGTTTATAAGTAGCAGTTCCCCCTTCCTTCTCTCTCTTTCCTGCTGCCATGTATGATGTGCCTTGCTTCGCCTTCACTTTCCACTATGATTGTAAGTTTCCTGAGGCCTCCGTAGCCATGTGGAACTGTGAGTCAATTAAACCTCCTTTGTCTGTCAATTACCCAGCATCGGGTAGTATCTTTATAGCCGTGTGAGAAAGGACTAATATATTGGTGTTGATGAAGAGTCAAACTCTAAAATATGTGAAGAGATTTATTCTGAACCAAATATGAGTTACCATGGCCTGTGACACAGCCGGAGAAGGTTCTGAGAACATGTGTTCAAGGTGGTCTGAGTGCAGCTTGGTTCCATACATTTTAGGGAGACATGAAACATTAATCAAATAAATGAAAGATGTACATTGGTTTGGAATGCAAAGGTGGAACAATGGGAAGGTGGGGGCTTCCAGGTCATGGGTAGATTCAAAGATTTTCTGAATGGCAATCCGTTGAAAGAGTTAAGTTACTATTGAAAGACTTAGGAATGTGTAGGTTAAGATAAGGGTTGTGGAAACCAGGGATTTATCATGTAGCCTCCAGGTAGCAGGCTTCAGAGACAGTAGATTGTAAATGTTTCCTATTAGACTTAAAAAGTTTGTTCTATAAACCAAAAATAAAATTTGAAGCCCCCTTCAACCATCTGAATGGACTTCCTCCTAGGCCATGGCATTCTAAATTTAACCTGAAAGACTGGTTTAGGCCATGACAGGAAGTGGGGGTCAGACATGCCTCATTGTATCCACCAGCATGAACATCAACACAGACCTTAAGTCTGATAAGAAACATTTAAGTCTATTCTCTCTGAAGCCTGCTACCTGGAGGCTTCATCTGCATGATAAAACTTTGGTTTTCACAACCCCTTATCATACCCAGACATTCCTTTCTATTGCTAACTCTTTCAACCAACTGCCAATCAGAAAATGTTTAATCTACCGATAACCACCCAACCCCTGAGCTTCAAGTTGTTCCACCTTTCCGGACTGAACCAATGTGTTTCTTTTTTTTCTTTCTTCCTTTTTTATGAGATGGAGTTATACTCTGTCACACAGGCTGTACAATGGCGGAATCTCGGCTCACTGCAACCCCCACCTCCCAGGTTCAAGTGATTCTCCCACCTAAGCCTCCTGAGTAGCTGGGATTACAGGTGCCCGCCACTACGCCTGGCTAATTTTTTTTTTTTGTATTTTTAGTAGAGATGGGGTTTCAGAATGTTAGTCAGGCTGGTCTCAAACTCCTGACCTCAAGTGATCCTCCCTCCTTGGCCTCACAAAGTGCTGGGAATACAGGTGTGAGCCACCATGCCCGGCCCCAACTTATTTCTTAACTATATTTGATTGATGTCTCATGTCTCCCTAAAATGTATAAAACCAAGCTGCACCCTGACTCCCTTGGGCACGTGTTCCCAGGATTTCCCTAGGGCTGTGTCACAGACCATTGGTCACTCATATTTGGTTCAGACTAAATCTCTTCAAATATTTTACAGAGTTTGATTCCTTTTGTCACCAGTTGTATCAGTAATGCCAAAAGGGAGGAGGGGATAATGAGGTATGTCTGGCTCCTGCTTCCCATCACAGCCTGAACTAGCCTTTCAGGTTAACTTTGGAATGCCCTTGGCCAAGAGGAGGCATTCATTCAGATTGTTGGGGGGCTTAGAATTTTATTTTTGGTTTACATTGGCTTATGATTAACATTCTGGGAAGGCCTCTAAGATTTCCAGTTTATCTCCCATTCCCTGTGTAAGAGCAGCTACTCACTGTAAGTCCTGCCCTTAGGTCAAACAACCTTGACATTATCATACTTCAACCATCCGGCACATTCCTTCTGAACCACTCCTCCCTATGCTATATAAGCTCTGCGTCTGGGGCTGAGGGCTAGGGATCCACCATCTCATCTCGCTGCCACCTGAAACACAGATATGGCTTCTCTTTGTAAGTCCCTATGAAACATTTCTTTCTAAGAAACTCAATGTGTCAGCCTCTCAGCTTCTTTGGACTTTGGGGCTGGTTGGCATAGACCTGCCCACTGTAAAACGTGGGCTGAGAGACCAAGAAATGTGCAAAGGGAATGAAGCATCTGTGGGAGAAATCCCAGGCAGCATGGGTCACCTTTTAGATGCATGTGTGTGAGTGCAGTGATGCCTCTAAAATGCTAGCATGCTGAAAGCAATCATTAGCTGAGAGCCGTCCATCACCCAGTGGTAAGGAAGGGTGGTGAGCAGCTACTGCTGTGGACGGCTGCTTCTAGGGGGTGCCTCTTTGGTGATGGAGCTCAGCCAGCAGCAGAGGCAAAGTAAAAGGGCTTTGGTAGGAATTACAATTGGGAAAAGGTTTTTAAAAGAGCTTGGCAGTCAAAAGCTAACTTGGTTCAATCTGCCATGTGGGTTGTATATGTGTGCATGCCTATTGCTTACTGCTTTTTTTTTTTTTTTTTTTTTTTTTGAGTCAGAGTCTTGCTCCGTCACCCAGGCTGGAGTACAGTGGTGAGATCTCGGCTCACTGCACCTCCAACTCCCAAATTCAAGCAATTCTCCTGCCTCAGCCTCCGGGACTACAGGCACCTGCCACTGTGCCTGTCTAATTTTTGTACTTTTAATAGAGTCAGAGTTTCACCAGAGTTTACCAGGCTGGTCTTGAACCCCTGACCTCAGGTGATCCACCCACCTCAGCCTCCCAAAGTGCTGGGATTACAGGCTTGCACCACTGTGCCTGGCTTGCTTATTGCTTTAAGGCCTCTGCTCTCTGTAAAACTTCTCAGTTGACTGAACCCTGTTTCTCTGTTTGCTTCTGTCTGTCCCTCTTTCCTCTTGCAACCCCCAATGACACATGAGGGACCTAAACAAGGAAATTTCTGACAGCCTAGGATCCTTGGGGAACCAGGAAAAGGCACCAGTCTCCTCTCTTTGGGAGGAGCCTGTTTTTCCTCGTGGTGTCCTAAGTTGTAAGCAGACAGGTTCCCCTCAGGTCTAGGACTGTGCTCTCTTGTACTGTGTTACTGGGCTCGTTGACTGTTCGTAGGGCACTAGAGACTGCTTGGCACTGTGAGAGGACTTGACCTCGATGTGTGTGATGGCTGGTGGTTGATGGCGGGTGAAAGCCACAGTGTTGGAGGTGGCTCAGGATAGTCGTGCCCTGGAAACCGTCATTGCTCTGGGGGCTACTTGGGTCTTTGCACGTCTGAAAAAGAAAGTCATGGTTTAGGTCCTAAAATCTGCATGCTTTCTTGGTTCTGGTCCTTAAAGGGCTCAATCCTAAAGCCAGTAATCTAATTAAGAAACAAGCTAAATTGAAAAGACCGCCAATCTAACGAATCAGCCTTCAAAACTCTCTGTAAAGGAAATGTACATCGTTAGGGGGAATCTCCATTTGTAAGGGCATCTCTGTCTCTGTACTGAAACCACTAGAAACTTTATCTACGGAGAAGACAATGGCTTGACGTGTACGTAACAGATCTTGCTTTTGCTTAGATTGAAGTTCTGTTCCTTTCCACCTGTTTCCCCAGAGTCCTGTCTTAGGAGATGCAGATTTAGAATTTTCTCCCTAACATTTGTTTAGGCCATGAAACAGGCAATTCGAGAGATTAACAGTCTAAAGTGAGGGAGAATATTTAAAAGATGGCAAAAGAAAAATCTTATTAAATGTGTAAGATCTGCTGCTGTGTCTGCTACGTCTACCTATGTGTCATGCGTATGTGATACTTCACTAGTGTAGAAAGTAAAAAGTTCCTCTTCAAAGTTTCCCTTCTTGTTAAAGAATAAATCATCAGTGTTAGAAATAATAGTTTCTTTTAAAGACTAACTTTCTTCAAGCCTCCTTGCTTTGTGCTAATAACTCTTTGTTAAGCCCTATCCTATGTAGCTGTTGGACATGCTCTCAGGCACGTTCCAGTTCACAGCCTATGCCCCTTCCTTATTTGGAAACGTTATTGCTTCTTTAAATCTTTTGTAAGCAACTTCCTCCTTTCCTTTGCTCTCCCTTGCCTTTACCTAGTTAAGAAAGTTTTAGGTTGTTAGCAAGTGAAGTGTCAGTTTAGGCTGTGAGGTTCAGCTCCAGCCAATGGATGCAGGACACAGCAGTAAGGATGACCAAAATCCATAAGGGACAAATACATCTGCTTTTCCTTTCTTAGGTGTACTCTTGTGGCAAGACTGCTGGTGAGTGTACCCTTTCTGCAGAAAGTGAAAATTGCCTTGCTGAGAGAATTAAATTTATGTTCAAGTGCTATTTCTTATTTTATTTTATTTACTTTTTGAGACAGAGTCTCGCTCTTTTGCCCAGGCTGTAGTGTAGTAGCACGATCTCCGCTCACTGCAAGCTCCATCTCCTGGGCTCACGCCATTCTCCTGTCTCAGCCTCCTGAGTAGCTGGGACTACAGGCGCCCACCACCATGCCCGGTTAATTTTTTGTATTTTTAGTAGAGACGGGGTTTCACTGTGTTGGCCAGGATGGTCTCAATCTCCTGACCTCGTGATCCGCCCACCTCGGCCTCCCAAAGTGCTGGGATTACAGGCGTGAGCCACTGGCCCGGCCCTCAAGTGCTATTTCTTTATGGCACCAGGGAACAAGCATTTTGCATTCCTAACACTACCAAAATATATGAAAGAGAACATTTACATGCTTAAATCAAATATTTTATCAGAAAAATAGATGCTAGCTTGAATGCCTTTTAGCGCACGCGATTTTAGTAATCTTTGGTAAATAAAACCAGTTTTAAAATTCTCTTCAGGAATTTAAGATCTTAAAGTCATGTTATATTAAATTAATCCTAGGGTTTTCAGCAGAAATTGGGATTACTTAGAGGGTGTTTGGTAAAGGTTATAAAAGTGTGATTTTTGCTGAAAGGAAAAGCAATTTTATCTAGAATATTTACAGATTGTTTCAAAATGAAAAGAAGAGAGTGCTGGGTTGGGCCTTGGGGCTGGACCAAGCTCAGATCTGGGTCTGTCTGAGCTCAGATCATCAGCCTCAAAGCTACCCACAAAGGGGAAAATTATGCCAGGAACAAAAGAAATTACCTTTGAGACCTGTAGTTACCAAGAAGATAGTCAATGTGGGGGAAGGGAAAAACCAAGCAACTGTTGAAACTAGAGGGGAGTGTGAAGGAATTGTTCCATTTTGTACGTCTGGATCATCAGCTCCCTGGAGAACCTTTATGAAAATGGATTGTGAGCGTGACTAATTTGGGAACAGTGTCTCTGGTTTAAAATGCTGCAGAGGGGAAGAGCATGTTTGGGTTGACGCAGGACCCATACTCACCACTGAACAATTGCAGCTGGGTATATACAATCCAGACACACAGGAGGGTATTCCTGAGGGAGCAGCCAGCCTGGGGGACCAGGTAAAAGGCACTGGAAGGTCTGTTTACCCTGAGAAGGGGACAGTCTGATTCCACTATAAATGCCAAGTGCAGCACCTCAGATGAAGCAGCTGGCTTCTTCTCATGGGTCTTACAGATGCTGATAAAACCACAAGGTTAGTTAAGAGCAGGGAAAAGGCAAAAGGAACAGTCAGAATCCATCAAAGGGAAGTGGAAATTTTAAAATGGTTATTTAAAAATAAGGTAAATAGGCCAGGCGCAGTGGTGGCTCACGCCTGTAATTCTAGCACTTTGGGAGGCTGAGGCGGGTGGATCACCTGAGGTCAGGAGTTGGAGACTAGCCTGGCCAACATGGTGAAACCCCGTCTCTACTAAAAAAAAAAAAAAAAAAAAAAAAAAAAATTAGCCAGGCATGGTGGCAGGTGCCTATAATCCCAGCTACTCAGGAGGCTGAGGCAGGGAATCACTTGAACCCAGGGGGATGGAGGTTGCAGGGAGCTGAGATCTCGCCACTTCACTCCAGCGTGGGTGAAAGAGTGAAACTGTCTCAAAAATAAATAAATAAATAAAAATTTAAAAACTAAAATAAAAATAAGGTAAATAAATTTCTAAAAATCGATAGATGAAGCTAAGAGGAAAGAGGAGAGAGTCCTGGGGCTTATCCCAGCAGGGTGGCAATCTTTAGATAATTACTAAGAAATGGAATGAATTGAGGACTAAGTTCTTATCTTTTATCTTGCCCAAATTCCTACTTAAGGGGTCTGGGGAGTCATGTTCTACAAACCATAAATTCTCATCAGATGGGTTTTATTTAACCCTGTATATTGTGACTTACTTTTCAATCTGACTCTGGCATAACATTATGAGACAAGGAAAAAAATATTTAACCCCAAAATACATTTTCTTGCCATCCCTTGAAATTGCCCTGCAAAGTCTCTTGTGGGAAAAATCCACATTCTATAGAGATTCCCCTTCCCACTTTGTTTTCCTTCATTTCTTTCCAGATCCAGGAGATAATCAACTAAGAGCCAGGTACCCTTTTAGGTCCGATATGAAACATTTTACAATCTGCTCTCTCTCTGAAGTCTGCTATCTGAGAGATTCCTCTGCACAATAAAACCTGGTCGCCACAATCCTTTACCTTAATCTCAACGTTCCTTGCCATTGATCCCACGTCTTCAGATTAACTCAACCAATTGTCAACCAGAAAATGTTTAAATTTACCTGTAGCCTGGAAGGCCCGGCTTTGAGTTGTCCTGCCTCTCTGAACCAAACCAATGTGTTTCTTAAAGGTATTACATTACTGTCTCTTGCCTCCCTAAAATCTATAAAACCAAGCTGTGCCCCGACCACCTTGGGCACATGTTCTCAGGACCTCCTGAGGGCTGCATCACGGGCCATTCGTCACTCAGATTTGGCTCAGAATAAATCTCTTCAAATATTTTATAGAGACTGACTCTTTTTGGCACAGAATAAAATGGAAATTGATGGAGTTAAAATAAAGGTCTTTTTTTTTTTTTCTTTTGAGATTTAGTCTTGCTCTGTTGCCCAGACTGGAGTGCAGTGGTACAATCTCGGCTCACTGCAACCTCAGCCTCCTGGGTTCAAGCGATTCTTTTGCCTCAGCCTCCTGAGTAGCTGGGACTACAGGCATGCGGCACCACACCCGGCTAATTTTGTATTTTTGGTAGAGACGGGGTTTCTCCATGTTGGTCAGGCTGGTCTCGAACTCCTGACCTTAAGTTATTCACCCACCTTAGCCCTCCAAAGTTCTGGGATTATAGGCGTGAGCCACCACGCCCAGCCAAAACAAAGGTCTTAACACTGTCAAAAGTTGGGTGAACCCAAGGAAGCCTCCACTGGCCCCACAATGTTAAAGGGCCCCAAACCAGTTTTCTGTATTTATCCCAGATTGGATAAATTAAAAAAAAAACACATCAGAGGGCAAAGATTGCAATGAGTAAGCTGAGGGCAATGCTGATGCCGGTAAGTCCAGATTAAAGATTGACAAGAGAGACCCTTGGCTCAACCCCTGCGGGGAACCTAAATCTTTTTTACAAGAGAGGGAAAAATGGCCTGGGGGGTTGAAAAAAGAAGTTTCTGGTGCTGTTACAGGTGTAATTAGACACTCATTAGCAGGGGTAGGAGAGAGCTCTTCTCCCACCCGCTAGGAATGTGGTTTGCCATCACCACAGGTGATGGTTTGACAATGATCACACTGCCTCTCTAAAAGGGCTAAATTGGCAGCCGGCACCAGCGAGAGGCCATTTCCTGATGGTCTACACCTGTTGCACTACCGTGTTCATTGAATGCCGGCGCCAGGGAGAAGCAACTTCCCGGCCGTGTGCATTAAGGGACAAAATGGCGGAATGTGAGCTTCCGGGGCACACTACAGGAAAAGGGAAGAAAGCCTCAGAGGGGCATGCATACAACTTCCTAATCACACTGTGTGTGCTCACCTCCCAAAGGTAAGGAGGGCACTGTGCATGCGGGCAGCCCACCTGAAGGGAAGAACCATGGGAAAGGGGCCAGCCTGGAAAGTCCTAGGATCACGGTTAAATACTGCATTTGACCTTCATGTCAGGACCATGAAGAGACCCACTTGGGTCTCTTCCAAGCATACGTTCCTTTCTTTCTTGTTCTAAAGCCCTTTAAAAGAAACTTCCACTCCTGCTCTGAAAGTTGCCTTGGTCTCTTTCTGCCTTATGCCCCTCAGTCGAATTCGTTCCTCTGAGGAGGCAAGACTTGAAGTTGCTGCAGACCTGTACAGCTTCGCCGTCAGTAACTCGGATACCTTCCACTGGTGACACATCCGGCACCATGAGACTCGGATATTTTCCACCCCTAACATACTTGGTGGCATGACTTAGATACGTTCCCTGGTGGTGAGAGAGCTCTGTGCCTCACCTTCTTTGGCTGGAGGCATCCGACCCCGGTGCATGGTTTTCCTTCTCCTCACTCTCTCTCCTGCTCACTAACCAAACCCCAGAACAATTCCTCTTGGCCATTAGTGACTCTGCTCCCCTTGGCTGATATCTCAGCTCACTCTGATGGCTGGCTCGCAGGTGTGAGAAGGACTTTAGGGTCTGCATCAAGCAGATTAGAGGCACTCAATGACCCTCCTAGTGAGAGGCTTGTGAGAATGGTGAGGCTAAGGCCTAAAAACCATGCAATATCTGGGGTTTCCTCGACTTTTTCTTTTCAACTAAAATTGGCTCTTTTCCCAAACCCTGCACCCCCCCCACTCTCCTGTTTATTCTCTGTGTGTTCTGAAATGGTCTTCAGCACTCACTGGATGTTCCACCTTGGGGCAAGCCTGACTCTTTGCTTTCACTTTGCCTGCTACGTGACTTCTAAACACTTCCTGTTACCTGCGTGCCCAGGGCTCTCTGCGTTTGTGCGGCAGTGAAGACACGGGCTCCCTTGCAGATATCCTGAGGTTTACATTTGTTTCTCCCAGCTCAAATGACCTTCAATCCTTCCCCTGCCTGCTGGCACACGGCTGGGACAGATGCTAATTGGAACTCTGGCTCTGCCAGCTTCTTACAACTCACCATGTGCTTTTCGTTCCTGTTATGCCCCAGGACTAGGTTTTCGGATGGCTTTTAAAAGCAGCTTGTCCACCTGTATAGGGCTTTGCTCTGGCCCTTTTAGGATCTTACCCTCTTGCCTTTTAAGCTAGCACCACTTTGGGAGGAGGAGAAATTCTTCCCCCAAGCCCCAAGTCCTCCGGAAGTTAATGCTTTATGTCCACAGGGCGAATAAACGTTGCCTTCTTGAATGCAAGGGCTGCTGTTTTTCTGAGCATATGAAGGCATTCCATGAGTATTCCTCCCGCTTCCTTCCACTTCCTCCCATAGCCTCCATTTCTCTAATTACTTACACACCCTTCTCAATGTGCATCAAGACCTTCAAGGTTGTATTCCAAGGGAAGGGGGAGGAAGTCCAGTCCCTGTGGCAGTTAATGGAGAAACAGGCTTCTAAGAAAAGAGATAATCATTATATTACTAGAATCCTCTGAGTAAGGGTCACTATAATGTCATGGGGACAGGAATACAGGCTGGCTCAAGGCCGAAGAGGCAAGACAGAGATGAAGGGGGGTCCCAGGCTAACAGATTACCATTGGAACAGAGATGAAAGGCTAGGGCATACATGGTGAGGACCAGTACATTCCGGAACCCCATGGATGGACAGGGGCCCACTGTTCACTCCAACATCTCCTCTGTTCTCAAGTGGGTAATTGTGATGAGATGGGACGATGGGTACACGGTAAAGACTGGTCAAGTCCAGAACCCAAGATGATGGGGATGCCCCATTTTGGATGATAAGAAGAAAGGAGAGATGCTTCTTTTTCCTTTTGTCCTCTTTTTCCTTCTCTGTCCTCTGTTTGCACATGGCAGATGGGTAATCATGTCTGCATACCACAGGACATGCCCCTTGGATACATCCCCCCCAAACTTGGAAAAGTTTAATTTCCCCAAACCTTAAAAAACTAATTCTCCTTTGTAATACTGTTTGGCTTAAAAATGAACTGGGAGGAAATTACAAAAGTCAGCCTTGGAACCCAGTACCTGTGTGTAAGAGGTCCTCGGATTAGCCTCTTAAGTCTTTTATAACCAAGAGTAGAGTAAGGAGGACAGGACTAAGCCTGGTGGGTGGGACAAATGGCATCCCCTCCCTCCAAAAGAAAAAATTCACACTTTATATTATTTAAGGACCAATTACCATTCTTCCACTGGTCCCTGGTAACATCTGGATACCCCACACCTCTTTGGGGCAAAAATATACTCTCTAAGATTGGTGCTCGCTTAATATTCACCCAACCTCTGAATTCACCTTTCTCTCTAATAGCCCTATTTATCCCAGGAAAGCTACCTAAATCATTAACCAAAAGCTTCAACCTGGACAGTCCTACCTCAGAGGTATACAAATAGCCCACACTGACTTGAACAAGCCCTAGCATAAATCTAACCAAGTAATCTCTTGACGGGGGATAACTTCTACAGTATGCCCACAACCTCCTCATCTGCTGTCCCTTCACAGGATGCCAGAGTCACTAGGGCTGCCCAGGGAAAGGGAACCTAGAAGCCTGTCCTGCCAGCAAAAGGGTAAAAATTCTTGCCAGCCAGCCTCCTGACTTCCCTCTCTGTGCAAACTGATTGTAGGAATGGTAAAAATCACTGTATTCTCTGCCCCTCCATGACCAACTTCTGACTTTACTTCTTGAATTTTCCTTTCTTGGAGCTACCTTTGTAGACTCTAAATCTTGTAAAAACTGCTTACCACCTTGCTGAAAATACCTCATATACTCGTGGCTAAGTCATAACATTAGTTAAGGCTTATTGGTTTCACCTGTGAGGTTACTGTTGGCAAAGTTCAAAAGCCAGAAATATTGGCCGTTCTTACTACCTGGCTAAAGTTGGGTAATAAGAGACTTAAAGGTTTTGTTTTAAGAGCATTACGGTTAAAATGGGCTTAATTAAAAGCAGATATCCAAGCTATACATACATTTAAAAGGTCTTTGTTTTTTTTTCTCTTCTTGAATCTTATTTTTTTTCTGGAAAAAAAAAAAAAAAGGTTTTTCTCAGTCAACTGATTGTTTTTCTCCATTTTGTCTTCTTGCCACTCTTGATGCACACGTGAGAGTACCCAAGATAATTTCTAACAGCTTAGGTCTCCTTGGGAAAAACAGGAGGTGCCACAGACCCCCCTTTTGGGAAAAACCTCTGTTTTCCTCATGGAACCCCAGGAATTGGAAGTGGATAGATCCCTCTCAAAACCTGAGGCTCTGTTTTCTTTGCATTGTGTTACCTGATGTTTTTTGACTTTTGGCAGTAGCAGAAATTACTTCACATTATGAGAGAAGTTTGGTAATAACTAGGTAGCTAATAGAATTTTATGGATGGCTAATGGCAGTTTTGGGGGGAATACTCAGCTCTTTGACGTTTGGATTAGAGAAGCATGCTCTCAGCCACCTGGAAGATATGGAAACGTCCCCCCTCCTCCACTGAGAGATAAAACCTCTATAGGAAATGGGCTGATTCCCTCTTTCTTGGGATCCAGGATCTGGTATAAAATGGGACTCCTAATTTTGGGGAGCTGTTTTTGCCTTCCAGGTGCGCCTGTTTATTAGGCACTGGAAGCTGCATGCTTTCCCAGCCCTGTTTGTGGAAGAGCTCCACCCTGGAGCCAGTAATCCAATTAAGAAACTTAAAAACTACTGGCAAATAAAAAATCTTACAACTACTGAATCTTCTGTTTGTCCATGTATTTATATGTGTTGTGTGTGTGATGTTTATGTAAAATAACTCTAATTGGTTTAAAAAATAAGGACTTAAATATTGTCAGAAAAATAAAACTAATGCCTCTTAGTTCTTGTAACTTAAATAATCTTTGGGGAATAAAGACAGTTTTAAAGATTATTGGTAAAATAAAAATATCCTCAAAAATTTAGACATTTGGTCTAAATTATGCAAGTCAGATATTAGGTTTGCTAAATGTTTTAAGGTTATAAACTGTGTCTTTGGATTTTGAAAATAGTTTAGCCTGATTTACAGCTAGGTAAGGCTTGGGGACAGGTGGAGTTAGCCACACCCCTAGCTATGCTGGAAAGAATCAGATCTTATCTACACTTCTCTCTGGTGTCCTAGGCTCCAAACCTAGTACATAATTAAAATTACTTACTAACCAGGCTTTTTACCAAAAGTTGCTAAGAGTTCTTTCTTTGGTCTGTATTTGTGTAAATATGTCATTGGTATGTTTTCCAAAATTATGGAATTCTGATATAACTTAGTGTATATTATTAATAATTAGAATTGTTATCTAAAATTGTTGTGTGCCACAGAGGTAACACATTTTCTTGTCAATTGTGTCTTTAACTGTGGGTGCCCTAAGACTTTTTGTCATCCACAATTATTATTTTAATCCTCTTTAAATGTCGGTTTTATAATCAGCTACAGAACTCTAATAGGTGTTCTTAAATGCAAGTTTCTGATAACTTTGGAGATTGTGACATTAGAATAAAGCAAAAAAACCTTTCAGGACTCTAATGGAGAGGTAAAATATTCATGAATATCAAACAGAACAGGAGTTAATGGAATGGATTGAACTAATAGAAGACTGAAGTAATCCTTTTTGACTTTTTAACTTAAAATGTCACTAATCTTTGTGGTTTTTCAGAGCCAAAAAAAACTTTTCTTTTGAGCTATTTACAGCTTTTAACAATTGAGTAAAATACTTCTGTGAAAAAACTTGGAGCCTATTTGATTCTCTCTATCTGATTTCTCTAGAATTTGGGAACTATTTGTGAGTATTCTAAACTTATGGTAATATAGTTATTTACGTAAGTGCAATAAGAATGGTGTTTTTTGTTTGTTTTTGTTTTCTATTTTTTGGGTTTTTTTGGCAAGAGGATGCAGTTGGAGAAACTGGTTATTTTACCAAGGCTTTGACTGGAATGGCATGCTTTCCTTTAAGGAATCAAACCTGACTTGTAGAGCCAATAAAATCCCCTTGGGAAAACTGGCCTCATACCTTGTCTACACACTCCCTGTACAGATTTCCTAACCTGCAATGAGTAAAGAATGTCACTTTCTAACAGGCCCAGGAGCCCCAAGTTATTTTGGAACCTCAAGAGGAGAGAAAATTTCCCAACTCACAGGTATTTGAGGGTACAAAATCATAGCTGGGCTTGGCTTTAAAAAAGTCTTATCTGAGATTCCTTATGAAACAGAGTTCCATCAAAGCCAATTTGAAAAGCCTATGTGAAACATAATTATTCTTGCTGTGCTATATGCAAGTAATCAGGTCAAGAATAATAAGACTGAAGTTTATTCTGCAAACAAATTAGTCCTGTCATATTTGTTTTCAACAAAAATGAGGACTAGAGAGAGAAAAATTGTTTCAAAAATTATAGTACCTACTATTAGATTCTAGTCTAATAGTACCTACTATCAGATTATAGTCTCCTCAGTTGTTTCTAAGTTTTTGTCTGCATTTTATACTAACCCTGCTTATTCCCATGAGCCAACCAGTGATCTCTGCCTGCAGCTAAGAAGAAACAAAAGGGATTGGCCATCAAGCTCCAGATGATCCTCAGTGAGTGATATCATCCTCTCAATATTCAAGAGATTCCTTTCTACATAGGACCCCTAGACTGCCATCAGTGAGGCAGGAAGGAGGCAAAATCCTGCCCCTGTCTGCCTTGGACTTGGATAGACACTGCTTTCACCAATCCTTGGAGTCACCCTCCTACCCTATCAGCTAGCAAGAGGCCAAGACCCAGAGAACCACCACTGCCCCTTTGTCAGTGGGAAGCAGTCACAGAAGACTGACCTTCATCCATTTCTCCCACAGATTTGCAGTGTTGGGCTGTTGAGGGGGAAAAGGTGACAGGCATGAGTGGGGCAGGAGAGGGCTCTCCCCCATCCCCTAGGAATGTCAGGTGGTGGTCCAGCAATTATCACATTGCCTGTCTGAAATGGATAAATTGGCAGCTGGCACCAGGTAGAGTCCATTTCCTGAGGCTCCACACCTGTTGCAGTAAAGTGTTCATTGAATACAGGCACCAGGGAGAGGCAACTTCCTGGCCATGTGCATTAAGGGACAAAATGGTGGACTGTGACCTTCCAGGGGCACACCACAGGAAAAGGGAAGAAAGTCTCAGAGGGGCATGCCTCTGAGCTTCTCATCACACTGTGTGTGCTCACCTCCCAAGGGTAAGGAGG
The DNA here is from genome assembly GCF_003255815.1 of Theropithecus gelada. Taxonomy (NCBI): domain Eukaryota; kingdom Metazoa; phylum Chordata; class Mammalia; order Primates; family Cercopithecidae; genus Theropithecus; species Theropithecus gelada. The sequence continues at coordinate 20,406,594 of NC_037670.1, forward strand.
GCACTGTGTATGCGGGCAGCCCACCCGAAGGGAAGAACCATGGGAAAGGAGCCAGCCTGGAAAGTCCTAGGATCACGGTTAAACACTGCACTTGACCTTCATGTGTCCACTTGGGTCTCTTCCAAGTGTATTTTTCTTTCTTTCCTGTTCTAAAGCCTTTTAAAAGAAACTTCCATTCCTGCTCTGAAAGTTGCCTCGGTGTCTTTTTCTGCCTTGCACCCCTCAGTCTAATTCTTTCTTCTGAGAAGGCAGGAATTGAGGTTGCTGCAGACCCGTAAGGACTCACTGCTAGTAACTCGGATACTTCTACTGGTAACATATTTGGTACCAAGAGACTTGGATATTTTCCACCCCTGATAGGACCACAGCATACAAAAGAAAAGTTGATAGGATTGTGTAAGTTGAAATGTTTAAACAGGCTTTATGCAAAGCCGTTGTGACTCCCTTGCCAAAATGTTTTATGAAAGTGGGTCTAGTATCTAACTGTGGGGCATTTCTCCTGCTTAGTACTATAAAACTGAAGGCACGTAGATCCACCCTTTGAGCTATGTTAATTGGAAATGCTAAATGGGAATGTGAAAGGAAAATAATCTTGGGACCCCAAAATCATTAAGCTAAAGGGAAAAGTCAAGCTGGGAACTGCTTAGAGCAAACCTACCTCCCAATATATTCAAAGTCATCCCTTTGCTCACCGAGATAAGTGCATATCTGATTGCTTCCATTAGAAAGGCTAATCAGAAACTCAAAAGAATGCAACCACTTGTCTCTTATCTACTGATGACCTGGAAGCCCCCTCCCCACTTCAAGTTGTCCCACCTTTCTGGACTGAACCAATGTACATCTTACATATATTGATTGATGTGTCATGTCTCTCTGAAATGTATAAAACCAAGCTGTGCCCCAACCAGCTTGGGCACATGTTGTCAGGACTTCCTGGGGCTGTGTCATGGGCACATGTCTTTAACTTTGGTAAAATAAACATCCCAAATTGCCTGAGACCCATTTCAGATATTTGGAGTTCACAGGAACTAGTACGATTGCCGGAACCCACAGAGTGTAGAGTAGAAGTTGGAGTGCTGGTTGAGACACATTCTCCATTTGACAGCCCTTTGTGGAGTGTTTACAGGGGTTTATGGCAAAAGCCTGTGAGCACCTCCCAACTACAGCTACAAGTTTCTGGACTAGAGAATTCCACCTAAGGGCATTTATTGCCTTGCTATGGGACGTTAACTGAAGATACCCCATTCTAATGAAATAATGGTGCCTAAGAGTTCCATGGCAAGATGAAAATGGTTTACATAAAATCTTGCTACCTGGGGAGTATGAGGAGGAGATACTCACAGACAGTAGGCCTCTTCTTTTCCCTAGGACTGACTCTGGAACTGCATGAGGAGCTGCTGGATTCAACAGTGACTGACGAACAGCTCTCACCTGATGCACAAAGACCTGCTTGGCTTGCAGATGGCAGCTCCAAGGTGAGCAAAAAGACATATTGTTTGGAAAGCTGCTCTGATTGAAGAAGAGTCAAGAAAACTTTTCTCTTTTGAGCTATTGATAGCTTACAATGATTGAGTAAAGTGTATTTTTTTTTTGAGACTGAGTCTTGCTCTATTGCCCAGGCTGGAGTGCAGTGGTGAAATCTCAGCTCACTGCAACTTCTGCTTCCCGGGCTCAAGTGATTCTCATGCCTCAGCCTCCTGAGTAGCTGGGATTACAGGCATCTGCCACCACACCTGGCTAAATTTTGTATTTCTAGTAGAGATGGGGTTTCACCATGTTGGCCAGGCTGGTCTCGAACTCCTGACCTCAAATGATTCACCTGCCTTGGCCTCCAAAGTGCTGGAATTAAAGGCATAAGCCACCATGCCTGGCTGAGTAAAGTATATTTTTGTGAGCAAAATTGATCCCTCTCTCTGTTTTAGTTATCCAAAACTTGAAAATCATTTGTGAGTATTCCTATTTTATGGCAACATAGTTATTTGCATAAGTTCAGTAAGAATCTGCTTTCTTACTGAACAGGACACAATTAGAGACACTGGTCATTTTATTAAGGCTTTGGTTGGAATAGCATATTTTGAGACACGACAGGACTGAGAAACTGAGGTTGACTTTGGAGCCAACAAAAAGGCCCTTGGAAGGACTGCCGTGGTGCCTTTGTCTAACCTTCCCTTACAAGGTTTCCCACCTATGGTAAGTAAAGAATGTCACTTTCTAACAGGTCCAGGAAACTCAAGCTATCTTGGGACCTCAAGAAGAGGGTAATTTGCACAGGGATTCTAAGCACAGTGTGATGTCAAATCCTCAGCTCGGCTTCTGGCCTCAAGACTTTTAAAAAGTTGAATCCACAATTCCTTATAAAAGTTCCAGCAAAACAAACTTAAAAGTAACTTATAGAGTTGGTCATTTGCTACATTTTATGCAAATAACCAGGCCAAGTATTGTTGCAGGAATCAGGAGGATGAGAGAGACCTCAGGGTAAAGCAGGAGGATGTTTATTGAGTGCACTCAGACCTAGCGGACTTAACATCTGGAAAACTGGGCCCAGAACAAAGACAGCACTTGACTTTTGTACACGCTTCATGAAAGGGGGTGGGCTAGCTTGAAGCAGGCTCACAGCAGTGTGAAAGCAGGGATACAGAGGCAGGACAAAGACAGTTAATCAAATTGTAACAGGTTCATAACTCAGGATTACACATGACCGTTGCCAAACAACCTAGATGTCTGTTATCCAGGTTTTGCTCCAAAGAGTCTTACACTGGTTTATCTCATAACCTTCAGTATGGTGCCCAGACAGCTGTAGTTCAGGCCTGCTCAGGCTTCTCATGACCTTCACTGTACTTCTTAGATAAAATAGAATACTTGAAGTTACTAGTTACAGAGAACAAGAATTTATAAACTCATACTATAAAAGAAAGGAAAATGTGTTTTTCTCCTCCTTATGTTGAGGGAGTTCTGGGAGAGTCTCCAGAGCACATTCCTTTGTGTCCTAGCTTCTCAGATAGTGTTTATCAAGACTTTTCCTGAGTCTGGGTCTTGCCTGCTACTGCCTTTGGGATGAGTCAGCCTAATACAGGAAAGCTTAATTCTCTTTCTTTTAATTTTATTTTTCTTTCTTTCTTTAATTTCCCACCTCAGTATAATGTGGCCAAAGTTTATTATGCAAATAAATTGGTCCTAATATAATTTATTCTTGATAGAGATGAGGAAACTGGAGAGAGAATATTTATTTATTTATTTATTTATTTATGGGATGGAGTCTTGCTCTGTTGGACAGGCTGGAGTGCTGTGGTGCAATCTTGGCTCACTGCAACCTCTGCCTCCCAGGTTCAAGCTACTGGAGAGAGAAAAATTTAGATTCTAGCCCTGACCATTCATTGTGTTTGAGTTTTTATTATTTGTCTACAACCTGGGCTAATCCTGGATTATTTCTTGGCTACAAGAAGTCTTTGAGAAAGAACCAGATTTTGGCTGGATGTGGTGGCTCACACTTGTAATCCCAGCATTTTGGGAAGCCGAGGCGGGTGGATCACGTGAGATCATGAGTTTGAGACCAGCTTGGCCAACATGGTGAAAACCTGTCTCTACTAAAAATACAGAAATTAGCCAGGCATGGTGGTACATGCCTGTAATCCCAACTACTTGGGAGGCTGAGGTAGGAGAATCGCTGGAACCCAGGGGGCGGAGATTGCAGTGAGCTGAGATCGTGTCATTGCACTCCAGCCTGTGCAACAAGAGCAAAACTCCATCTCAAAACAAGCAAGCAAACAAACAAAAACAGACAAAAAAACCCAGGTTTTAATTTTCTTCATGATGCTTTTAGTTGGCTCCTTAATGGGATAAGTTCTTTTTCATTGTTCTGGCACACAAATTCTTATTTGATTGTAAATCCTGTGTGCAAATTATTAATGTTATGTATTTCTCATTGACTTCTTCTGAGAAAACCAGGGTCTTGGTATTCTGAAGACTAGAGATGATTCAGCAGGTCCTGTGAATCCCCCCCATTTAGAATCCTGCTGGGCTACTTTCTGTTGCCAGTGCACTGCTATTAAAAAAATACCATACCGGCCGGGCGCGGTGGCTCAAGCCTGTAATCCCAGCACTTTGGGAGGCCGAGACGGGCGGATCACGAGGTCAGGAGATCAAGACCATCCGGGCTAACACGGTGAAACCCCGTCTCTACTAAAAATACAAAAAATTAGCCGGGCGTGGTGGCGGGCGCCTGTAGTCCCAGCTACTTGGGAGGCTGAGGCAGGAGAATGGCGTAAACCCGGGAGGCGGAGCTTGCAGTGAGCTGAGATCCGGCCACTGTACTCCAGCCTGGGTGACAGAGCGAGACTCCGTCTCAAAAAAAAAAAAAAAAATACCATACCAAGCACCCTCCCTCAAGGCTCAGGGACCATCGTGGAAGAGGAGGGCACCTTAGATTGTAAGAGCTGGATTGGGGGGCGGAGTATGGAGGCCATGGCAACTCCATCATGGAAGATAATCAGCCATGCTGGCTTCTGATTAACCACAGTTCCAGGAAGGCCTCTAAGATTTCCCGTTTATCTACTGTTCCTTGCCTAAGAGCAGGTGCCATAAATCCTGCCCTTAGGTCAGACAACGTGGATGTTATCATACTTCAGTTGTCTCATATATCCCTTCTGAATCACATATACTCCTCCTCTATGGTATATAAGCCCTGGGTAAGGGGGTGATGGGTGGATCCAGGGGGAATCCACCATCTAGTCTCACCACCCGAGACACAAACATGAAGCCACCTTTGCAAAAATTATAACAGAAAATTATGGCAGTGAAGGAAATCTGATCTGGCCAACCCCCATCTTGCCTTTTGACTTCAAGCTGCCTTTAATTATTCCTGGGCTTGGGTCAAGCTCACTCTGGGAGACATTTATAGTTTAAGTGATAATAGCCTCTTCTCAAAACTCAGTTGTCTTTGTAAAGCTAATGAGAGACCACCAGGTTAGGAGGATAGAGAAGCCTGGTAGACAGAGACGATTGCCAGCCACTATTTTGGAGGTCACAAGACATGCAACTTCTCCAATTACTCCTGCAGATAGCGTCACTATTGCAGAACCCAAGATTGGCCTTTGAGGTATCATTTCAGGGTTTTTTGCATGTCTAACACTGATAGCTCCATCTGGCCCCACTCACTGATGGCTCTACCCACCAACCACTCCTGTGGTCCCACCCAGAGGCAATTCAGCATGCAGGAGAACCATTTCCCACACCCCTATTATTGCACCTACAACCAATCAGCGGCAAGCACCCATTGCCTAGCCACCCCAAATCCTTCCCCCAAAGCTTTTCTTTTCTTTTCTTTTTTCTTTCCCTTCCCTTCCCTTCCTCTTCCCTTCCTCTTCCCTTCCTCTTCCCTTCCTCTTCCCTTCCTCTTCCCTTCCTCTTCCCTTCCTCTTCCCTCCCTCTTCCCTCCCTCTTCCCTTCCTCTTCCCTTCCTCTTCCCTTCCTCTTCCCTTCCCTTCCTCTTCCCTTCCCTTCCCTTCCCTTCCTCTTCCCTTCCCTTCCTCTTCCCTTCCCTTCCTCTTCTCTTCTCTTCTCTTCTTTTTTCTTTTTCTTTTTCTTTTTCTTTTCGAGATAGTCTCCCCCTGTCACCCAGGCTGGAGTGCAGTGGCATGATCTTGGCTCACTGCAACTTCCACCTTCCGGGTTTAAGTGATTCTCCTGCCTCAGCCTCCCCAGTAGCTGGAATTACAGGCGCACGCCACCACACCTGGCTATTTTTGTATTCTTAGTAGAGATGGGGTTTTATCATGTTGGCCAGGCTGGTCTCAAACTTCTGACCTCAAGTGATCTGCCCCCTTGGCCTCCCAAAGTGCTGGGATTACAGGTATGAGCCACTGCATCTGGCCCCAAACTATCTTTGAAAAATCCAACCCCCACATTCTCAGGGAGGCTGATGTAAGTAATAATAAAACACAGTCTTCTGCTTAGCAGGCTCTATGTGTGTAAAACTCTCGATTGCAATTCCCCTGCCTCGATTAATTGGCTCTACCTGGGCAGCAGGAAAATAAACCCACTGGGTGGTTATAGACATGGTTTCTCTTCATGCGTTCCTATTAAATGTTTCTTTCTGAGAAACTGGATTTGGCAACCTGTTTCTTCTGCCTCTCAGCTTCCTTGGATTCTGGGGTAGGTTTGCGTAGACCTGCCCACCACAGAACAATGGCTCAATAAGGTCTTGCACTAGTAATTAAGTTTTCCAGAAAGTAAATGTTCTTCCTTATCTTCCTATGTCTCAGTCCCCTTGATGAAGCCCTTTCAGAGGGCAGTCCTGTATGCACAGAATTGTCATGGCAGATGGCAGAGAGGAAGCAATCTCTTCTTCCAAGGCTTTAGAAGGGGGCTTCCTGGCGTGGGTATACTATGTAAGGCCCCAGACCGACCAGATGGTTACAGTCTATGGGAAGTCCTGGAGGTCTCACCATGGACCAAAGGCACATGACATGCATTGGCAAGAAAAGCACCAGCTTCACTGTCAGTGGTGGTCTCCTGGGTAGGCCAGGGCTCACTGTAGGAAAGTCCATCAGAACAGCTCACTGGGAGCAATAGAGATAAAAGGACACCAGAACAATAGAGGCCAGGTGCTGTGAAAGCACGCTTGTGCCGCTCCAAATTCTCAAGTTGAAACGCTAACCCCTAAGGTAGTGGCATTAGGACCAGGGGCCTTTGGGAGGTGATTAGGTCATGGGAGTGGAGCCCTCAAGAATGGCATTAGAGGCCCCATAGAGAGACCCCTCACCCTCTTTCTACCATGTGAGGCCACAGCAAGAAGGCACCATCTTTGAGCCAGAAAGTGGGCCTTCACCAAATCTGCTTTGATCTTGCCAGAACTGTGAGGCATAGACTTGTGTGGGTTTTTGTGTTTTGTTTTGTTTTGAGACGGAGTCTCACTCTGTCACCAGGCTAGAGGACAATGCTGTGATCTCGGATCACTGTAACCTCCACCTTCCAGGTTCAAGTGATTCTCCTGCCTCAGCCTCCCGAGTAGCTGGGATTACAGGTGCCTGCCACCATGCCCAGCTAATTTTTGTATTTTTAGTAGAGACAGGGTTTCACCATGTTGGCCAGGCTTGTCTCGAACTCCTGACCTCAGGTGATCCACTTGCCTTGGCCTCCCAAAGTGGTGGGATTACAGGCATGAGCCACCGTGCCTGGCCCACTTGTGTTGTTTATAAGCCTACAGTATTCTGTCATAGCAGCCCATGGCGACTAAGACACCTGGGGTCAGTGCTTAACTGTCAGAAGACCAATGGGTGTAGTTATCGCAGGGAGCAGAAAGGTCAGAGTGGCAGCCAAATGGGCCCAACCTACAGAGTTTATGAAGATAGTTAATAGAATGTAGCACCCTTAGAGGCAAAATATATGTGGAGGCAACAAGGGTGCTACTCAGTTGGACCCATCAGAAGCAAATAAGGACAGATGACCTAGGAGATAAGGACAGAGACCCTATTAAAAACTCACAACCTCTGCTCAGTTTCTGGACCTGAGCCAGTTTATAGGCCTGATCTGTTGACTAAAGAGAAGGCTGAGTGCTTGGGAGAAAGGACCACACAACACTACAGCAAGTGAACTTGATAACAATTTTCCCATTCCTTCCTCAAAGAGAACTACAGCCATTTGTATGGGCAATTTATATATCAGGGAGAGGGGAATATCCAAATATTTTAAGGACAGCTAGATATGGTTAGAGTTGACAATGATATCTAAAGACTCAAAATGTCATCACTGCCCCCCTTTTGAAGATGGGGTACAGCGGAGACAGGTAATAGAGTCTTGGCAAGGACTGTCTTGCAATGGGCTCACTGGGTCCAGGACTCTCACTCCCTGCATGGCCGTGTCCCTGGTTCCCATGTTCTAATTAAGGTAGACAAACTTAACAGTTGGTACTTTGAGTCTTGGCCTATGGGGTAAGAACAGTCATCGTGGGAAATGGCAAATGGAAGCCTCTGAAAATGCCCCCACCTCTGGCTAAGATAGTAAATGAGAAACAATATTGCATCTCCAGGTGGGGGGAGTGATGGAAATCAGTTTTACTCTTTTTTTTTTTTTTTTTTGAGATGGAGTCTTGCTCCTCACCCAGGCTGGAGTGCAGTGGCGAGGTCTTGGCTCACTGCAACCTGCAACTTCTGCCTCCTAGGTTCAAGAGATTCTCCTGCTTCAGACTGCCGAGTAGCTGGGATTACAGGTGCCTGCCACCACGCCCAGCTAATTTTTACATTTTTAGTAGAGACAGGTCTCACCATGTTGGACCAGGCTGGTCCCCAACTCCTGACCTCAGGCAATCCGCCTGCCTCAGCCTGCCGAAGTGCTGGAATTACAGGTGTGAGCCACCATGCACAGCCCTCAGTTTTACTCTTAAGGAGCTGAAGGATGGGGGTGGTGGTCTTCGATATGTCTCTATTTAATTTACCAGGCTGGCTTCTGCAGAAACAGAAGACTCCTGGAGGAAGAGAGTGAACTTCAGCAAGTTACCCCAAGGAGAATCCACAGTGGCAGCTGCCCTGCCAGGCACGGGATCTCAGTCAAGGTGGGTCAAACAGCCTCAGGTGTGTGCTCTGCCCCACTGAGATGGCGAGTGCATTCTTTTCTATTCTTATGAGGAAAGAGCATCAGAAAGAGCCTGCATTCGCATAGGATGAATAACAGTGGACCCTGGCTTTGCCTCAGGGTTACGTGCTAATAACCCATGTGTTCTATGCCCTAAGGAAGCCCAGAGAGAGCTGGACAAGCTGGACATCCCAAAAAGCATGACACTGGCCCACCACATTGATTACATTGCGCTGGTCGGGTGCTAACCAAGAAGTGGCTAACATACTGGGAGTCTTGGTAAGATGCCTGAGTGCCTGCAGCTGGCAGACAAATCCTACGAACATTCTGGGAACTGCCACTAATAACACTCTTGCCGGGGAGGTCCCATAACCAGGAGCATACGGGACCTCCCATCCACAGCAAAGAGCCAATTATTGTATCTTGCATCTCCCCCGACCAAGAGAGACAGAAAATGCCAGTACGCCTTCTGTAGGCAGCACATCCCACACCCGTGAAGACCACTCTAGTCTATGTACCATTGATACGAGAAGCTGTCGGCCTTCACTGAGCCTGTAGCAGGTCGAGGCTGCAGTGTGGGCAGCCCTGTGACTCAGGCCCTGCAGCTGGTCAGACCCTGTGTTATGAGAGGTATCCGACGTGGGAAAGCAATGCTGTGTGTTCATGGCAAGCCCCTATGCCAGAATCGCAGTGCAGGCCCCTGGGATGCGGGAACAAAGCCATGCCATCTGCGGGAGAGGATTCTGCAAAACATTCTGAAAAGTCCCTGCTGATGTGCTCCTGGGGTCTGGGGGGACGGAATACCTGATTGTGCATGTGGACCTGCTCAGATGAGCTGGATTCTGTCACGCCCCTGGGTCATGAGGTTGGGGACTCAGAAATAACCCATTACAGGTGGGAGGGTGCGTGTGGCAGAAGCAGGAGCAGGAGGCCAAGCAGTGGCGGTCGCCCAGTACCCTGCCACGCTCCACAGCAGTCCTCAGAGCCCCAGTGGAGGAACCTTCCGGTGAACTGAAGAGGGAGGGACAAGCCTGGCCTTAGTTCATGGAGGTGTCTGCTTTGCCTGTTGGACCAGCCCAAATCACCCGGCTGCCATACTCCAGTCTCACCAGGCTGCCCTTTCAAAAGCGTGATATGGTTTGGCTCTGTGTCCCCACCCAAATCTCATCTTGAACTGTGATCCCCAGGTGAGGAGGGTAAGACCTGGTGGGAAGTGATTGGATCACGGGGGCGGTTTCCCCCACGCTGTTCTGGTGATAGTGAGGGAGTTCTCATGAGATCTGATGGTTTTATAAGTGCCTGGCAATTCCCCTGCTTGCACTTGTCTCTCTCACCCACCACTATGTAAGACGTGCCTGCTTCCCCTTCCTCCATGATTGTAAGTTTCCTGAGGCGTCACCAGCCATGCAGAACTGTGAGTCAAGGAAACCTCTTTTCTTTATAAATTACCCAGTCTTGGGTAGTATCTTTATAGCAATGTGAGAATGGACTAACACAGAGGGTGATGAAGGAACGTTCTCCCAGTGGTCATCCCCTCTGTGTAAGTGGCTGTGAGGTTAGAAGATCTCTGAATCCATGGGCAATGGCCAATGACTTTGCCAGCTGAGCCCAGAATGGGAGTGATGTGGAGAGTGGGGATGGGCAGTCGGGGCTGAGGCATGGGGTGGACATGGAGGAGTGGGCAGAAGGTGCAAAGATCTGTGTGTAACAGGCAGCTGCTCCCAGAAAGCACCTGCCACAGAGGAGGCCTCAACAACCACTAGGGAAGGTCAGGCATGGCTGTCCGGGCCAAGCGTGATGGGCTGGTTGTCTCTCTCCATGGGGCCCCAAGGCTGCCATCCTCTCTCCCTGTGCCATCCTCTGCTGCCTCTTTCCCATGGCCCTTGACCCCAAGGGAACTTCCCGATGAGCCTCCTGCCTACTAGGCTCCGAATCAGTCTGTTTGCTGGGGATCCGCCTGCTGTACTGCCACCCTTCCAGAGTAGAGAAACCAGAAGTAACTGAGCAGCGCTGACGTCATATGGCCATCCCAAGGTCAAGCTTCTTCCCCTCACGTATGAAGTTCATTCTTTCCCTCCCACCTTAAGTTCCTTCCAGTCCTGCCCGTAGTACTACGGCTGCCCTGGTGATCTAGGTGGTCTCTCCATTGTGGGTGGTGCCCAGTGGTCCTCAGTGGGTCTGGACAGTCCCTTTCTAGACTGAAGACCTATGAAATGGAAAGACAAGTAATTTACTTCTCCCGCCCGTTTACTATGAAATGTGGGAGCAGAGAGAATAGCAACCAGCCCCATTCAGAGAGAGGCAGAGTGGCAAGCACATGGCAATCGTGGAGTGCAGCCAGCCTGAGGTCCCAGTGTGGTGGAGGATGCTCCTTGATGTGGCCCCAGCTCTGCTCCCTAGGCAGGCCCCAGTCCATGTTCTCAGTGGCAGTGGCTGGCCCTTCCTTTGCTCTGTCCCCTGGGCCACCTGCATCTCAGGCACTGGAGAGTTCCCACTTTCTCAGTCTCTCTGCCACTCCTCAACGAATGGGAGCCCCGAGTTATTCTTAAGTTCTCAAACAATCACAAATACAGTCTGTGAATTCACCCACTGGGGAAAATGTATTTGTAACCCCCACATCAATACTCAGGGCACTCCAGGTCACTGGACACACACAGGGGGGTGAAGTTTCAGACATGGGATGTGCATGTTCCAGCTGAGGCTGGACACAGTGATGTTCTGCCTTCTTGTTCTAGCTCATCCTGTAAACATGGGTCTTTCCATGGTCTCCTTAGTGACATTCTTTTTTTTTTTTTTTTGGTGGTTTTGCTAAGTTGGCCCAAGCATAGTGCTGAAGTGGTCCTAAGCACAGGGAAGCTGGCTGCCATGCGCCAGACAGAGAAAAAAGGCATCTTAGAGAAAGCTTCGATGTTAGTGCGTCAACAATATTACACAGGTGTCTTTAAACAGAAACACATAAAACAGGATTGGGTGTGGATTGATGAAAATCTAGTGACCAGAGCTCTCAGGAACCTTAACCCTGTCTTTCTCCTAGGAGCATGACTCATTCATCTCTAATTCCATGTTTACAGTGGCTTTTCAGAACATGAACTGCTGCAGACAATGATAATTGATGGTTTTCTTCTAGGTTTATAGGTTCTTGGGTGTTACCATCCTCTTAAAAATGCTGTTTGTTCAGCTTCTTCTGAAATTATGGAGAGAGACGATGGCAGGCCTCTCGAGGCGATAGAGCTTACATGGGAATGCCATACCCTTTATCTGTTTTTCCCAAGCCATTGTTTTCACCTGACATGTTCACTTCTGTCCACTCACTGTAATATTATTTTATATATTAAAAAAATATATAAAAATGTGGACAAAACTCCATATATATGTATATACATATATGTATATATAATGTATACACATATGGCTTACATATATGCATATATGTATGTATGTACATATATATGGGGTTTGTCCACAGTTCCTGGGTCATAACTCCCACAGCCCTTGTTACAACAGTCTCTCTCCCTGACCTTCTTCTGCCCTCTTTTTGCCTGCTTTGGGCAGGTGGAACCCTAACCTGCCGTGGGTCATAAGCTCCTCATTCCAGAGGGGGTCCCGCCCCACACCCTGGAGGAGGGAACGCTGCCCAGAAAAGCCAAGAAGAATGTGGCCAGACAGCCTCGCTGGGTTTAGACCATATCCCTTTGGGCCAGTCACATTTCTACATGGTTGTCAATCACGCCCACCCCATGAGTCTCCGTGAAAGGCCCAAGAGAACAGGGCTCTTCAGGATGGCTGAACACTGACCATGCGGAGGTTCCTGGAGGGTGGCCCCTGGGGAGGGCATGGAAGCTCCGCACCCCTTCCCCCATACTTTGCCCTACGTGTTTCTTCATCTGTATCTTTTGCAATGTCCTTAATAACAAACTGGCAAACACAGGTGTTTCCCTGAGTTATATAAGCTGCCCCAGCAAATTAATCGAACCCAAAGAGGGATTGTGGGACCCTGATTTATAGCCATTTGGTCAGAAGTTCCAGAGGCCCAGGCTTGCAACTGGTGTCTGAGGTGGGAGAGGGGCAGTCTTGGGGACAGAGCCCTCATCCTGTGGGATACGAGCTCTCTCCAGGTAGGCAGAGTCAGGATGGAATTACAGGACACCCAGCCAGTGTCTGCTGTAGCGCTGACTGCTTGCTTGCTGGTGGGGATAAATCTCCACATATTTTGGTGTCACAGAAGCCTTCTGTGTTGATTGTTGTAGTTGTGTGAGAGCAGAGAAAAAAAGATTTGAGTTTTTTCTTAAGAGGCGTGGTGGAAGTGGACGTGAGGCTATGCCTTGATTTCCCTCTTGAAGATGCTGAGCTTTCGTGGCAGCTGTTGCTTCAGGCATCTTTCTATTTTACCATTTTGCTGTTGGTATATGAGGAGCTTCTGTCTAGTCCTTCACGTTCCTGAACTGAACTCTCCATTCCCTTTCATCCTGGCTTACAAACCACATAATTACTTTCTGTGTGCCTCGTTTCCTTATAATATCTTTCTAATGCAATCCAAAGGCAACCAACACTCATTACTACTAACATCGTTTCCAGGCCCCTCCTCCGGAGCTGCGATTTTGTTAGGTGTAAGGTCGGCTTCCCACAGCGTCACAGGCACAGTGTTGTACATGAGCCACCTCTGCCCACCAAGCACCACCCCTGCCTCCCCATGGCCATCCTGTCACATTGGTTACCCAGTTACTGGGGGGCTACTGGGCTGGGGGACTGCCTCATGCCTCACACTGCCACGCCTGGACCAGGCTCACTGAGCAGCCGATGTGTTGGACGTTGCCAGTCCCCATGGCCGAGGGGAAAGGGCTCTGCCACATGACCCATGCCCAGCCCAGAAGGTTCACGTGTCAAAATGTTGGCCAACATAGTAGGAGGCTGGGAGTGGAATAGCTGCAGGAACCTAGAAGGGTCGATAATTGGAAATACTTGGCAGAAAGCATTAGTGACTGTTACAGAGGACGACAGAGATGGGGCATTCTTAGAGGACTTGAGGGGACAGGCCTGCTTGATCCATGCCCCAGGGTGAGGGAGACTGAGCCCCACAGCACGGGCCAGCAAGGTGGTCTGGAGGGCAAACACCGTCCCTCTGTCCTGCCCTGCCCCACTCCGCTGTGCAGGGTGGTGTCTGGATGGTGGCAACTCTCAGCTCATGGGCTGCAGCAAGCCTTGGCATGGACACGGTCATCGACCTGAGAGGCCTCAGCGTTCCCTCCAGCACCCCGCTCCAACGATCCCAATTCAGGCGGGAGTCCTGGATCTCGGCTCCAGCGTAGTTTGGCAGCCCTGGACGTGCTCAGCCCGGCCTGCTTCCCACGCTTTGCTTGCAAACGGCTGGGGAGGCTTCGGAAGAGAGCTGGATCTTTCCTGCAGGGTGACAGCGGTGCCATCAACTTGCCGCCGAGTTGAAGGCCCTCCAGGAGTTCCCTCTCCTAACCGAATCCCACCCCAGCTCCTCTGAGTCATTGGCACTGGGTGGCTTTCTTGCATTTCGTATAATTTGGAGGCACGGATTTATCATTTCCCCCACTCGGCAGTCTGGAGACATTCATTTTTTTTTCATTTCATACTGCAGTTTCTAAAAATAACGTTAGTGGTAACTTCAATTTCTTACTCATTTCTCTCCTCCTTCAGTATGAGGCGAGGGGATTTATAGAGGCCTGCTGCTGAGGGGACCCCAGGGGACAGAGCACCCGTGGCTTGTTCCTCTCACAAGAGTCCACCCTCCTGCCTCATTCCCGTGGCATGCATGTGATCACCTGGGAACAGTCCAGGCGGGGCTCGCTCCCTCCTGCAGTGCCACCAGGCACAACCAGCATCCCCAGGGCTCTGATCGGGCTCTGATCCCTGGTGCTGCGCTGTGCAAAGTCACATGGCCTGTCGGGGCGTCAGTGGCTTTGTTTGTCTGGAAAGTGGAGAAACTGGCGATCTTCGTCCATAGAACAGGAGGCTGGACAAGTGGCTGTGTAACACAGCAGCATTGTTTGGGTGTGATGGTATGATGCAATAATTTGCTTAAAAACACATAACAAGGCTGGGCGTGGTGGCTCATGCCTGTAATCCCAGCACTTTGGGAAGCCGAGGCGGGCAGATTACTTGAGGCCAGGAGTTCGAGACCAGCCTGGCCAACATTGTGAGACCAACATTGTGAAACCCCATGTCTACAAAAATTAGCCAGACATGGCGGTGTGAGCCTGTAATTCCAGCTGCTCGGGAGGCTGAGGCAGGAGCACCTCTTGAACCTGGGAGGCAAATGTTGCAGTGAGCCGAGATGGCGCCACCACACTCCAGCCTGGCTGACAGAGTGAGACACTGGCTCAAAAAAAAAAAAAAAAAAAAAAAAAAAACCAAACCATATGAGATAAAATGACGGCTTCCCTGGGGGGCTAGATTTGAGGCAGGAAAGGCAGCCTGTTGATAACTGTCGAGGCTGGGGATGGGATGTGGAGCTTATTAAGCTGTCTATTTTTATGTACCCATGAGAACTCCCATAGTAAGAAAACGTGAAAAGAAAATCATAAAACGAAATCACAAGGAAGGCTGGTTTGTTGCAGCCTTTTTTGGGTTGGAGTTGGGTGAGTCTGGGCTTCCCAGCAAGCTCGAGGAAAGGACAAAGGTCGGACTTGCGGCCTGGGTCCTGGCCCTGAGTGTGGACTCTAGTGAGGTTTGGCTCCCACCCCTGAGCCGTGGATGTGGCGGCTGGGTCCTGACCCTGGTCAGCCACAGCATGGCGTGGGGAGCTGAAGCAGGTCATCCTCTGTGAGGCTGTTTCTCCACTTTTTACTAAAAGGCGGGGACAGTGAGGCCTCACAAGAAGTGCTGGGAGGAGTGGGTGGCAGATGGGTGCGGAGAGGGTGCTCCATGAATATCCTCTTGCCCCCATCCTCCCTCCTCAGCCAGCCCCTGTCCCCGGAGCCCCCACTCCTGCCTTCCCCTTCTATCCTAAAGCCCAGGCTGGCTCTGGATACATTTGATTTCTGGTTCCTCGTTAAATGTGACAAGTGAAGCCAGAGGACCCTCTGACACCCAGGACTGAGTGCAGCGCCGGGAGGGGCTTGCCGGGTGTGGTGGAGGGGGCAGTGTGGCCCGGCTGGGGCAGGGTGGGGCACGGGGCCAGGGTCTCCTGAGCTCTGGATATTTGAGCTGCGGACCGGACAGGATACGCTCCTCCACGGGAAGGCCTCAGTGAGCCGGGGCTGGGGGGCCCTCTTGTGGCAACAGAGGGCCTGGGTTCTATGTACAAAAGCAAAACCAAAACGTGGGAGCGGCCTTTCACGAGCCCAGGCAGACGCAGCTCACCGGTCCCCTGAGGCCACCAGCCCAGCAGGCTTCAGGGAGCCTGGATCTGCAGGCGGTGGCCGAGGCCGTGGTACAGCCCACCCAGCGTCCACCCTGCGGTCTGTCGCGATGGCCAAGGTCTTGGAGTACTGATGAGAGGTGCCCTCCCAGGTGCCAAAAGGAACTTCTGCAGATACTGTTCCTGGCAATTGCAGGGCTCCTGGCAATCGAAGCACAGGTGAGTGCAGACATAGGCTGCCTTTACGAAAGGCACAGAGCCATGGCCAGAACCCCTCGGTCTGGTCTCCACGGCCACTTTTGGGGCCTTGGGTTCCTTATCTGTCACGTGGCCTCTGAAGCTGCTGTCGGCTCTAAATTGTGATTATTGGCCCAAAGTTGAACCCGTTACTGTTCTCTGAGAAGTGGCTTTCCTTCTGGTCCTCCTATTTCTGTCTCTTCTCACTTACTACAATTTTCCAGTGGCACCTCCGTCCAACCCCTTCAGTGCCCATTGTCAGAGTCACACCCTAGGGCTCATCATTGGCCACGCCCGCCCTGTCTCCAGAACCTCGGCTCCCAGGACCTCACCCACCTCCCATCTGTCCAGATCAGCCCCCAGCGAGCCTTCCAGCCACGGGGCCCACTGATTCCCCACTCGCACCATCATCCACCTCTTCACCAGCCTGAGACCAGGCTTGGGTTTCCTGGGTCACTAGCCTCGCCTCTCCTTTCACGGTCCTGTCCCTTGTCTCTACAGCCTGACTAGTATGGAAAACCCTGATCCTGGTGAAATCAGCGAAATCAGTGACCCTCTGTGGCCTGTGCTGCTGAACTTCCTTCCTGGACCTCCTCCAGGGTCTGGAATGGCCTTCCCGAGATCTGCAGGGTTCACTCCATCACGCCCTTATCCCGTCCTCGAAGACGACCGTCAATACACAATCATACAGCCCCCGCTCCTGCCCCCAGACTGTTTACTGTTCCTTTGTTAGTCGTCTATTGCTACCCTCAGACGACTCCACGGGGCCGATTTGGCTTTCCCTGTTTATTACTGTGTGTGTCCCTGCGCTTATTCTCAGGGCTTGGCGATACGAGTGTGCTGAATGAACGGACGAGCAAATGAGTGCCGCTCTTCTACCATCAGATTTGGAATCACGGCTCTGGATTTGGGTAAATTTTACAACACCAGGCACCCGAGAGGTGTCTTCATGGGGCTGGCTGCAGAGTGGGCCTTTCTGAAGGCAGAGCTTCTAGAGCTGGTGACCTTGCTGTCCCTAAGGCTGTGGTAGGATGCGGGGCTCACACAGAGTGGCAGCAGCAACTCTTGGGAAAATGTGCTCAAAATACAACTGTCCCAGGAAGAAACAGCCCCGGAATAGAGTGTTTACGTTCTTTCTGTACTCGCCTTGATTTTTAAAATAACTTAATTACTTCTGATTTTAAAGATAAGACAGGTCCCTGTAAAACAGGTAGACGATGCAGAAAGATGATGCATCCTCCAGGTTCAGCCAGAGCAACAGTACCAGTTGGAGATCACACACACACACACACATGCACGCACAGCTACGCATGCGCACACAATGCACACACACACATACACCTATGCATGCACACACACGCATGCACACGGATGCACACACATGCATGCACATATGCATGCACGCACGCATGCACACACACGTGCACATGGATGCACACAGGCACACACGTATGCACACATGCACACACATGCATGGACACACACAAATGCACACAGGCACACACACACACATGCACATGTGCACACACACATTCATTTCAAGGAGCCGCCTTATGCAACTGTGGCGGTTGGCTGGGCAAGTCTGAAATCCAGGGCAGGCATCAGGCTGGAAACTCTCAGGCCGGAGCCGAGGCTGAGTCCACCAGTGGAATTTCTCCTTCCTGGGGGAAGCCTCAGTTTTGCTCTCAAGCCCTTCAACTGACTGAACCAGGCCCACCCAAGTTATGGAGGATAAATCTCCATTAGTTAAAGTTGATGGATTCATGGTGTTAAGCACATTTATGAAATGCCTTCAGGACAACACCCTAAGTCGTGTTCACTTGAATAACTGGGTACTAAGGCCTGGCCATGAGGATGCACAAAACTAACCCTCACAGACGTGAATGGAGCTCAGAAGGTACTGACACAAATTAGTTAGAAAGAGACAAATGGCCCAGTAGGACAGTGGGCAAAGGCTGTAGAGAGGAGAGACACAGCGGAGGGGATCCACATGGCCCACCTGCAGAGAGGTGCTTAGCACACCAGGTAAAGTCAGTTAAAACCCCCGGGCTAGAATGCCGTTTCCTCAAAAGGGCTGTTTCCGGAGTGCTGGTGACATTTAATTTCCTGCCCGGGAGAGCGGGTGCACGGGTGTACAGTCACAGTTATTAAACTGTGTGTCAAGGCTCTCAGGACCCTGGGGGCAGGCTCTGGGTTCTCAGTAAGCGAGTAGGGGGACCACAGTGCTGGCGCTGGACCCTTGGGGTCTGACCACACAGACTGTGGAGGCATCCTGCAGCCTCACCCCCCTGAGCAGGCTGCCTGCCTCTCAGGTGTCCACCAAAGTACCCCATGCTTGTGACGCGGCACCTTCAAGTCACACTGGTGATTGCTGCTGCTGCCCAAATCCGCTAGCCAGGCCAGAGGCACCTTTGGCAAGGCACGTCTGGGCCAGGATGAGCGGCAAGTTTCAGGCCATACGCTTATTTTGCCTCAAAGCAGTCATATTAGTCTAAGGCAGTCCGTCTGAATTCCTGCACACTCACACACACGTGAGTGCCGCAGCCCTAGGGGAGCCATTTGGTGCTATCAGGAAGCATCAATAAAATACCCAAAGAGAAGACAAGGAGAAAGAATGACTAGGCCAAGGCTAGTGAGGCCTCTGGATTGAAAAGGCAAGAGGAAAATGCAGGTGTAGATATAAATAGGGCGGCAAGCTTGATGCAGGTAAGAGGAAATGCATGTGTGGATATAAACAGGACAGGAGGCTTGATGCAGGTAAGAGGAAAACGCATGCGTAGGTATAAACAGGGCAGAGGCTTGATGCAGGTAAGAGGAAATGCATGTGTGGATATAAACGGGACAGGAGGCTTGATGCAAGTAAGAGGAAAATGCATGCGTAGGTATAAACAGGGCAGGAGGCTTGATGCAGGTAAAGGGAAGCAGATGCGTAGGTATAAACATGGCAGAGGCTTGATGCAGGTAAGAGGAAACGCATGTGTGGATATAAACAGGGCGGCAGGCTTGATGCAGGTAAGAGGAAAACACATGCGTGGATGTAAACAGGACAGGAGGCTTGATGCAGGTAAAGGGAAACAGATGCCTAGGTATAAACAGGGCAGGAGGCTTGATGCAGGTAAGAGGAAACAGATGGGTAGGTATAAACAGGGCACGAGGCTTGATGCAGGTAAGAGGAAAACGCATGCGTGGATATAAACAGGGCGGCAGGCTTGATGCAGGTACCTACTTCTCAGTTCTGTCCTGTGGCTACTCGGCCCTGACACTGGTCAACGCGCTGAGCTCAGCACTGCTTTTCCCCACGGCTTCTCCTCAGATGCTGACTGCAAGGGGCAGAACGAGTAAGGTCCTTCCCACGGGGTCCCCTTCCCTTCCTGCGTCTCGGGCCTGTTTCCTGGAAAGCTGTTTATTCCCCCCGCTGACTAAGTGGTGCCGAAAGTGTCTGAGGGACTAAACTCCTCTTGGGGCTTATTGTGAGCTGGTAGAGACGAGGCGTTTCCACCCTTTACCCATCCCTTCTACTCATGGGACTTTCCCAGCAGCTCCAAGGGCAGCCAAGGCCCCGGCTAAGGTTTCTGTTCTTACCAGAAGTAAATACAAAGAAATGCTGGTAACTTGCTGAGACACAGAAAGTGTGATGAGAGTCAGACATGCTGCACCCTCCTGCCCCAGGAGGCTGGGGTGACTCCTTCCCGTCTGTGGACGTGTGGGGACACACTGTGAGAGTCCCAAGTCTTTGCTGCCAATAGCAGGTGGACGAGGAAGGGGTTGTGGGGATGTGGAAAAAGTGGAGGAAGAAAGATTTATTGAAAGCTGGTGCAAAAGGGGAAGAGAGGCCAATGCAGACCCAACCGTGCCCTGCCTGCCGGGGCCCCTGCTCTGGCCTGGTGGCTTCTGGACGTGACAACCCAGCCATGGTCCTGCTGGACCTTTGTTTCCTGGGAGACTTCTTGGAGGCCTGGTCCCTGGTCCATAAGGACGCATAATTCTCAAGCCATGTTTCCATTTGAGAGATGCTAATGGTGAGTGTGGGCTCCTTCCTTTTCTTTCTTTCTTTCCTTTCTTTCTTTTTTTGAGATGGACTCTTGCTCTGTCACCCAGGCTGGAGTGCAGTGGTGCGAACCTCTGCCTCCCAGGTTCAAGCAATTCTCCTGCCTCAGCCTCCCAAGTAGCTGGGACTACAGGTGCCTGCCACCACGCCCGACTAATTTTTACTATTTTTTAGTAGAGACAGGATTTCGCACTGTTAGCCAGGATAGTCTCGATCTCCTGACCTAGTGATCCACCTGCTCTGGCCTCCCAAAGTGCTGGGATTGCAGACATGAACCACTGCACCTGGTCCCTTGTGTCTCTTTAATGAATGAATGGATTAGCATGGAAGGAGAAGTAGGGTCTATTTTTCACCTGGCTCTAGAATTTTAGTGCTCACAGGCACCCTGGAGCCAGTCTCCTTGAAAACTCTCATTTTAAATGGAGGGGAAGGGGAGCAATCACTTATCCAGTTTCGAGTGATCTGGGGTGATAAGACGTGTTGACCTGGAGAGAGCTGGTGGCTGCACAACACTGTGAATGCCCCAAACGCCACCAACTGTATGCTTTGAAATGATTAGTTGTATGTTATGTGAATGTCACCTCAGTTCCAAAAAAAAAAAAAATAATAATAATGCCCTTGAGACCAGGAGAGTCTGCTCCCCCAGAGCCACTAGCTCCTCCTGTTGGGCTCCAGGACGTCTGGGTGTGGCTGCTGCTGCACCACGGGGTGCAGGGACTCCTTAAACGCACATGCCGTTTTTCTGCATCTCCACTCCAAGTTCCTTTTAGAGGCAGGCAGGGTGTGGATTTTAACAGTAACAGAATGTCCAGTGCCTGCCTCATTTTAGAATTTCAAAGAGACAGAACCGTCTTGGTTATTACCAAGTTGAGGAAGAAGGGAATGGAATATTCAGGATCAAGATGCCTTCAAAGTCCATGTTCACTGTTGGCCCAAATGACACATGACATCCACTCACCGATCCTGTTTTGGTCAAAAATTGGCCTGGCTGGTTGGGTGTGGTGGTTGATGTCTGTAATCCCATCACTTTGGGAGGTCAAGGCAGGCGGATCATGAGGTCAGGAGTTCGAGATCAGCCTGGCCAACATGGTGAAATCCTGTCTCTTCTTAAAATACAAAAATTAGCTGGGTGTGGTGGCAGGTGCCTGTAATCCCAGCTACATGGGAGGCTGAGGGATGAGAACTGCTTGAACCCAGGAGGCGGAGGTTGCGGTGAGCTGAGATCGTGCCACTGCACTCCAGCCTGGTGACAGAGCGAGACTCCGTCTCAAAAAAAAAAAAAAAAAAGAAAAGTGGCTGAGGGCGTGTAAAGAAACATAAAAATCACAGGATGCCCACACTTCTTATGCCAAAGGGAAGGTTAAGCCTGGAGTCTGGGTCATGCAACACCACGTCCATATGGACAGCTGTCACTAGCAGGATGCATCAGCCAGGTCCCCACAGAAAGGTGGAGCCCACAGCCATCTCCAAGGGCCCCCACAGATCTTTCATCAGTATATTCTTTGCTGGCCTCCCATAAACAAGGACATGCCAATCATAACTTTAGGTGTGCAATCTAAGTCCAGCTCCTAAAACGAGAGTCTGTTCCATTCCATGCTGATAATGTCCTCTAAGGGCTTGTCCTCCCAGTGGCAGGCCAAAGACAAGACGAGATCAAGTGTTCCTCCACCTCCCCAGAGAAGTCTGCAAAATGGATTCCTCCTTTACTCCCTTTTCCTCTTCAAACATTTACCTTATGTGAAATGCAGATTTACTGGGTGCTAACTGGTCTCACAAGAATGTCACCATTCACCTTACCTCAATGTCTAAATACCACACCTCTTGAAAGCCTCTTTAGAAAAACAGCCACAGATGTGTCTGTGGCTTGCATTTTTCCTGGACATGCCCTAAAGCTGGCAGAATAGACCTCGGTTGACTGAGATATTTGCCTCGATCGCCTCTTTCAGTTTCCAGGCCTGACCGTTGTTAAGTGTGTCCCGGAGGGTGTCAGGGACCCATTCCAAAGATCAAGAAATTCTCAACTGGCAAGGGCTCCCCTGCCTTCCACCCTCCCCCACTGTCCTTCCCAGCAGCCCAGGGTGCCGCCCACCCTGACTGTCTCTGACGATGGCACATGCCCCTGCCCTTGCTCTCTGTGGACTTTCCCAGCTGCCTGGGATGTGCCCTGCTGTGCCCCTGCATCCCACTTGCTGCCCAGGGATGATGCTTCAGGGTGGCCTGCGACTGGCTCAGCAATGATGGACTCTCCTGGGAGGGTCAGGCCCTGGCGTCCTGCCCTGGGTGCCAGAGACACTGCCTGTGTTCAGCAGCTGGAGTTAAATTCCAGCTCCCAAGCGGTGTGACGGGGAACATGCTGCACTTGGCCACCGCTACAGGTGACCCATGCCCCACATCATCCCCATGTCCGGAGCTCACAGGCCCCCTTGGGAAGGGGCCAGCAACAAGAGCTGGCTTCAGAATGAGCAAGCAGCTCAGGACTGCATTCTCCAGAGGCCCTTGGATCTGTTCTCAGGGGTAGGGCACGTTGGAACGTATGGGACAGGGAAGCCTGCATGGTGGCAGTTAACCCAGACTCAGTGAGGGGCACCACCAGATTCCAGATGCACCATCGCTCCCCCCGACTCAGGCCCCTGGGGTGTCTCAGCCAGGCCTTCAGTTCCCACTCCCATCCTGGATGAGGTGTCATTCTGTGGGGCCACAGGGCACGTGGCCAGTGCAGTCACCAGGCACCTGTGCCCCGAAGGGTCACATGGGTTGAGTGCCCCACCGTGGCTGTGTGGAGATTCTGAGAAGTGCTCTTTTTGCGTCTGTGGTTTGTAAGGGAAGTCCTTACAAACAATGGAGCCGGCACTGAGGGACTGGAACCTTGGCTCTTACGTGATTCTGACTCCACCACCTCCCCAGGCTGGGCCTAGGTTGTGCTCCCACTCTGGGAAGTGACCTGCCTACGGCCTGTGGTCTCTGGTGGCCCTGACAGCTGCCCCTGCCTTGGCAGCCAGTGCTACAGCCTCTTCTATTGCCCTCCAGGGACCTGGGGTGTCCTGTGCAGAGACTGTCGGTCAATGCAGAGCCTTGGGAAGGGAGGTGGCCTGGTGCATCGGAGCCCCGTGGGGGACAGCCTGGGTGCCTTGTGGGCACAGCCTGAAAGGGACACAGTGCCGTTGCACCTGCTTCTCACCTGGCCCAGCTGTGCTTTGCTGAGGTGAGACCGGAGTGGTCCTGTGGCCATTTAGCAGAGTGGTTTTTATGTCTGTTGAATTGAATGATAAAAAATCAGGGCTCATTTTTTTTCAGTTCATTGTTTATCAAGCAACTTAGTTTTCTTGGATTTTACAAGCTGGTGATAGGAAGGCTGGCTCTGGTCTGACTGAGACGCACAGTACAGGAGCCACCAGGCACCTGTACTCCTGGCAGCTCTTGGACTGTGAGGTGCGTTCACTGAAGTGAGCTTCCAGGAGTAGTTTTTCCTGCCTACAGACAGGCTGGAGAGCTGGAGTCCCACCTTGAGCTCTTTCACTGGCCCTGTAGCCAGCTTGTGTTTCCATCATCTGGCATTTTTCGTCAACATGAATAGGAGAGTCTTAGTGATGTGCACTAAGTGCACACGTGCATGACGGGCAGAGCCACGCCTCCACACGACGGCAGGTACACGTGTGACGGGCAGAGCCACGCCTCCACACGACAGCGGGTGCACACGTGTGTGACAGGCAGAGCCACGCCTCCACACGGTGGCAGGTGCACACGTGCGTGATGGGCAGAGCCACGCCTCCACACGGTGGCATGTGCACACGTGCGTGATGGGCAGAGCCACGCCTCCACACGGTGGCAGGTGCACACGTGTGTGATGGGCAGAGCCACGCCTCCACACAATGGCAGGTGTGTGTGTGTCTCAGAGCTGGCTGTTTGCAGATGGAGAAGACCCCAGCTATGCTCAAATGAGGATGTATTTTTATATTGAAATCATGTACTTTTTTTCTTAAAAGTCATGATGAAATCTTCCACTGATGAATCAAGGTGAATTTCCGCTAAATTGCTTTAAAAAAATAGCTGTGTGTATACTCTTCATTTTAAAAAAAGGATCGACTCTCCATTTCCAAAGGCATTCTCGGGGTTTAGTTTAGAGGGTTCAGAAATGGGAAATTGCTTTTCCTTTGTGAGTTGTGGGAGATTTTCTTCCAGTACTTTAGTTCATTGAGATGGGGAAACAGCGATGGCCACCTCAAGGCTGCTGTGCTGAACACTGGCTGGTGGCTCTGGGGTGAGGAGGGTCTGCTCTGGCCCACCCGCCCTGGGCCTCTGACTAGATGAGGCCTCAGAGGGCACAGTTCTGGGGAGGCAGGGGGAAGTGAGCGCAAAGCATTTTGTTTATGGAAAAAGCCCTCTGTGCATTCTGTAATGATACTGTGCCATCTGCCTCGTCCCTGGCTTGTTCAGCCCATGGATACCAGCACTGCATACCGGGAGGGAGGAGGTGCCCTGTGGCAAGCACGGGGCTGGTGCCCACCCTCAGGGATGGCAGCCGGCAGGGGCTCAGGGTGGCCCAGGCCACTGAGACGCCAGCGGGAGAGGGCTGGACTGGTGCCTGGAGCCAGGTCACGGACAGAGGGAAAGCGGGAGGCTCCTAGGAACCTGTGTCCAGGCGGGGGGAAGCACTGGGGGGCTGGGAAAGGCCAGCGCACTGCGTGTGTGGGAAACGCACTCCATCCATTTGGTGTTTAGAGAATTTCTTTTTTAGCAGAAAGTTTTTAAATGTATAAATAACTTGCCATTAAAAAGAGAGTGAGCCAATCAGGTGGGGCAGTGGCACGCAGAAGCCCCCACAGCCAGGTCTGCTGCTCCTATGGGCTTCTCTGCAGAGCTTGGGCAGGAGGCCCCTGAGAACCGCGGGACACCCAGTGTGTTGTTTCTGACCTTTGCCCTGCTGCTGTGAGGGGTCCCCAAATGAACTCCCACAGCACTCCATCCAGGGAAAGCCCGCACCATGCACATCTGGACGGTCAGGGTTCTAAGAAGGTCGTTTGAAAGCCTGGACCCCACCATGCAGTTCCCAAGTGCACCATCTTTCCCCACCGCCACTGGGTGTGACATCTCCTAGTCAAGGACAAATCCTAGGATATTCTTTAAACTGCGTGATTTAGAAAACATCCAGATGGCTGCTTACTGGGGCCTCAGCTTGGCCTTCTGTGCAAACAAGGGCCCCAGAGGTAGCCCCTTTCCTGCTGGAAATGGATTTTCAGTCGCAAAATCCTGAATGTCCAAACTTGAGAAAACCCAAAACACACAACACGATTTGGAAATTCCCTTTTGCAGCGTAATGGAAATGTAAGCAGAAATCATCAACATTCTCTGGGTGTTCTGAGATTTTTTTAACAAAAACATTTTATTTCAAAGGGCAGATAAGTATTTTGCTAGACACGACTGAAAAAAACGGCCAGAGAACAATTGGAGTTTGTCTTAATAAATAACAAAATGCCATTTATGTTTCTTAAACTTCATATGACACAATACACATCTTAAATAAATAACCCACTCTGTTGCTATGTATTAAAAACAGTCCCAGGTGTGGTGTGTCGTGGAGTGAAGCCAGTTGCTGGGCTTGGACCCGCCAATCCCAGTGCCGGTGGGGAGGCCGCTTCCCAAGCCTCTGCCATGCCCCTGTGCCCCGAGCTGAACAGCAGCACCGAGGCCTCGGAGGGCAGCAGGAATGCCAGGGGCTGGGATGACGGTGACTTCGGGGCACTCTGTGGCTGGCACGCCTGGGTGCCTCCAAGTGGAGGTGCTTCCTGCCTCCTCACCCTTGGCTTCTCAACAATTAGTTTTCAGGTCAGTCCAGAACATCGGGGTGCTAGAAAAGCCTCTGGGGTGATGTAGGTCTGAGCTCCGTCTTGGTTTCTGATCAGGTTGTCGGCCTTCCTGCTGTCATGTGGCGCCGGCTCTCTGCTTCTCTGCTGGCCGGCGCTGTCTGGTGGGCTCTGGTGTCCTGTTTTTCCACATGGCACATTCAGGTTCTCTGAAGCCACAGCCAGCGTGGCACTCGCTCACTTTGATGTTCTGTGGCTGACACGCCTGAGGGGGTCGAGGCTGCCTGTGCACCCCACACCCACCCGGCCTGGCTGTCACGTGTGCATTTAGGTGGTTGCATGGGCACATGCCTTCAAGGCCAGGGTTGGCCGGGTCTTCGGTTCTCTGGCTCGGCTCAGGCAGCAGTTCCCGCAGACTCTTCTCACTGCTGTTCAGCTCTACGTCTCGTTTAAAATAGCACCAGGAGTTCTCAGGTTGGCTTCTGTGTCTTTTCCAGGTGCGTGTGCAAAAGGCAAAGGGAAGTCACTCTTTCTGTGCAGGGCCCTTTATCTAAACTGTCCTTGAAAGGCAGTTGTGAAGGGTGGGCCCAGACCCCCTCCACAGGACTGGGGGTGGGGCGTCACTGTTCCTTAAATCTGAAAGAAAGGATGAAAGAACACCTGCTCTAACAGCCAGCAGTGGCTCAGCAAGAGATGCTGAACCTCACACACCACACGCAAATCCCCTGGGGAGCCGGCTGCCCTCCAGGCCCAGCAGGGATTTGTCTCCTATGGGGCACTGGATGCTAGATAAACCCTTGCACCTTTCCCACAACCTCCTGGGGGCCAGGAAGGAGAGAGAAGGGAGGGAGGGAGGACCAAGGAGGGAGGGAAAAGAGGAGGGAGAAGGGGGAGAGCAGGAAGGCAAGGAGAGCTCGGGGGGCTGCACCTCCAACAGAATGCCAAAGACGGCAATTCCCTCTCATTTTCCACCCAGGTTTTGAGGAGAGATTACCACCAACCCATCCAAACAGAGGTATTTATTAGAAAAGAAAAAGCAAGAGTGAAGGTGGCATGCCGTGAAAAGATTAGCCATGTGTTTTCTTTCTTTTCGGGAAAGCTAGATGTGGAAGGCAGACAGGACAGAAGGCGCCTTGGAGCTGGCTTTCACGCACAGGGACAGGGCCCGAGCTGGGACTTACGGAACTTGGTCCCCCGTCGCTGACCCTGGGCAGCTCAGCTCCTTGTGTATGAGGCGGATCAGGAACTGCACCAAAACAAAGGTGAGCCCACCCGTCACTGGGGCAGGCACAGGGCAGCCCGCGCTGTGGGCACCGTGAGGACCTAGCCCACAAGACTCAGGCGAGTGGTTCTCTCCCCACAGCACCTTCCCTGGGGTCACCTCCCTGCAAGAGCAGTGGGGCCTGCATACTCAGCCCGAGGCCTTGGTTCCTGTGGGCAGGGCTGTCTGATGAGGGCCCACGAAGAACCAGGAGGTGCCCTGAAAACAAGGCTTTTGGGAAAGATGCAGCCTGAACCAGTTCTGGGGTCAAGTCATGTTTAGAATAAAATCAGTCCAATCATAAAATGTCCACAGTGGGAAAAAGAAAGACAAGAGAACCACAATGCTGGTGGCCCAGGGGGTGGACTTGCGAGTTTCTCAGGTGACTCTAAAGCCAGGTGAGCATCTCCTCCGACGCCAGTCTTGGGGTCTGAAGAGGCTGCCACAGGACAGCTGCACCCCACTGGGAGCCCCTCGGAGGCCAGGCCTGGCCGGGGGTCAGGGCTGTTCCACCAATATTGCTGCCTCAGCCTGAGCTCCTCTCCAGACCCAGGGCTTTAACTCTGTTCCTTTCACATGTTCGAGGGCTCAACATCAGCTTCCAAATCCAGACAAATGATTGTGCTATCCCCAATTTAACTACTGTGTCTGCATTTTCCAGTGTGGATCCAGTCTCTCTCCCAGTGTGATATCAGCCCACAGGAGGGCTCTCCCTGGACGTGGCCCCTCACTCTTAGAGGGCCACAGATGCCCTCAGACCCAGGGTGGATCACTGGGCCAGGGGAGGAGGGGAAGGGGTGCTGGAGGACGGTCTCCAGGGGCTGCTTAAAAACCAAACCCACGGCCTCACCCCCAAGCCTCAGGCCACAGCTCTAGAAGGCAGAAACTCTTCTATTTTCTTAGATGCTTATGGTTTGAGTAGGAACTTAGAAGTCCCTCGTATGAGGTGAGTTCAAGCTGGAGAGAACAGGAGCCCCTTCTACAGATAAGATGCATCCAGCTGCTCTGCTTGGTACATGAAAGGTGTTTGCGATAATTAGTTGGTAAAGGTCGTGGGAACACGGCAGGTACTAACAATAATGCTGGTGGCAAGAGCAAGGTTATTGTTAAATAAATCCATCTGTGTGTATCTGAACCGCTAGCTCCAATTACTGGCACAGGCTTGTTGTGTTTGAGCTGGTACCTTACCCACATCTACATCCTATCAAGTGTGATGTGTGAAAAGTGCTAGCCTGAAGAGTCCTATGATTATGAAAAGCCGATCATTAAGACAGAGAAAAAAAGATGAAGAATGTAGTAGCAAGTGTTATCTGTGGGTATGGGATGAACTGTAAATAGTGACAGCTCTGAAGAACAGAGATCCAATTTCAAAACATGCCGTGTGCTTGGCTCACGCATGCAAGAATGACCAACAAGGAGGGGCCCTGCCAACTTCAGGAGCCCAGTGCGTACTGGAGACCTGAGGACTTTGGCTGTGTGCCCAGGCAGTCCTGCAGGCCCTGGAGCTGGCCATCAGTGTGCGCGGTGAGGCAGGTAGCATGGTGTCCTCTGGCCCCCCAGGACACCTGCTCAGATCATGGAGGTTCTCAGCCTCAGACTTGGGAGGAAACACTTGTCTATTTTGGTGAAAAGATACCAGAAAGCATGTTGATCAGGGAAGAGAAAAAGGTGTCTATTTCTTAGGTTTGAAAGGCTCAACTCAAGCTCACCGGCCTGCTGCACATCCTGGTTCAGTTTCTTCTCCACTACAAGACCCCATCTCCCAAGTGCTTCTGCTTTAGGTCTCTTTCTTCCAGGGCAACAAATCCAC
The DNA here is from genome assembly GCF_003255815.1 of Theropithecus gelada. NCBI lineage: Eukaryota > Metazoa > Chordata > Mammalia > Primates > Cercopithecidae > Theropithecus > Theropithecus gelada. Next base: position 20,435,646 of record NC_037670.1, read on the forward strand.
CCTCCTCTGGTTATTATTTACCTGTCGTGTACTTTCCCATTCTTTTACTTTCGTCTTTTCGGAATTCCAGTGTAGCAGGTGTGTTTCTTGTAAATAACCAGTGCCTGTATTTTTAAAAGCAACTTGACAGTCTCTGCTTCTAACTGATGAGTTTAGTCCATTTATAGTTACTGTGTTGCTGGTATGCTGGGATCATTTTCATCCATGTCGCTATGTATTTCTGTATTTACCCTGCTTTTTCTATGCTTCCCCTGACCCTAGGTTCTCTTGAATAAATCTTCATTTCCCTGTATTGCCTTGAAGGTTACACATTCTATTGCTATTGACTTGACAATATAAGAACTGCGGTGTGCTGGAACTCTGATTGTCCCGCTTGTACTTTACATTTTCAGTATTTCAGTTCTTTTTTATATTGCCCAAATTAGTCGTCATTGCTGTTGTTTTAAACTAAGAGTCAGAAAGCTTCTTCTGTAAAGGTCTAGATAGTAAATATTTCAGGCTTTGCAGCCATATGGTCTCTGTTGCGCATTCTTTTGTTGATTTTTTTAAAGAAATCTTTAAAAATATAAACCATTCCCAGCTGGAGGATCATACAAAAATAGGCCACAGTTAGCTGGCCCCTATTTTATATGGTCAATACTTAGATTCATCCTTAGGAATATTGCTTTTTTGCTTGCATTTCTCCTTGCATCTCAGACTTTCCTTCTGGATCTATCTTCCTTCTTTGAATACACTGTTTAGCAATTTTTGCTGGGAGCATCTTTGGTTAAAAATGTTTTCACTTCACCCTTACTCTTGCATGCAAGTTTATCTAGGTACAGAATTCTAAGTCGTTTGATTTCTGAATCGAAGAATGTTTGTCTTTCATGTATCTGGAAAATTCTCAGCTATTTTCTCTTAAAATATTGCTTCAAACCCAGTCTATTATCTTCCTCTGGAATTACTTTCAGATATTAGGCCATCTCATTTGGTCCTCCATTTTATATTTCATTTCTCTTTAATATTTTCCATCTCTCTTTTTGTGCTGAATTCTGGATAATTTCTTCATGTCTATATTTCATTTCAGTAATCTCTTCAGCTGTATCTAATTTACTTTTCTAACCCATCCATTGAGGTTTTTTTTTCAGGCTAAAGATCACATTTTTTATTTCTATAACTCCTGTTTGGTTGTTTTTGAAGCCTGCTCTGTCTTTTTGATAGTGTCTTATTCTTTCTTTCATGAGGTCAGTTCCTTTTCTTTACATCATTAGTAACATTGCATATATTTATTTTTAGTTTATATAACTCTTTTATCTGCAGTTTTGGGGGAGTCCAATTCCACCATTTTTTATGTCTGTTACTGTCATTCAAAGTGGACTGCTTATGTTTCATAATTTTGTATTGTGAGCTCATCTTTAGTAGGGTGAAGAAACCTAAGTAGGTTAGCTACAGAAATCCTGTGCTGCAGGGTTGAGATTTGTCCCTATTTGCTTCTGCATTATCACTACCTAAGGACCAACTTTGTTCATTTTAAACATATTTATATGAGCTCAAAGATTAAAGCTGACTGTGGGGAGGTCTATGGCTAAAAATTTTCAAGGGATATTTTTTCCCTTAATCTGGCTAAGATGGGCAGATTCCCATTGTCTTCCTGTGCCAGTGTGCAGATATCATCTAATACACTCTTTCACTGCAAGCATGGCTCTTCGAGGGTCCTGGCTCTATGAGGAAGTCTCCAGTTCCAAATCCTCATCTTGTGCCAGCCTAACACCTTGTCTCTTACCCAGTGTGGGCACAACCACCCCAACCCCTTGACTCCTGAGCTTGTGTATTTATATTGCCTTTACAAATCTGGCTCCTGGGGAATTCCTTTACTTTCTTATGAGTTTGGCTATGCATCAAAACAATTTTCAATATATATTACTGAATATTTCTGAAGAAGATATTTCAGATTCTCTGAACAGTTGTAATGACAGGAATTTTACTACTTAGTGGAAATACATCTGGAGGCTTCACTAGAACATTTAGGCATTAAGAAAACCCACAGATGATCCAAAGAACAGCCATTTAAACCTAGTAAATTCATAGGTTGAGAGTTGGTATTTGATTTTGTATGTGGTGGGGAAGTTGAGTTTTATAATTTCCTGGAATTAAGATATAAGACTTTCATTTAGTTGAGTGAGTTGATATTTCTAAAATTCTCAACTCATTTTTATTGGGATCAGCCTAAGGTTTTGTCTGGTGAAGCAAGAGGAGAGGCATGACTGTGGGTCTGGCGACTTTGTGGCCAGGTGACTTGTAAAGATAAGTGTATGTGCCCCTCACAAGTGCACATCTGTGTGACTGTGACATCATCACTGGTCTTCCCTACCCAGAGGAAAACCTCAAGCTTTCTCAACACAGGAGGGCACAGAAGCAGGAGCCCAGAGAAAAGGGGGCAGAAGCCAGAAGGCAACTTGGTGTGTCTGCATTGACAGCCTCTTTGCCCCTTTATTCTCTCCCATCCCTTCAGGTGAAAGAAGTTGGGGCTGCTCCCGCCATCTGACAAGCATGGCTGCAGGAGGGACACCAGGACACTGATGACCAGTGGGAGGCCGGGCTCTGTGTATCATCTGCTTTAATTCCCACAGCAGTCTTGTCACTGGGCGCCATTATCATGCCCATTTAAAAGCTGTGGAGCAGAGGTTACGAAACCTGCCCAAGGCACACACGTGACAATGACAGGCAGGATCCAGAGCCATGGAGCTCCATGCTCCTGGCCTCTGTGCCATCCTGCCCAAGACTGCAGACCAAAGACTGTCCTGCTTCTGTTTCTGATTTTTTCTAACCAGAGAGAGAAGGGGCTTTAGACTATGCATATTTAGAAAAGATGGGAAGACCCAAATCTGTCTGATAACTCAGGAATGCACGGGAGAAAGTTCCACCAGTGTTTGGCCACAACCACAGAGATCCGCATTCAAGGTGGATTGGACTAAAAATAGGCCGACTTACCAGTAAGGCACAGGCATCTGCAAACATCAGCATGTAAAACACATTGCTCCAGCCGGACGGGGAGAGGAGCCCAGCCAGCAGGGGGCCCAGGGCTGCTCCTGAAATCGGGCAAATGGACACACATGGTGCTGTTTAGAGAAAATCCCAGCACATGACCAGCAGTCACACAGAATGGGGCTCAACACCTCACTCACAATGAAAGGAACACATACGGAACTACACTACCTCATCCTGGCCTATCAGACTGGGAGCAGGTAAAAGGTCTAGTATAGGTTGAGCTTTCCAAATCTGAAAACCTGAAATCCCAAATGCTCCAGAATTCTTAACTTTTTGAGTGCTGACACTCAAAGGAAATGCTCACTGGGGCATTTCAGAATTGGGATTTGAGATGCTCAACCAGTATAATGCAAATATTCCACAATCTGAAAAAATAAAAAGACGTAACCACTTCTGGTCCCAAGCACTTCAGATAAGGATAGTCCACCGGTACACCTTACTACTGAGAAGGCAAAGCTGGCACAGCCTCTTCCCAGAACCATCCTAAAAATGTGTGTTGGCCTTGTAATGTTTGTTCTTTTCATCCAACACTCCCGTGATGTTCCTGAATACACTGTAAGGAAATCTGAATTCAATGCACAATCTTAGATATTCTTATGCTATAAAAATGTAACTGGGTAAAATTGGAATAAGATTTGTAGATACTAATACTCTTCAATGCTCACTTTCTAATTCTGACCATTGCACTGTGGTCTGTCATGGAATTCCTTGCTTTTAGGAAGTACATGCTGATTAGTTACGCGTAAAGGGGCAACATGTGTGCATTTTACTCAAGTGGTTCAGAAAAATGCATGTGTGTGCATATATATGTGTGTAAACATACATGAGGGGTGCATGATGAACCACATGTACTAAAATGTCTGAATTCTTTGTACTATTTCTGCAACTTTCTCAAAGTCTGAAATTATGTCAAAATGTTTTTTTAAATGATGAAAACAAAATAAAGTATCCCCCTAAATGCCCAGGGGCTGCCGTTTAAGAATGTGTTCTATAGCAGCTGGTGCATTTTACCAAGAGGGACTGAAATGAATCCTGATAACATGTAGGATGGCCTGTTTTGGTAGACGCATGGGAAAAAGCATGAAGAATTTCCACCAAGCTATGAACTGACATTCAATCTCTGAGAGAGAAAAGATAACTAGGGTATTTCATGCCCTAGACACTCGTTTTTTTCAAGTGTTCACAAAGTGCACTTACTATTTTATAATCCCAGGAGCAATTGTATTTTTTTTTTTTTTTAATTCTCAGAGCTTCCAGGTAAACATGGTCGGCTACTCATGTGTTATCTCCACACCTCTCAAGCAACACGAACTGCACCATCACTGACTTTTAAAAATGATAAATCCTCCCACCGAAGGGCACGTGGTTTTGGAAGACAGACGTAGAAGGGCTGACAGCTAACACAGCCTCCAGTGTTCCCTGCTGCACTGAGCACCCTCAGAGGGAGATGACACAGGGACACCTGGAGCAGAGTCAGGCCCAGCGGAGCACACGAGACAGGGGAGGGGAGGGCAAGGAAGGGGGGTCAGCAAGAGAAAAAGGGAGCATGGGTTGAGTCTTTTATCACAAACTGTTAGCTACATTCCCTCTGCCACACCTCGGATCCCAGGTCTCTCTTCTCATCCTCGCTGATAGAGACTCCTGATGCCCCCGTGCAGGAGAGCGCAGCTTAACCTGTGGGGGCACTAAGCCCAGCTCAGGACAGGGATGCCACCTAACAGGCAACAGGGGATCTGGGGAAAGACACCAGCTTCCACTAAGCAGCCACCCATGGTCCCACGCCACGGCAAGGATGTTGGCAGCTGGACCCAGGCTCTCCTAGGCACTGAAGGAGTCACCTCCTCCAGGTTCCACAGGGTCCCTCTGGAGGACCAGCAGCCAGCACACTGTTCCCACAGAAAGACTTCAAACCACTATGCAGGACCCCTTCTTCCATGGGAAGTGATGAAGGGGCAACCAAGGTCTGCCCTGTGTCTCGGGAATACCCCAACGCGAAAGCAAGCAAGCTGGTAGGAGGGATCCTGGAGGAGAATATTCCCAGGAGCTCACAGCACCCCCAGAGAGCCAACAGAAGACTAAGTTGAACCTCATGACACTCCCATTTTTTTTTGTGGCTGAAAACCTGTCATCAATTTCACATGATTCAATCTAACAAGAAATAAAACAGGATACCCTGAAAGGGCAGAAAAACATCAGTGAACACTGAAAATATGGCAGGAAAAGTAAAATGTTCGATATAAAGGTGGAAAATACAGTCAAGAATCTCCTTGAGAAAGTAGAGAACAGGGATATGGGCAGGAAGGGAAAGAACGAAAGGAAAGTTGAAGGATTAATCCAGAAAAGCCTACATCTACATATGTTTTCCAGAACGAAAAAACAACTCAGAAAATGGTAGGAAAACTTATCAAACGAATAGAGGCCCAATTCCCCTAAAGCGAAGGGCAGGTGTTTCCAGACTGAAGGGGCCACCAGGTGCCCAGAACGGTGGATGAAGAAAGGCTCCAGGGGTAAGGAAGGGAACCTGGAGATTTCTAAGAGAAAAAAGAGAAGGTCAGAAAGCAAGGGCTGGGGTCAGAATAATGGGGGCTGGAAGACAGGGGTTCTGAAGAGAAGGTGTTTCCACATCCGCATGCCTCAGGCGAGAGCAGAATCCAGACACCACTGTGCACTTGTAAGCTTGCAGAATGCACCTCCCCTAACTCAGGAAGCTAAGAGACAGTTTCCACCACAGGAGTGGTAAACAGGGGTCTAGACTGCTAGGGCTGTGTTGAGGGCAAGAGAGGAGGGGGACTCCCAGCACCGTGGTAAAGCTGTGCAGTGGGCGGCGTGAGGCTGATGGTGTGAAGAAAGGGGTGGGGCGGGGCAGGATGCCGACCACAGTGCAGGGAAGGAAGAACTTTGTCGGAAATGTAGAAAAGAGGAAGAGATGAGATGTGTTTACTCACCCGGGAAAAAACAAGATGTTTCTATTGAGGGTGCATAATTAAAGTTTCTTTCTTGGCTGGAAAGTGAAGGGCAGGAGTGTGGCCAGTATAATTGAGGGGGAGGAGGGTGGGCAATGTCGGGGTGGGAGGGAGCCAGGTCCCCTCTTCCGTAAGAGGAGCACAGCTGAGATGTTAAGATGATGAACCAAGAAACATGAACATACACAGGTAAGCAGAGAGAGGCAGCTGAAATTGCTGCTTCTAGACAAAGAGGGCTGGGGAGGGGGATGGAACACCACTGTACAACATAATAAGTTTGTAGGACTGCCTGGCTTCTAAGGTACATTATGTTTTACTTTAATAAATAAAAATTAACTTGAAAAAATGCAGCGCTCTATTTAATTGCTCTGCATGAAATGCACAGAAACGGCAACCTTTGTGATTCTAAGGACTGCAGACGCCCCAGGCGCACACTGAGTCAACCGACCATATGGCACTTGGGAGAAGGCAGGGGTGACTTACAATTAGTCATGCTTTGCCTCCACCCGAGTCAGTGCCAAGGAGTGGACGGTGACACTAAGTAAGCATGCGGGCAGCTCCCTCGGGAAGGGCCGTGGCTGACATGGTGGCCTTCCCACTGGAGCCTGTACTTTGTCTCGCTGGGCAGCACTCAAGGAATAATGGAAGGAATAATGACTGAGGCGTGGTGGTGGGGGTGGGCAGGCCTGAGTGCCATTTCCATGGTGACCATTTACTGAGCAGGCAGCAGGCACTGATGGGCGGTAGCGCCTGGAGGAATCGGGTCCTGGTCCCGCCTCTGGTGTAACGTAGCAGCCATCAAGGTGGGCGCAGCAGCTCCGCGGACAGTCAGGACTTGGTGCAGGTTAACAGAAGGCCAGAGGGGGTCCGGTGTGCGTGCCACCTTCCTTGTGAGTGGGCCAAAGGCATTCAGAACTGCGCCTCCCTTCCACCCGCTCGGGGGCAGTGGCCTCTGTTCACAGAGGCAGAGTCCCTACCCATAGCCACAGACTTCTGCTTCCCTCTCATTTTGAGAAGAATATGAAGAAAAATGTGTTTTTTCACCTAGTTCATGATTTCCCTCTTTTTTTACACTGATGCTCTGCTTTAAAGCAGCAGTTGGGGTTTTGCCAGTGGAGTGCCAAGTCAGCTTTTAGAACAGGGTTTCACAGCAGAGTCAGACCGAATCGCAGGCCGCAGGCCACTGGGGCACAAGGCCAAGAGAAGGCCGCGCAGTCACAACGTCAATCAGAACCAAGCTCAGCCCTGCAGTCCCCCGACTTCCTACTGAGATGCCCAAGAGAGAAGATCAGAGGGGTGACCACCGCCACCACCCAATACACTCAAAGCCCCTCTGGATCCAGTGAAATGAAGGAACCAACATTAAGGGCAGAGACAAACCTGGTCTGGTCTCACTTTGGTGAACAGCAAAAGCCAAAGCGTGGCTTTCTGAGCAACGGCCACCCTGCCCACTGCTTCTCAGAACAAGGCAGTGGGTCACATGAAGCCAGCCCTGCCCCAGAAACAGCAGCAGCAGCAGCGTGGAGCTGGGGTTCCCGCCAGCCAGGGGTGGGTGGGGCGCCTGGGGCCTGTCCGGCCTGGCTCCTCACTGTGCACTCAGCGGCGTGGGCCCTGGCTGTGATTCTAACTGGGAGCAGCCCGTTCAGTTCACTGGGATACAGCAAAAACCCAAGCAAATCCCATCCTCCTGGAGCTTCCGTTCCAGTGGTGGGAGACAGAGGAGACGAAGCAGAGGAGCGCACCAAATCCCACTGCGGATGGGGAGAGTGCTCCAGAGAACAGACCAGGGAGAGGCGGCCTGGCGGCCAGGCCAGAAGGGTTCCCGTGTTCTCAGCAGGGTGGTCCCAGGAGGTCTCGCTGACAGGATGACATCTGAGCAAAGACTCAAGGCATGAGGGAGTGTGGCACGAGGTCACCTCTGGGGACCTTCCCAGACACAGGGCATGGCCAGAGCAAAGAGCCCGCACAGGGGCCAGCCTGGCCTCTGGAGGAGCAGCAGGGAGGCCATGCGGTGGGAGGGCTTTGCCTTCTGCCATCACTGAGACAGCAGTGGACACCCAGAAACGTGCTGTGGTTTCCAGCCTGCTGACGCCAAGGCCACGGGCAGCCAAGAGCAACATTGGCTCTCTGCACGAGCCCGCGGGAAGGCTCCAGCACCAGGTTCTGGCTGACCTGGGTTTACCGAGCCACCTTCGTCTAGCAAACACTGGGCTTTACTGCTTTGAGAACCCCACGCAGCAAGTGACTCACCAGGTTGGCACCCCAGGTCATTAGCTGTGAGAGCCACACCTGGCAGCCCCCCGTCACCTCCCACATGTAGAAGGACCCTCCTGATCTTCACCTGGCAGGTGTGGCAGCTCCTGATCTTCACCCGCCAGCACAGCCACTGCGTGTGCTGCCTGTACAAGGGCTCAGGGAAGGCCATGGCCGTGCTGTCAGGCTGCACATGGGCGAGGAGACTGGTGCTCTGCCAGTTCCCACCTGCCTGCTCCCTAAGGGAATGGGTTGCTTTTTCTGCCACCTTTTTAAATTCCAGAATATGCCACTGAATTCTCTTCAAGAGCTTCGATGATGCTGGTAACACTCAGAACCCTGTATGCTTTTGGACCAATTAGTTTTTCTGTAATTTAATAAGACTCTGCCTTTCTTGAGATGAAGGCAATAAATAATGAGTGGACCTGAGTTAGCCCATGGGCTGTAGTCTGCCAACCACTGCCTCGGGTGAAAACCTGGACACACACAGCGAGTCACATGCGCATCTCCCTGAAGCCACCCAGGCATGCACGACCATCTCTGCACCGTGTCCCCTGTGCCGTGTCCCCTGTGCCGTGTCCCCTGCTATCTGCTCGTACTGTAAGAAGCCGGCCCACCCGATGTTAGCGGTGCAGTTGGAACCCTGGGTACCTGTTCACAAGCATGTGACAGTGTGATTTCCACTAAGACACCAAACCTCCCAGAGCCAAAACTGTCTGCGCACCTACAGAGCCGGTCCCGTCGATGATGGCGGTCACGGTGGACAGGGCGTGTGCGTTGCCTTTCAGACTTTTATGAGTCCCCTAGAAGAGAGGAAAAACAGATGTGGAGCTTGTCTCCGTAGCATGAGAAGTAAACCTAAGCCTCTGTATGACCATTTACTCGAACTGCTCTGCAGAACAACTCAGCGTGAGGTATTTCCCATTATTTAAACTCCACCCCAAGTTTGCCTTGGAGAGTTAAAACTTCAAGGGTTTTTAAGAGTCAAAAATCATCAGAAATGTTTCGTTCTAGTTACAAGAACCTAAGGATTCTCTTCAAATAAAAAAACATTTGTTCAGCACAGTCCTGCTCCTCCCTGAGGCCCCAGAGCAGCCAGCGTGAGGTGTGAAGATGCGTGACACGCGCCCCTGCCCTGAGCTGCACCGGCCTTCCTTCCCAGCACCCGCCTTCCTTCCCAGCCACGTCCACATGTCTGCTGGATTCCTCGACAGCCAGGGCCTTCCTGGGACCCCTGTCAGATGTCTCTGCAGGACCTGAAATTCAACCTGATTGATAGCAAACGCCAGGGGAAGAAGGGAGGAGGGGACAGCCGGGAAACCAAGGCCGGCACGGGTCCTCGGTGAGCAGTCGCCAGGAGCTCCGGTTTTGAAAATGTTGCATAGATAACGGGCAAAAAGCACAAATTGAGGACAATAGGAGGGGGAAAAGATCAGGGGAAACAATGCCTGAAAGCCTAAAACTATAAAAATGAACCAGCGTTCAAAAAAATAAATGCTTGTATATGCATGTAATACGTATATAAAATAAAGAACAGAACACACAATATGAAAATCATCCAGAACCTGTGTATTTTGAAGTCTAAAAAATAAGTGAAAGTCTCTCCTCTGCCTCTATCCCATGAAGGCCGACCACTGCTAATGGTCTGATGTGGATCCTTCCAGAACTTTCCATGCCCACGCAGACACAAGTCTGCATGCTCACACACACTCAGGCAGTTTCAGGACATGCCCAACACAAAGGTGACCAAGGTGGGGCGTGGTACCTGGATGAGGAGGGCCGAATCCCCCAGCGCCTCTTCCCGGCCTGGCCCCTCTCTCTCTGCAGAGGTCTCCAGGACAGGACCCCTCCCCTGCCCCCTTGGAGTGAAAAGGTGCCTGAGTCATGAGGATGGCGCCCAAGAGCCTTTTGTTGTGCTGAGCAGTGAGTTTCGAGCCAACCTGCCCGTGATTCTAGAAGCGTGAGGAGGGGGGCAGGTGCAGGAAGGCTGGAGACCACAGATGTAGGTGAGCTGCCAAAAACGTGCTTCTGCAAACACGGTTTTACTAACGGTAATGGAGGCCACTTTTGTCATGAATGGCAAATGGGGTGCCCACAGGGCCAGCGTCTCTCCCAGCTCTACTCACCAGGTCGGCAGAGACGGCGGTGGTGATGAGCGCGTAGGGCCCACTGACCAGGGCTCCGCTGAGCAGCAGCATGGCTGTGGGAGGCAGAGGGGCAGAGAATGGAAGTGTGTCCTCTGGAGAGCCCCACATGCATGGGAGCAGCCCGAGGTGGGCGCCTCGGGAGCACAGGGAGGGGGTGCAGCAGAAACAGCTTCCTCTAAACTTGTCTAGTAAGGTGCTAAAGCATATCGTACCCTCCCTAGGACTCAGGCTCATTCACCCTTGAAGGGCAGCAGCTGCCGCCACGAGGGAGTGAGCACAGGCCGGACCCTGGGCCTGACCCCGGGCCTGGGCTGGCCCCTGCTTCATCTTCGGCAGAAAGGCCTGCCTCTCGTGACCCACAGCTGCTGTGGTGCTCGCTGAGGGCAGACTCTCACCCTCTCCCTGGACCACGTCGCTTCCTAAACTCTCCTCTAGGCTCACACTCAGGTCAGGAAGCTTCTGGCCTGAGGGGTCACAGGAAACTCCGCTTCCTCTCCTGGGGGCAAGGTGCCTTTTGGATAATGTTTAAGGGGACCACACACATCCCCACTGCTGGCTCGTTAGGACGGAAAGCATACTTTTAAGTGCTGGAGGCATAATTTGATAGCATGGCCTACAGGGTGTTCAAGATAGTCCTCCAAGGTTATGCAACCACTCCTGGAGGGCAGCTGGGAAAGCTGGGAGGAGGTGGCTGGGGGGGCCACTTGCCGTGGCTCCTGGCCTGACCCTGCTCAGGTCACACTGCCAGGTTCCTGGCTACCTGACGTGGCCCAAGGGCTAGACTGGGTTGCTCTCACCACCAGGGGTGCAGGTTGCAGGTCGCAGGCTGCTGCAGCCCCGCCGAGCCCTCAGGAGGGGCTGACCTCAAGGTCACCTCTGGCTTCTCCACTGAGCGCCCAGGGCCACTGCCCCAGACCAGGCTCGCACTCTCCTGGCTCACACTGAAACCCGCAGACTGGCAAGCCTTGCATTGGGGAGAGGAGACCCTGGCCTCTCCAGATGGCTTCACCCAAAGGAGGACACGGGACAATTTTAGCCACACCATGTGCTCCAGTTAAACCAACTCAATGCACCTGTTGATGTTAATATTTCATCTTGCCAGTTGTGTGAACTTTAAAAACGTATGTGAAAGAAAAGCAGGAAGGCCTCCATACTCACCGATGGTGGCCTCGAGCCCCATCTTGCTGATGGTGGAGAAGATGTACAGCTGTGGACATCAAGACACAAGGTCAAAGCTATGGCTGGCTGCAGGCAGCACGAGATGGCTGGAAACCTACTTCTCAAAAGCCCGGCGGGTGATTCTCAAGCAGCCATCCCAAGGGTGGAAACCCCTGAAAAAGAGTGACGCCACGCCCCCTCCCGTCTCAGGCATTGGGCCTTGTCCCCACCACGAGGGCTTTGGACCAAGCACTCTGGGCGACCTGGGGAAATCTGCAGGGTGCTCCCACTCTACATCCCCAGCCAAGGGCAGCCTTCCGGAGCTCCTGATTTGAGAGTCTGACTGCCAAGTCCTTAGGCTTCCCACCCCCGGTGGCAGCAAGGGGCCCACCCAGACATTTCTTCACTCAGCATTCTTTCAGGGTCTGTGTTGGGCCATGTCCAGGACCCCAAGATGGCTGAAAGTCAGCCCTTGTTCTGGGGCTACTGGAGAGGCAGACGTGCAGAGCTACAGCGTCCACTGACAAGCCTGTTACCTCTAATGTTACGATGATAAAAACAGTAAGGATGTGCATTGTTTCTAACCCACGTCAAGATGGTGCTACTGACATCCCATTTTCCAGATCAGGGAACTGGGGCACAGAGGGGGATGTCACCGCCCAAGGTCAGGAGCTACGAAATGCTTGAAAAGTACTATGCACCATGTGTCACAACGAGAGGGGTCAACGATGCCTAAGAGGTGGTGGAGGTATCGCGGATCCCAAAGGATGGGCAGGAGCTTGTCTGGGGCAAGGGGGCACCCCAAAGCGAGGAGCAGCTTGCGCACAGCCCATGCTGGACCAGCAGCAGCTGTGCATGTGGGGGAGGGAGCCTGGTGGAGGCCCGCAGGTGCAGAGGGAGGGGTCAGGGGACAGGAGGCACGAAAGGGAATGAAGTGGGCTTGTCAGGAAAGTGGAGCATGGGACAGATAGGAGAGGATGCTGGCTGGTGGGGAGGACAGTGGAGAACTGTCTGCAGGCTTTGGGGCCCAGGGAAGGCAGCAGGGCTGACCGTGGGGGCTGCGAGCAGCAGCATCAGGCCGCAGGTGGAGGCCCTCTTCTCCAGTCGGTCTGAGATCACACCTGCCAGGATCCCACCTGCAACGGAGAGGCGGGCTTCAGGCACTGACGTCCCAGGGCATGAGCCCACGGGGAGGAAGCAGAACTGCAGGAGCCCGGAGAACGGCCTCCTCCTTTCCCAAGCCCCTCTCTCCATGCATCACGGGCAGGCAGCCTTCTCACAGGCCTGACCTCCCCACAGGCCTCCATTGGTTGTGGTCAGATGTGAGAGTCTTGGAGACATCTGTGAGTTCAGGTTTTAGACCAGTCTTGAAGCCCCTTTACCTATCAAGGTACTAAGGTGGCCAGTCTGTCACCTGCCCAGGAGGCATGCTGCTGCTTTTTTGTTTGTTTTAGTTTTGAGATGGGGTCTCACTCTGTCACCCAGGCTGGAGTGCAATGGCATGATCATGGCTCACTGCAGCCTCAACCTCCTAGGCTCAAGCCATTCTCCCATCCCAGCCTCCCAAGGCTGGAACCATAGGCTCGAGCCACCACGCCCAGTTATTATTATTTTTTTGTAGAGAGGGGTCTTGTTATGTTGCCCAGGTTGGTCTTCATAACAAGAAGAGCTCAAGTGATCCTCCCAACTCGGCATCCCACAGTGCTGGGATAACAGGCATGAGCCCCTGAGCCCAGCTGGCATGCTGTTTCTGAGGGAAGCTGTTCAAGTGCAGAGTCAGGGCCCTGGGGAGGGAGGGGAGACCATAAGACAGGTGATGGCCTGACCCTCCTGGGCTGGGTCCACTCAGGGGATACGAGACCTTGGGGAACCCTGCTCCCTCTGAGCAGCGAATCAGCTCAGGGATCATGTGCCTTGTGAAATTATTGCTGCAGCAGAACAGGTCTTAATGAACTCACCAAAGATTCCGCCCACGTCAAACAGGGTGGAGAGCTCCCCAGCTTTCTTGGCATCAAGGTGATCTATTAAAATGACAACGGAGTGTGAAACAATGAGGATCTCTTTCATGCATCACAGTGACACACCATGGCAGAACAGGATCCATGCACGAGACTCCGGTTCCATAAGCTTGATTGACACCAAGGAGCAATTAGCAGTTAACTCAGATTTAAAAAACAAGTAACATAGAAAGGATGAAAATACTCTTAACCAAAAACCGTGGCTTTCCTCTGCTCAGTCTAATTATCCCACCTTTGGTTCAGAGGCCCCCCAGGGGCCCCTCTGCCATGAAGCTAGATTAACACAGGACAGAAGTGGGGCTGTGGAAGGAGCCTGGATGCTCGAGCGTCCTGTCACATGTGCTGTCTGACCACATGACTTTAGAGCTGCAGATGAGGACACAGAGGCCTCCCAGCACCAGCTCAGGGTGCCCTCCACTAGATTTTGTACAAGTTCTGGGCTTTAAGGTGGACTGAGCCAGCCGTGCGTGAGAAAGGAGACTGGGCGGCATCTGGGGCTGCGGGTCAAACCCGGCCTTTCCGAATCATCAATGGCATGGACAGGAAACTGCTTCTTTCAAACAAACTGGAAATGCCAGCAGTTCAAGACTCAAGTCCTGAGAATGTCGCCCCTTTTGCAACCACAGGGGAAGAAGGGAGAAAGAAGGCCCAGGCTGTGTGCAGCTCACCGGCCGAAGTGAGGCGGGGGTCACGAGGCAGGGAAAGAACCTCAGGATCCGAGGGCGCTCCTTGCTGCCTCCCCACTCACTGGCCCTTGGGCAGGCCCTGTCCCTGCTAGGCTGTGGGACAGTCCCCACACCACCTCCTCAACTTCTCTCCTGGGGTATTCAGCCTCCAGCCTCATGCTGCCAGCATTCTCCGCTGGTGGGATCTGCATCCCCAGAAAAGGTGGTCTGCACTCCTCGGCCTGCCCCATTCTCAAAGGCCTCCTCTTTGAGACATCGCCGGATCCTGCCCCTTCCTGACGGCCTGGTGTCTTCTTGTCTTCTCCTTCCTCTCACTCTCTCTGGCTCCCTGGGCGAAGAGCCCTCCACGTGCTCCTGGCCCATCCCCACTTCCTCTCAGCCAGTGTTCTGGTTTCCCCACTCAATAGCCCCTTCCCTTAAGCACTCTTCATCCCCTCGTCTGTCCTGTGGTCACATATGACACGGGGGAGCATGTTACTATTTCACTGGCACGTCTTCTCATAATCTAGAGCTGCAGCCACCGCGGGGCTTCCGAAACGTAAAGCAAACTGTTGGCCCTGCCAAAAATGAGAAGTTATCTCCCAGAAGCCATTTCCAGGTCAGAGTATCAGGGAATTCTTCTCTCAGGTCCCCAGAGGTCTTGCTTCTGCTCACTGGCTGCTATGATCCAAAGTTCAGTGTAGCCCACATTTAAACGCAGGCAGCCCCAGAGCAGGAAGTACCTCATGAACTGGTAGCCCTAGCTGGGATAGAACATGTCAACCGTTAAGCCCCATAAAGGTGACCATTATGGCAATACAGTTTGCATATCTGAATTCTTTTTAGCCTATGTTTCATCATAGTACTTGATTCAAAAGTGTGCCTCTCAAATCACCCTTCGTGACCTTGTGTTTCCAAGACTCTAGAAACCAGCAGATAGAAGAGAGTCCAGACCCCAGTCAGTGTGCGGAACTTAGTGTGTTCTAGCAGCGGACACTCACCCACATTCGTGATGTACAGGGGCAGCCAGAAGAGGAAAGTGTAGCTGACCAGCTTGGCGAACAGCAGACACAGCGAGAACTCTATCACGCCCTGAAAGAGAGAGCGGTCGGGCGTCTTCTCCAAATGTGGAGCCAGCAGGTGTGTGTAAATATGCAACAGAGTTAAATATGACTTCGCTCCCATAAAGACATCCTGTCTTTGGTCTGGCTTTAGCACCTCCAGACACGTAGTGGGGAGGGTGCTGCACTGCTGTGTGGTGCAGTGAGGATGCGGGAACTGTGGGGCACTCACCCCAGCAGGTGCACCAGGGAGGGGCAGGACCCCTGACAGGGGCGGGGCCACAGCTGCAGCTACTCTACTGTCACATGGGGTGCAGGCCCAGTGTGGCCAGATTTTCTGCTTTTCAAGTGAAGACAGAAAGCCCTATTTATCTATGAAATTTCTGAATTTTGAAATGGAGACTACCTTTTTTCTTTTTTTGAGACGGAGTCTTGGCTCTGTTGCCTGGGCTGGAGTGCAGTGGCCGGATCTCAGCTCACTGCAAGATCCGCCTCCCGGGTTCCCGCCATTCTCCTGCCTCAGCCTCCCGAGTAGCTGGGACTACAGGCGCCCGCCGCCTTGCCTGGCTAGTTTTTTGTATTTTTTAGTAGAGACGGGGTTTCACCATGTTAGCCAGGATGGTCTCGATCTCCTAACCTCGTGATCCGCCTGTCTCAGCCTCCCAAAGTGCTGGGATTACAGGCTTGAACCACCGCGCCCGGCCAATGGAGACTACCTTTTAGGATCAAAACCCAGTGTCTTTACATCAGAGTAGAGTCAATGAAAACATGTATGGGTTTGATTTTCATACGACATCGGCTGGAAAACTTAGTTATTAAAGAAGTTCTCGTATAGCCGGGCGCAGTGGACTGAGTACTGAATGGCTCCTTCTTCTTCCCTGGAACTGAAATCACTGTAAATTATAAAGCTATCTGGAAACACACAGATCAAACAATTCCGACCATTCTCTCAGCACACAGGCATACAGGCTACTGCATCCCGCCTGTGAGTACTACAAACCAGTCCGCACCAGGGAAAACAACGAAAAGAGACACGTAGGTACGAGTGAGGAAATCGAGTGGTGGGTTCTGTAAAATGCCTGTTTGTGTTTGTTTTATGTCTACTTTCAGAAAGAGGTGGCACTTGTGAGATAAAAATTCCAGAGGCCATCTGAAAATTCAGAGTGAGAAATCCAGTAACACTGTGGTGCTGAATCCCCCGGCTGTCTGTGCACTGAAAATCAACCAAAACGGGGGCCGGGGGAACCCAGCGCTCCACTTCGCCAAATCATTCTAAAATGAAATGAGTTGATGTCTTCACAATTGATGAGGATGTGTGCGTGTAATTTACCGTATGCCTTTCACGGGCCTGGCATTGTGCTTAGCAGTCGTTAAATGACCTCACTTCATCCTCAGAACAACGTACGGTATTACCCCAGGGATGGAGCCCATGTGACAGATGAGGACATGGAGGCTCACAGTGTGCCACACTTGCCCGGAATACTCAGCTTGGTGGTGGCAGGGGGAGGCTTGAGTCGGGCCTCTGAAGCCCATACTGTCTATAGCTCCACTATATAAAAACCTGTATTTTTATAACTAGTGTGCACCCTACTTTAGTACAAGTATTTGGGGGTAGCTACAGAGGAGGGTATAGCAGAAAAGGTCACTAGTTGTTATTAAGGACACAATTAAAAACAAATCTTTTGACTTAAACCTAGCAGCTTCCACAGGCCGGCATGCACAGCCCTTTCCCCATGAACTGGTGTCCAGCCTGGGCTGGGACGTTCTCCTCTGGCTGAACACCGGCCCAGGGTCTGCCTCTGCAGGCCCAGTTTCTCCTGGGCACTGGAATCCTTTCTGTTCTGAAGTCCAGGTTCTCCCCAGTCTTTAATTTCTGTGATATGATTTTGAGGTCTGGATTGCACTGCTTGTGCTTCCAGCCCTGACCTGCTGAGGGACCTCGGGCCTGTGCCCCTGACCCTCTGCCTTTCTCTAGGTCGTGTCAGCAAGTGAAAGCTGTGTCTGCTCTGTGGTGCTCTGGCTATCAGCGCTGGAGGGCACGGCCTGGACAGTCCCCCCTAGACAGCCTGCCCAGCCCACATGGCAGGGTCTGGTCTCCCTCCCGTGCCCCTGCTCTCGGCTCTCTGCCCCCATCGGAAGAACACAGCCTCTCCACACCCTGCGCACGGCTCCTTAGATTCTCTGCTGAGGGAGTCCATGAATGTAATAAAAACTGAAAAAGCAGCAAGAAATCTCCTTACAGTGCCCGTCCCGCTCATCTGCTCCAAGTCAGCTCGTCCTCAAGACTGATCACCCACTGCGGGGCACGGTGGCGCCCTTCTAGTCTGGAGGCAAGGCCAGCAGTGCCAGCGAGGACCAGCCCGGTCCAGATTCTGACTCCAAGGTTTCTCCCGCCTGTGCTGCTGGTTCTTCCCTTGGTCCCTGCATCCTCCCTCTCACTCCTGGCATCCTCTGCTCACCACGCACGGGCAATCAGGCACTGAAGGCACCTTTTTTTTTTTTTTTTTGGAGACAGAGTCTTACTCTGTCGCCCAGGCTGGAGTGCAGTGGTGTGATCTTGGCTCACCACAACCTCCGCCTCCTGGGTTCAAGCGATTCTCCTGTCTCAGCCTCCCAAGTAGCTGGGATTACAGGCGCCTGTCACCATGCCTGGCTAATTTTTGTGTTTTTAGTAGATACGGGGTTTTGCCATGTTGACCAGCCTGGTTTTGAATTCCCGACCTCAGGTGATCCGCCTGCCTCGGCCTCCCGAAGTGCTGGGATGACAGGCGTGAGCCACCGTGCCCGGCCCAAAGGCACTTGAAAGGGAAAGAGAATCCAGCCAGGCTTGTGAAGGCCACGGCACTCAGTGACAGTGCCTCCCATGGGCTCACGCTCAAGGCCTGTGGGAGGGCAAGTGTACTGGGGAGGGAGGGGCAGGGCCACAGGGGCCAGGTGGCACAGTAGTCAGGGCCTCAGTTCCCCAACCTGTCACGTGGGGGCAGGCCCAGGGCGCCAGGCTTTCCGTTTTTCCAGTGAAGGCAGGGAGCCCCATTTTTCTACGAACCTTCTGAATTTCTAAATGAAGAAAACGAATTTCAAAAAAAATTTCAACATGGTATGAGGCAAACCAAGTATCACTGCAGACATATTCAGTCCTGAAGCTACCAGTGTGCAGTGTCCGGCTTCGGCGATTTGAATCCCCGGGTTCCATAACCACAGATCTCTTTGTAAGCTTAATCATCAACTGACCAGACTTCCCACAGCCAGCGCAGCAGCCCTTTCTGAAACTTCTGAAACTCCTCCTGGGCACGTTTACTTACTGGAATTTTCAAGGCTCCTGTGAAGCTGATGGCGGCTGTGCCACTCCCGCTGTCCCCGGGGAGAATGACGACGTGGTTCGGGTGGATGGAGCCCTTCCCATCTGAGAGCAGCAGGCACTGCATCTCGGGGTCCTGGAGGCAAATCCATTGGGAACAAAAGGGAAAGGTGTTACCAGCCGGGCAGTCTGGGTGAAGTGGGGCCAGGCTTCCTAATGACGAGGGTGCCTGGCGGCTCTCTCTTCCACTGCCTTGGAGACATCCTGGGTGACATTCCCACGTGGCCACTGCGTTACAATGATTAGCATTCATGCATTTTCATGAACAGCTAGGTACACACATCCTTGGAACCAGAAATTCTAGGAATCTATTTGCAAAAAATAATTTGAAAAGTAAAAAAATACATATAAAGTAAAATGGATGTCACATCGAGAAAAATTAGAAGATTCAAATACATCCATACAAATGACATCTTGCAAAAAAAAAGGTTGGGAGATTTCAATGACAGGAAAATGCTTATGACACATTAAATAACACATCATTCAAAACTGCATGTCATTATAACCTCAAATAATGTTTAAATATCTACATATATAACTAGGCAACTATAGGATCTATTTCTAGAAAGAAAGCAGCTAAAATCTAAGCCAACAATGCTTGTCACTGAGTGGTAGAATTATGTGTAATTTTTATCAAAATGCTAATAAGAAATTCTTTACATGGTCGTGTATTTTTTAGGAGCTCACAATGGCCATATATGACCAGAAACATTATTTTAAAATACACCAACATTACTTTAAAATACACCTATTCTGATATTTATGAATTCTGATCGTCTAGATGTTCCTAAAGGACAAAGTGTACATTCATTAAAGCAAAGAAGAGTGATCCCCAACCAACAGTGGGATTTCAAGTCAGAGCAAGGATAACATAAAAATAATGTTAGCCTGGGCCACACATAAGACCTCATCTCTAGGGGAAAAAAAAAATAGTGGAATGTGGTGGTATGCGCTTATAGTCCTAACTGCTCTGGAGGCTGAGGCAGGAGGATCACTTGAGCCCAGGAGGTTGAGGCTGCGTAAGCTGTGATTGTGGGGCTGTACTTCAGCCTGGGCAAGACCCTGTCTCAAAAAAGAATGAAAATAAAATAAAAATGTTCTTCATGAATGAACTATGAGGTTCAAGGTCTTACAAAGAAATGCTTCTATGTATCTCAGACCTTTCACAAAATCAAACAGCCTTGTGGTACTTATCTCACTATAACCTGTTTTAAGTTGGACTAAAAATGTAGTTTAATTAAAAAAAAAAAAAGAAAGAAAATGGTAATGTATTCCACATTCCCCTGTCCCTTGATATTTATAATTTTCTTCCAGTGGAAAAAAGAAATTTGGAAACCGGGTGGCAGGTGGGACTGAGTGCAGCCCAGTGTGCGCACCCAGCAGGTGGCCTTGGGGGCAGCTCAGTATCTACGTCCCCCAGGAAGCCCGGCTTCACGGCTAGGACTCTGGCGTGGAGAGCGGGTCTCTGATGAAGATACTCACATGTGGCCACATAGTCAGGTGCTCTGGAATGAAGATGACAAGCCTGAGTGCAAATGCCTAACATGCTTCCGATGATAATTCCATCATGGCATGTGAAAACAAAGAATGGCGACTGAGTTTCAGAATAAACTTTTCTCTCATGAGTTCTGCTAATCGTCCAGTTTAGGAAACTGAATCAGTAATGCTCTACTGTGGCTAAACACTGGAATCTTCTGTGGGGGGCTTTGAGAAGCCCCGAATTCCCCCAGCCCAGCTGAAGCAGCCCCTGGGGCAGCCCCAGGCGAGTTCCACTCATAGTAAGTTGAGGGCTACAGGACTTCGCAGGCTGTTCTGTAGGAAACAGGCTAAGCAGTGGGTGAAATGCAACCAGCTGGAGAAAAGTCAAGTGGAAAGAGGCCGCTTAGGCAGGAGAAGCGCACCCTCTGACCCACTGAGAAGTGACTGCAGGTCAACACAGAAGATCTACCTGGCCTCAGGTAGGACCCAGATGCCCAAGGGCCACCCACGGCCCTTGCAGGATTTGTGAAGTGCTCCAGGGTCCACTTGCTGGGCTGGTTTAAAGCCACAGACACAGACCCTCTGCTCCTTATCTAAGCAGCAAGGAGCCCCCTAGACAGACAGAAGGCTCTGTTTCTGCTGTGCTCACACCCACTCATCTTAAACAGGACTCGAAGCCACCACGCCCCAGTTGTTTGCTTCTGGAGGAGATGGGAAAGAAAGTGTGGGGCCATGGCTGGTTTTCCAAAACAAACAGGGGGGCTGCTGCTGCCTCCTCCTTACGTAGCAAACAAGAAGCCACCGGTGGACCAAGACAAGGCTGGAGGCCAAGAGGCACCTCTGCCTCTAAATAAGCAGTTTCCAGTCTGTGTCCCAAGAGCCCCAGATGGGATCTGTGGAGCCCCCGGTGGGTGTGGGGGCTTCTGTGGCCAGTGCACTCCACGCTTAGGGCTTACACTTTCAAAGAGAAAAGGGCTCCCTCTACTAAAACACACACACACACACGCACACACACGCACAACAAAAATCCACACAGATGCACGTGGGGGGACTGTGTAATAATGACCGCTCTATCCAAAAATGCTAAGCTCACCCCGCTACCCGATGCTGTCTGCAGCTTCCCTTAGGAAAGGCCATCGCAGAGAGATTTGTGGAGTCCCCACTTGGCGTGCAAAGTGCACGGCGGAGTCACATTCAACCTCCAAATACCCACTCCGCGCTCATGCTGTGTTTGGTGGGCCCAACAGTTCTTGAGCCACAGTCAATCAGAAGGATCCTCAGAGACGTCAAGGAGGAAAAGTGACAAGTGACTACAGGGACGGCAAGTGCGACTGTCCCCAAAACAATCCTCTAAAATGCCCACGGGGACTTGTGGGCTCGCCACGTGGCCAAGTGACAGCAGAGCCTCGTTCTCTTTCCCACATTTGCTCCCCACCCCGCAGCTTTCTTTACACTTCTCTTCACGAGGCCACGGAGAAAGTGCCTGCCATGTGACATAATTTAGCAGTTGTCTGAAAAGGAGTGGAGGTCAGGGGCCCAGTGGTCACTCTGGGAAAGGGGACATCCAGGGTGTCCAGCCAAACTCGCGGGGCACACTCCCAGCTGACCCTGACCCAAATGCAACGGCAGGCCTGCCGAAAGGGGGTGCCATGCAAGCGCGGCCAGCACGCGCCCGGTCGTGGTCATCTGAAGCATCACCCTCAGCCTGAAACAAGGCCTGCCAGTGCCTTTACTTACGTAACTGGCTCCTTGACAGCAAGTTCGTAAACAGCCTTTCTTAGAAGGGCCGGAAAAGGAAAGAGAGAAGCTATACTCAGAAGCCAGGGCTAGTTTTATGGGTCAGTTACTGCACCAGAAGAAAGGGCCTGTGGTCTTGATTCAGAGCAGGTGGCCGGCTTCAGTATCATCAGAGAGGGGCCACAGTCTTTTGGACACTGATTGGGACATGATTTGTTTAAATGTGAATTCAGTAGTACAGATTTTAAAGCATTTTGGTTAAATTAGTCACTGCCTGCGATCTCCTTAAAATCCAAGAACCCAGATGCATGAGACATAATTTTTCCCTTTTCTAATATTTCAGCCACCACAAATAAATTTCCCCAGTCAATAAAAAAGTGAGACGCATGTTTAGTACATTAATCCTTTAAGCCATTTGATTTAAAAGGTAGGGAGAGCAGCCCCTCACACATGCCGGAGGGGGCCCTCTCCCAGAGGAGGCCCTGTGTCTGTAGAAGGTTAAACCTGATTTAGAGGCCGGGCATGGTGGCTCACGCCTGTAATCCCAGCACTTTGGGAGGCCGAGGTGGGTGGATCACCTGAGGTCAGGAGTTCAAGATCAGCCTGGCCAACATGGTGAAACCCTGTCTCTACTAAAAAATATAAAATTCAGCCAGAGGTAGTGGTGGGTGCCTGTAATCCCAGCTACTCGGGAGGCTGAGGCAGGAGAATCGCTTGAACCCAGGAGGCGGAGGTTGCAGTGAGCTGAGATCGTGCCACTGCACTCCAGACTGGGTGACAGAGTAAGACCTTGTCTCAAAACAAAACAAAAAACCAAACCAAACCAAACCAAAACAAAACAAAAACCCTGATTTAGAAAGAGAACAGCTTATAACCTCAATGATTAAACTCAAATTTAAAATGCCTGCCGTGTCTTGGTGTGGTCAGCTAAGCAGCAGCAATGTGAGGAGCTTCTACGAGGATCGAGGATGGGAAGGGTAGGGGACAGGAGGCTCAGGTGCCAGCGGTGGCAGAGCCTGCACTGAGGGCTCCCCACTGCAGATGACAAGGCAGATTAACTTAGCATTTCTGTGTCCCGAATTCCTCATCTGTGACACGGGGGAAGGGGAGATGCCTCTTTCTGTTACCTGCTTCTCCTTTACCTTTTCTTGGTCGCATGATGTCAGTTTTCTGTGTGCACCTCATGTGGCCAACCCACCATGTGCCCCTCACCCTGACACCCTCTGTGCTCAGGCACCTGCAGACTCTCCCTCCAGTCTCTCACAGCTCTGTTCCAACACTGTCTGCCTAGGGAAGCCTACCCCAAGGCCAGCTGAAAATAGAGCCTGCTCAGTCTGTCTTCCTTGTACTTGGCACCGCTTGGGGGATGTCTCCGCTTGCTTTCCGTCTGCACCAGCACCACCCCCCACACCTGGAATAGTGCCTGGGACATTGAAAGCTGCGGAGCTGCTGAATGAATGAATTGGTTAAGTGTAAAATCCAAAGAAAGCCAATAAGGGCAAACTCAAATTTTACTGAAGAAATTCAATGAGACCTAATTTTTTTAAGACCTGGATGTTTGTGACACACATCACATAGGCAGAGGGACAGAGAGAGCTGACGAGACTCAAAGGAGTTTTCCTGCAGCTCCGACATTCTAGGAAGTGTGTGTGACTTACCAGAGGCCTGTTCTTTTCGGTCTTCAAGATTTGCTTCTGGAGTCTCAATCTGTTTGTACCATTCTCAGAGCCTTTTGAGTGCTGGGGAAAAAAAAAAAGTTTCATTAGAGCAATACTGATTCAACAGCTAGAAATTAAACCTGGCTTTACTGTAGCAACGATACTTACTATTGTCCCAAAAAAGCTACCAAGAGGACATAAGACAACTGATTTAAACAGAGTAATGGTTAGTCTCAACACTCCAGACTCTCAGATAATAGAATGTGAAAATCAAATCCTCTCTTGAAGAAAGGGCTAAGACAGAGGTGTAACCAAATGTAAAAATATCCATTAACTTTTCTTAATGGCTGTGAAATTGTTTCAACGGTTTTGAAATGAAAAGGCACAGAACCATCTTTCTGTTTAACATGTGAGGAACACCTGCCCTCCCTAGGCCAGCCGATTGCTTCTGCAGGAAGAAAACCCTCCCTACGGGAGGAGAGTGTGGAAGCCCAGAACGCGCTCAACAGCCCCAGAATGCGCACCTGCCGCTAGGGGGTAGGGATGTGGAAGGACTGCGCTGAGAGCGCCAAACCTCAAAATCATTTCCGAATTATCTCCTGTTACCAAGTGAAAAGTGAAGAAATGAAGGCAGTTTCTTGGGCACTAGAATAAACGTACCATTTCCTAATCATTATTTCTTTAGGGCTCTATGTAGAACCCCTTTTGAAGATAATTAATGGTATAAAAATAATTGTTGAAATTCTCTAATGGTAAAATTTCATTTTTTCTTTTTTTTTTTTGAGACGGAGTCTCGCTCTGTCGCCCAGGCTGGAGTGCAGTGGCCAGATCTCAGCTCACTGCAAGCTCCGCTTCCCGGGTTCCCGCCATTCTCCTGCCTCAGCCTCCCGAGTAGCTGGGACCACAGGCGCCGCCACCTCGCCCGGCTAATTTTTTGTGTTTTTAGTAGAGACGGGGTTTCGCCGTGTTAGCCAGGATGGTCTCGATCTCCTGACCTTGTGATCCGCCCGTCTCAGCCTCCCAAAGTGCTGGGATTACAGGCTTGAGCCACCGCGCCCGGCCTAAAATTTCATTTTCTTTAAGAAATAGTCTAAGCAAACTTCCTTTAAAATAAGGAATTAGTCTGTACTTAGAAAGATGTTATTCATTCACTCTAGTATAAATCATAACAACACAGTTTCTCAGGCTTAGAGAGGCCCAGGCGATTTAGGTTTCTGGCACTGGTGCTGGATCCATTTGAGGAGGAAAAAACCACCAGGCTCGCACGCCACCTGTGAGATCTGCAAGTAGAGA
The DNA here is from genome assembly GCF_003255815.1 of Theropithecus gelada. Classification (NCBI taxonomy): domain Eukaryota; kingdom Metazoa; phylum Chordata; class Mammalia; order Primates; family Cercopithecidae; genus Theropithecus; species Theropithecus gelada. The sequence continues at coordinate 20,460,463 of NC_037670.1, forward strand.
TCTACGAGGCCTCCAAACGGCGGGAAACACGGGGAAGACAGAGCATGGGTTAAACTTCGTTCAGATGCACAGTTAGATCTCACCCTTTACATTTCGAGGCATTTCCCCTGAAAAGGTTTCTGAAGGTTAAGAAAAACTACTGATTTTATTACCTGAAAATGTAACAAACTATCTTTAAAAATACGTTTGTTTTGTGCTCAGATGGAGCGGAAAGCCTGCCAGGCTAGGGGTGATGATCTGGCCGGTTCATCCTCCGACCGTTCCAGGCAGAAGCAGAGATGGGCTCCTGCTCCCCAGCATTTGGGCCCCCCACAGTATGCAGAGGCCGCCAGCATTACCTGGGCCCTCTTCTTTCTGCTTTTCAGCCGGGAACGTGGGTGCTCAGGCAAAGCCTATCTTACAATTCCTTTTCAGTTTGATGTGGTCAGCTAAGCAGAAATAATGTTAGGAAATGCTAGGAAGTCTCCTGAAAGGGAAGGGGGCCTGTCCCTAATTTCCTTTCCCTCCTTCCTGCTGGCTGGAATACAGATGTAATGGCTAGAGCTCTAGCAGCCACTGACCAATCATTCACTCATTCATTCAGCAAATAATTATTAAGCATCAACTCTGTGCCAGGCACTATTCTAACTGGTTGGAATATATCACCTTTGGCATGAAGCCATGCACAGGGGAAGAACGAAAAGACACGAGGTGTCTGTGTCCCTGACACTGAACACACACACCCCACACCATCCTGGGCTGGCTCGCTCTAGATTTCTTGAATAGAGTAGGGAAATACCTTCCAATCTTGTTTTAGTCACTGCCTGTGGGCTTTTCTATTGCTTGCTGCTGAACGTAACCCCAACTAATATGAAGATATTAATAAAAAGCATTAATTTTGGCACAACTGATACAGGGTTTTGGACCCAATGAGGTCCTAGATTAGGGCACAAAATAGATATTCTAAACCTAAGTAACCTAGAAATCAAATATAAATCAAAAGAACAAGTCCCTATGGCTCTTCAATAGCACAGGGCAGAAGCATAAAGAGACACATTCTTATTAGCACCCTCAGACTCAAGGCAAATGGTAAAGGATTGAATACTCTCTTTCATATTAATTGTGATTCATTTGAAACAAAAACTAATTAGAAAAATCAAATCTGGATCCGATCAAGGTTTCCAGTTTACAGGAGATACAGGGGATAGAGGGAAATGTGAAACACACCCCAGGCACAAGGTCAGCAAAGCCTCAAATGTGGGAAACTTGGCAGAAAAAAATGACCATTTTTTATTTTGACAAAAATGATTCAAAGGAAAATAACACTAAACCAAAAAACCAAACATTGAGGTCTCATAAATTAGAAGAGGTTTAAGAGGTATATTAAATTCACCAATCACAAGAAGTGGACCTTGCCTAGGCCTTGCTTAAACACAGTGCAAAATCATTTATGAGACAATCAGCAGATCCGACCACTGAGTAGTTGTGTGATAACAGAAAGGATTATAGATTTAAAAAATTTATAATAGCATTGTTGAGACAGAATTCACATACTGTACCATTCACTTATTTAATGTTCACAATTCAGTTGTTTTTAATTCAGAGTTTTGCAACCATCACTAAAATCTGAGAACATTTTCATCACCTTCAAAAAACCCCATACCCATTAGCAGTCATCCTCCCTTTCTTTCCACCCTAGTGCCTGACAACCACTCATCTGCTTTCTGTCTCTAGGTTTGCCTATTCTGGACATTTCGTATGAATGAAATCATATAATATGTGACCTTTTGTGACTAGCTTCTTCTGCTTAGCATCATGTTTTTTGATGCTATTGTAAATGAAATGGCCTTAGTTTCATCTTTGGATTGTTGATTGCTAGTTTATAGAAATATAACTGATTTTTGTATACTGGTCTTGTTTCCTGCAACCTTGCTAACTTGTTAATTCACTCTAACCATTTTTTTTGAGGACTCCTTATGATTTTCTGTATAAAAGATCACATCATCTGCAAAGAGAAGTAGTCTTACTTCTTGTCCAATCTGCATGCCATTTATCCTTTTCTCGTCTAACTGTCCTGCTTGCAGTAGGATGGTAAATAGAAGTGGCAAGAGCAGGCCTCCTCGTCTTGCTCCTGATCTCGGGGGAAAGCACCCGCTTCACCATTAAGCTCCGGGGTGTGGGTTTCATTAGATGCCTTTTATCAGGTTCAGGAAGTTGCTTTCTGTTCCTAGTTTGTTGAGTGTTTTCACATGAAAGGGTGTTGGATTTTGTCCAATGTTTTTCCTGCTTATACTGAGATGATCATGCAGCTTTTGTCCTTTATCCATTCATATGGAGTATTACATTAACATTACCTGTTAAACCAACTGTGTATTCCTGGGATAAATCCCACTTGATCATGGTATATAATCCTTTTGTAGGTGGCTGAATTCAGGTTGCTGGTATTGAGTTTTGCATCTACACTCATAAAAGATACTGGTGTACAGTTTTCTTAAGAGGTTTTAGTCTTTTGTTATTATGATAATACCTCATAGAATGAATTAGGAAGTTTCCCCCTACTTTTATTTTTTGAAAAAGTTTGTAAGCAATTAGTATTAACTCTTCTTTCAACGTTTGGCAGAATTTACTAGTAAAGCCATCTGGTCCTGGCCTTTTCTTTGAGTGAAATTTTAAAATTAACAATTCAACTTCTTTACTTGTTTTAGATCTATTCAGATTTCCTCTCTCTCGAGTCAGTTTTGGTAGTTTCTGTCCTTCTATGAATTTTTCTATTTATTCTAAGTTTTCTAATTTGTTGGCATATAGTTCCCTCATAATCTATTTTATTTTGGTAAAGGTGGCAGAAATGCCACCTTTCCTGGTCCTGATTTTGGTTATTTGAGTCTTCCTTTATTATTGGTCAGTCTAGGTGCAGAATGATCAATTTTGTTGATCTTTCCAAAGAACCAACTTTTGGTTTCATTGATTTTTTTCCTACCATTTTTCTATTCTTTGCCATTGGTTTTTAAGTGTGATAATGGTATATCACATTTTGTTTCACATAAAAGGGTCCTTATATTTTGGAAACATACAGAAGTAGTCAGAGACAAAATATTAAGATGATTGCTATTTGCTTGCAAAATACATCAGCAGGAGGTGGGAAGGGGCAGTATTAGAAGGAGCGTTTGAATCAGATTGGCCAACTGTTGGAAACCTGGGTGATGGGGTACAGAGGGGTTCATTATACTGTTATTTTTACCTTTTTATATGTTTAAAGTCTCTGTAACAAAAACTTTGAAATATTGGAAAAAATTAAACTTTATCCTAAAAATAACACTTCCACATGGGAACTTCCCAGAACAAGTCAGCATATCTGAAATCTCTTACAAATGCATTTTGCGCCCATTTGTGATAAAGGGAAGATACTACAGAAGGACAGCAGCTATTGGGACATTGGCCAAACTGCCCTCAGCTCCCTCAGGAAGGCCTGTGACAAGGGTCTTGTCAGTGTCCTGCACAGAGCAGGTAACATTCCTGCAGGAAAAAGAACTTTGGGGCTGTTGGCAGAAGCTGATGAAATATCCCCAGATATCAGTCATCTCTCCCTCTGCGACCAGCCAACACGGAGAGGAAAGGGGACGAGAAGCTGTTTCTCTGGACCACCTGCCCCATGGCACGTCGGGGACACCTGGGCACCATGGGATCTCAGTGAACTGCTTGGAGAGGATTTGAACAAAAAGAATGAAACACAGGCTTCAGCCCCAAACTCACACACACAAAAGGGCAGAAGCAAAGCCCCTCGCTTAGATCTCAGTGAACTGCTTGGAGAGGATTTGAATGCGGAGAATGAAACACAGGCTTCAGCCCCAAACTTGTACGTACAAGGAGCAGAAGCAAGGCCTCTCGCTTAGATGCGTTCTCATATTCCTAAAAGCTGTGTGTGAGGAAGACCCGCCCTCCCCCAAACTCCCTGCACGCCTGCTTCCTATCCTCAGGCCTGGCTGCCCCTGGGTGGGAAAAGCTCTTCTTAGAGGGCAGAAGATGTTCCAGGGCGGAAGGTGTGCGCCGAAGTTCTCCCCAGTCTCGAGTCGGGTGATCCAGGCAGCTTTAAGCTACTTCACAGCACAACTGTACAAGCTTGGAAATTGAAATTCATGCTCGTGGCAGGAACACGGCTTTTAAAAACATTTTAAAATATCAAGTATAGTTTTAAAAACATCTTATGGTGTTTGACCTTCCTGAAGGCACTGGTTTGCAACTTTCATTTTGTTTCTTTGTTTTTGTCATCAAGTATCAGAACCCTTCTTTCCGTATGGATCATACCCAGGAGCCCGATGTATTAAAAGACAGAAAGAGGACTCTGGCTCCCTCTCCTGCACGAGGCCCGGTGGTGCTCCGGGCGCTGGGACCCAGAGATGATCCAGGCCGGAGGGGCTCACACCTTTCTGTGAGGGTGACAGAGATCGACCAGATGAACTGGTGAGGATTTCACATGGGGTGACATGGAGCCACTGGACTGTGTTATGCAGGGGCTGATGTGCTCTGACGTCTGTTTCAAGACAGTCTCTGCAAGTGAGGTGTGAAGAAGAGATTCTGGGGAGCAAAGTGCATCGTTCTAGGAAGCTGATGAGCAGTGGCTCGGAGGAGAGCTGACGGTGGAGACGGGGACCAGGGTGTGATGAGCAGTGGCTCAGGGGAGAGCTGATGGTGGACACGGGGATGAGGGTGTGATGAGCAGTGGCTCGGGGGAGAGCTGACGGTGGTGATGGGGACCAGGGTGTGATGAGCAGTGGCTCGGGGGAGAGCTGACGGTGGAGATAGGGGCCCGGGTGTGATGGGCAGTGGCTTGGGGGAGAGCTGACGGTGGAGACGGGGACGAGGGTGTGATGAGCAGTGGCTCGGGGGAGAGCTGATGGTGGTGATGGGGACCAGGGTGTGATGAGCAGTGGCTCGGGGGAGAGCTGATGGTGGTGATGGGGACCAGGGTGGTAGAGGTGGAGGAGGTGAGTGTGTTTCCATTCCACACCCCCTCACAGAGCAGAACTGAAAGAACATGGCCAAGGATGGGGTGCGGGGCTGAAGGGGCATTGGGCTGGCTTCTCGGGTCTGGCCTGTCCACAGGGTGGACAGCAGCTTCCTGACTGAGACGGGGGATGCTGGGGGATCGGTGTGTTCAGGGGTAAAATCAAGAGATCTCTGGTCGTGTTGTCTGAAGGACACCCAGACATCTCCGTGGGAAGGTTGAGTGGCGGTGAAATCTCAGATTGTGGAGTTCAGGGGAGGGGTCACTCTGGGGACAGCATGGGGACTCGACATCAACGCACCTGGGGGCACTAAAAAGCCTGGGCGCACTCTCCTGCAGTGAGTGGGCAGACAAGGAGAGAGGAGGCCATGAAGCAGCCTGGGGGCACCCCCACATCTGGGGTCTGACACTCGGCACAGATGTGACTACCATGTTAGCCCTGGGAGGGGAGCCTTTCCCAGAGGGAGGGAAGCATCAGGTCAGATGCAGGTGACAGGTCCAGCAGGGTGAGGCCGGAGAGCTGACCTCCCCATGTGGCCAGGTGATGTTGCTGGGACCTGGATGGGCTGTTACCATGGGGTGGCGGTGGCCTGCAGAGAGGAGGGGTGTCATGCCAGTGGAGATGGGGAGTGGGGCAGCTGGGAGCAGGCATGAGAGCCAGAGGGGCTTCCTTCCAAGACAGCCATCAGTACTACATGAGTGTGCCGGGAATGATATTTGGGGCAGGGGGTGTGTCTGCAGGAGACAAGCCCTGGGCCATGAGAGGGAGGGGACTGGTACCATGGGAGGGCTGGCCTTAGCCAGGTGGGAAAGTGGCCAGTGGTGACTGGCCGTGGGCAGAGGCAGCTAGGGCAGGGCTCGTCCACGGCAGCTGACACGATTAGCAATCTTGCCTGCAGGGCCTACGCTGGCTGAGCTGGGCAAGGGTATAGAAGGGAAGGAATGGCGTGCTGGGCAGACCTCTCAGCCACCTGAGATGTGTAGCCACCAACTTAAGTGATGGCAGCCAGCTGACACATGCATTTTTCCTCAGTCACGCTGAGGCCCCCGGGGAAACCAGGAGGTCTCCGCCCCTCAGGAGGCCTGGCCAGGACCCAGCCTTTGGTTTCCCTTAGCATGAAGCCCTCCATCTGGACGGCATCGAACCTCTTGTCTGGGTTTTGTTGATAAGGTTATTATCAGCAAAGCCCAGAACACAGTATTCTCTATTCCTAGAACTGCCAATATTTTGAGGGTGGGACTTCTGTCTACCCTGTGTGTTTCTGTCTGACACCACAAAGGCAGGAGCAGGCTGGGGAAGTGGTCAGAACACTTGGCGAACTGCACACTGTTCTAGAAGAGGACAAGAAAATAGGGTCCTTACCGTCAGCAGGGTGGAGGAGCATCTGACGTCCTTCGGATCTGAAAGAGTAAACATGAGTCCAGGCTGAGCAGGTCCACCACCATGGCAATGCCAAGTAAGCTACGGGACCCCAGGGCAGGGCAACACGGGAGCACCGGTGGTGAAACTGGACCGTATGTGGGATTCACGTTAAATGAGTGGATTTGAGCTGCTCGTGCCACAAAAACAAGAGCGGACAGCTGTGAGTTGCGATGGCTATGTTAACTTGCTTCGCTTTACTAGTAACCTTTTTACTATCTCTATGTATCTGTAACACCATGTTATATACCTTAAATATACACAATAAAATTTAATAAAACACAAGATGCCATCTGATACCTTTACTAAATTGGCATTCATTTCAGAAAAGAGCCATTGCCATAGCATGGCGGGTGAGGGCAAGGGCACAGCTTGGCTGGCCCACCAGCGACCCCACACATGCCCTGCCTGTCCCCAGTCACCCGGCCTGGCAGCCCACTTGTGTGCAAGGTGGGTACGGCAGATCACCGCCAGCCAATGCCAACACTGTGAACATGAACACTACTTTAAATATGGAAAATACTTCCCAGCGTGGCCAATAATCACAAGCAGAGCATGCAGACGCCGTGTGGACAAGCCCATGATTCACATTCAGAGGACAAGCCCCAGAAGGAAAGCAAAGCCAGGAAAAGCATAGCAGGAGAGCGAGGCTGGAAGAATGTCTGTAATGAGGTACTTCATGTTATGAAATTCATTAGAAATAAAAATGAGTGGAGATAAAACATCTATCTTGATACGGAACAAACATCTTTATGTCAACACCAGGAAGGGAGGAAACTTGAAAAGGAACAGAACCAGAAGTGAGGCTTCAGCTTGTCCTTCACAGACGCCAGCGACCTGCCCTGAGCAAGGTGGGAACCCAGAGTCAGACCCCAGGGCTCTAGGTGCCACGGGAAACCAGCCCTACTGCTTCTCGCTCCATCTCTGCAGCCCCCCTGACTACCCAGCACCTTTATCACCTTGGATGAAACTGGTTACTGGCTTGCAACCCGAACTGAGCTCCAGGGCTGCAGGCTTCCCACGGCCAAGTCCATTCCCACACAACACAGGGGGACGTCATGGAGAGGCATGCAGCCGCCGAGCACACTCCTGCTGGCCTTGAGGCCCCGCCCATGCCATAGGGCCAGGTGGGTCTGCACCCAGAGGTCCGCGGCTGGCTGCGGGGTATGCTGCCCTCCTGTCCTGGGCACAGCCCACAGGGCGAGGCCACTGACCAAGGACACGTGGTCGGCATGCTGGGCAGTCCCAATGGTCCACCTGTGATGTGTGGTCACCAATTTAAAGGACATCAGCCAACTCACCCCATTTGTATCCACTCACAGTGTGATGCCCCCAGGGGCAAGCCAGGGGGTCCCCCTGATATGGCTCTTCCAGGACTTTCACCTTGAGAGACTTGAGCACACATGTCCCTTGGCTGGGACACATCTGAGAACAGCTTCATAAAGGAGACTTAGAGAGGCCTGAGAAGGGAGCAGGGGATGCCCTGTCCTTTGGGGCTCACCCTGGGCAGGAGACAGGAGTGAAGGCGTAGCAGAGAAAGCCATATCCTCTGTTGATCGCAAGAATGGCGCGTCTGATGCCTTTAGTACCTACCCAGGGTCGGTGATTCGGGACCAGGAGGGGCAGAAACAAACCAAGGGGTGCTTGATGTTTTCTCCCTATCTGCAAAGAGCTCCCGTTCTCAGACTCAGCATCCAGCCACTGTTGTCACAGCTGGGTCTCATCATTCAGACACAGTGTACCTCCCAGGCACGAGGGGAAAGAGTGTCAGACAGATTCCCTGGGCACGAGGTTCTGGTAGCTTGGTTTTGTTTGGCTAGAGATGAAGCATGCAGCCCTCCTGTAGGTGAGCGGGCCTGTGGCCAGAGAGGACCCAGCGACAGGGGGCATCTGGCTCATTGCTATCTGCCCAAGTTGGATCAGGGAGGCTTATTCACAAGAGCCGAGCTCGCTCTGCTTACAGAGACAAGCATCAACACAGCGCCCTGAATGCCTGGAGCGGGCACTGAGGTCCCGGCCATTGAGCAAGCTCCTTTCCCTTCCACACGTCCTCTCCTCCCCAGAGCCAGCCCCTTTCCAGTTGAGGAAGAGAATAGAAGGCTCCGTGGACTCTACCCTCAGGCAGGAGACAGCCAGGGGCCCCTGTGCGCTAACAGAGAGGCACATTATTCTCCGGGTGGCTGGTGTCTCAAACACCTGGACAGCAGGGGCACAGAACTCCAGGTTCTAGGAATCAGAGCGGAAAACCAGTGGCGGAAACGGCCTTTCTCAGAACTGCAGTGACACACCAGCCAGAGCTGAAAGCCACAAGTTGGCCCACTTGTGAGGGAGCCAGAGCCCCACCCATCCCACAAGGTCCCTGCTCAGGCTGTCCAGGGTGTGGCCAAAGGCTTACTCAGCCTCTGCAGAAGGGGGGAAAGGGGAGCTGAGTGCAGACCGGGGCCCCCACTTTCTGCTCACAGCAATGGGTGTGTGTCTGAACATTCCTCATCTGAATGTTTATTTCCATTTTCACCAACAGAGAAGCATGAGGTGAGAGTCTCCGAACTCGCAGAGCGGCCGGATGATGGTTATCTTAAAAATTAAAAGGTTAGCTTTTGCAAGACACAAAAAGTGAGCAACTAAATGGAATATGGATTAACTTCTGCATGCAGAGTTGAAGTGATACGCAATGCCCAGCATGGCTGCAGGGAGCTGGCTCTGAGTGTCCCTACCGGGCAGGCAGCAGGAGGGAGCTGTCTCCTGCCGTATGGTTTCACAGTGCTTTAAACTCAATCGAAGAACTAAGGGTTGAGTACAGCTTATCAGAGTGGCTGGCAGGAGTCGAGCCCCTGTCATGGGACCGCTGGGGCCACCCGGGGGTCTCTATTCTTGCTGTAACTGTCCCGAGTCTTCTCAGCACCAGAGCCTGGCGGATCTCTACTTCAAAAATGAATTTCAAATTCAGTTAAATCAAAAGTTTGCTACTGAATCTGAAATGGAATAAGGGATTTGATTTTCCAAGAGATACCTTTTACCCAGTTAAGATATTAAGTAAGTCTTTTATAACACTGTCCAAGATATATCTTATCAGAAGGCAAAGAGCTGACCGGGTCCAATTCAGGTTTCGGTGGCAAGATGGGCGTGAGAGGGAACAGCCTGTGGGGAAATGGAAGACTCCCAGGCACGAACGCCTGATGCTGAGGCAAGGGAGGGCAGGAGGACGGGAGGAAGGAATGTAGACATGGGTCACTCCAGAAATCGGGGGAGAGTAGAAAATCCAGCAAGACCAGGAGAGAACCGGCTCCCCAAGGAAGTCTCCCTGACAAGAAGAGCGCTGAGGCAGCCACAGGCAAACAGGGCGCTAGGCCACGCAGCTCTCACACTCGTCCCTGAGGCCCACCCGAGCAGGGAAACCCGAGGCCTCCCTTGGTGGGTGGTCTCCAAGGCCACGTGCACTTACGTTCAATGAGGAAGAGAAAGCACACTATCCCCATGGCTGCCACGATGGCCCCGGGCACAACGAAGGACAGGCCCCAGCACGTGGACACCCAGTAGCCAGCGATCAACGACCCCAAGATGTTGCCTACGGAGGTGTGGGAGTTCCAGACCCCCATAATCAAACCTCTCCTGCAACACAACAAAACAGAAGACAGAAGATGGAGCTGAGAAGCTGAAATGAGTCCAGCAGTGCAGGGCGCAGCAGTGCCTGTAAAGCAGGCAGTCAGTGCGGAATCAATGAGGACCGTGCAGACTCTGCTTCCGTGGCATGCAGGACTCGCGATGCTCACGAGAGCTGATCTGTTTATGTGGCCTCAGGCTGTGCCATCACCCATTCCACCTCTTGCTCTGAACGCTTTGTGTACTCAAGAAGAAAGAGGCCTTTCCCTGAAAGTCTTGGAAGGCCTGAAATTAAAATTTGTGCCTCTACAATCAATTAATACATAGTCACTTGATGAACTGTCATTTGAACAAAACTCATGGAGGCACACACCAGGTGAACGAGGCACAGTACCTAAGACTTAAGACCTGATGACGCCGGTGTTCCCGTTTTAGCTTCTGCATCTTGTTTGGTATCTTCCACCACAAATAAGCCTTTGGCCTGGCTGAGCTGAATTTTACACAGCCATTTACAAATAAATCTGGACTCGCCAGAGGCTGGGTCCCAGCTCTGCTACTTTGGTGCTGTGTGCTGGGTGACGCGGGTTGGGAATTCCCAAACTCCCATGTTAACATGTAGCTTCGGCTTCAAAAGGCCTGGGGCAGGGTCCTGGACTCTGCATCTCCCACAACACCCGGGAGGCCAGATGCAGCTGTCAGAGGGGCCGTCGAGTGACACAGACTCCACCGGGCCTACAGTGGGAGGGAGGAGCTCCCGTCTCGTGGGATACAGGCCATCTGAATTTCAGCAATTCAAGCCCCAGAGGTTTCAGCCATCTTATTTTAAAGAGGATACTAAAGTGTTTTTGCTGTAATCAGTCTACAAAAAAACTCAAAGTAAAATGGTCTAGTTTTCATCTGCTATTGGAAACAGGGCTGCTTTTCCTCACCTTCCTTTTCCAAACCAGTTGCCGAGGCAGGTGACGACGCTGGGCCAGCCGGTGGTCTGCACCAGCCCGTTGATGACCTGCGGGAGAAGCCAAAGGAGAGACTGACCCATGGGAAGCAGGCCTGGGAGAGCGCCGCAGGGAGGCACACAGGGCTTGCCCCGCTCACACAAAGAAGGGGGTATGACAGCCAGAGATGGACTGTCAATTGTATATTTATATACAGTTTAAACTACGTATGTATTTTTAAACCATGTACACAGGTATCCATATATTTTTCAAAATAAAAGTAATGCATGTCTGTTGTGGAAATTTTAGAATAAGTAGAGAAAAGCAAGGAAAGAAAACCCAGGCAGAACCCCACCACCGGGAGATCACACCTCATAACAGTGTGGGGCCAAGTTTTACAGTCTCTTTTGAATCTAAAAACTTCATAGAAAGAGGCTAGGTGCAGTGGCTCATGCCTGTAATCCTAGCACTTTGGGAGGTCGAGGCGAGAGGATCTCTTGAGTTCAGGAATTTGAGACCGGCCTGGGCAATATAGAGACCCCCTTGTCTACAAAAAATTAAAAATTAGCCAGGTGTGGTGGTGCACATCTGTGGTCCAAACTACTCAAGAAGCTGAGGTGGGAGGATTGCTTGAGCCTGGGACCACTGCACTCCAGCCTGGGCAACACAGTAAGGCCCCATCTCAAAAAATAAATAAATGCAAACTTTTTAAAGAGAGAAAAGCTTTCTTCTCTTTATAGAACTGTTCATAGAATTGTACGATAAACATGGCTTGTGAATTGCATGTTTTCCCTCACCAGGCCATGGAGAAGGTACTGTTGTTCATCATTCTCTGGAATGAACACAGCCTTGACTTCACGCCTGGACAAAGTACCTCCTTCTAAAGAATCCCTGACTTGAGTTTCACGAAGGGACTTGGGGAATGTATTGCTGAGGACGCTCTAGCATCCTGAGACTCGGGGGTGGCTCTACAAGACTGCAGGAAACCAGGGCCAGCCTGGCACCGCCAACCACCTCACTGCAGTAAGCCAGCTCTCTAGAGCAGGGTCCCCAACCCCGGGCACAGACTAGTCCTGATCCGTGGCCTGTTAGGAGCCAGGCCACACTGCAGGAGGTGAGTGGTGGGAGAGCGAGCATTGCCACCTGAGCTCCACCTCCCATCAGATCAGTGGGGGCCATTAGATTCTTATAGGAGCGTGACCCTGTTGTGAACTGCACATGCCAGGGATCTAGGTTATGTGCTCCTTATGAGAATCGAATGCCTGATGACCTGAGAGGGAACAGTTTCATCCCCAAACCATCCTCCTCTCCCCAACCTTGGTCCCGGGTGGAAAGATTGTCTTAAACAAAACTGGTCCCTGATGCCAAAAAGGTTGGGAACTATTGCTCTAGAAGACGCCTGGGAGCCGCTGGTCTACCTGTTGCTGCCTCTGGGCTGACCTGGCTGGGCCTTCACTCCACATGCTGGGACTCTGGAAAATTGTTTTCTCCTCCCTTCTAATTTTCTATATTACTACAGAAGTGTGAACTGCTTTTGTAATTAAAATAGCCAAACTTTTCAAGTGTTATGGCAAAATCTTCAAAGCAAAATTAAATAGTTTGCCTTGATGGTTTTAAGCATTCCCCTGAGCTATCTGGGAGCCCTGGAAGCATCACAAAGCCTGAGATGAGCATCGTTATTTCCCACTGTTTTCCTCGGCTGCTGAATACTGATCCACAGCACTGCTGGGAAGGGCAGAAGCCAGGAGACTCCGGAAGGGCTCCAGCTCCAAGGGCAAGCCAGTATGGGCTGCCCTCAGGCCTCCTCCCCTTCTAGCACCTTCGTGATCTCTCCTGTTCTCTCCACTGACTGCCTCATACCCCCTCCTGCTGCCTGACTCCAAAGTCGGCCCTTCCTTCCACCCTTGCATCCCTCTGTAGAGTCCTCAGGTCTCCCCCCTTTTTCTCTCACTGCGACCCGACCAGCTGCAGGTTTTCCTTTGTAGGCTGGGACCCAAGTTGGCCCCTGAACACTCCTAGGCACTGACAAAGGTGTTTCAGTTGCTGACCCAAAACATGGAAAGAAAGTAGCCCTGGCCCTGGGCCAAATTCCTTAAACCCTCATACAAACTCCATACACCAATCCCTCGCTGCAGACAGACCTGCGTGGAACGCCCTGTCCCGCTGCGTGTCAAGACTATATACTACAGCCCTCGGTACGTAAGTTCCCCTAATACACGCTTTAAACTGATCACCCAGCAGTTAGTGCTGTGTTCTTTGGAATCCCAACCAGCCCCGTCTTGGGATGGTTTGGGGCACTCCCTGGTGGGAACTCCCTGCCACCGCTGTTAGGCTGACTCCAGCTAGGGCTTCAGCTGGAGGACACACCCTCCAACCCCAGTGGTCAAATCTTTAGCAAGATGAAACATCTCAAACTTATCCACATGAAGACAGGGTGACTCCTGAGGGCTCTGCACATCAGTCTCCCTGCCACGGCACCGACAGGCGCGTTCTTTATGAGGCAACTCCTGAAACTAAGAAACACCTCCGGGCTGCCTGAATTTCCGAGCAGAAGAGAAAGGAAGGACTTATTATGTCAGCTGACCCTGACTTCGGACAGGATGTACTTCTGCCCCTTCCCAACATCTTGACAGAGGTGACATGTGACATAAACACCCCACCCTATTCACCAAGGAAACCCCATATGTGGTGAGCCATGGACCCAAACCCTTACCTGAGTTACCACGTAGAATCCGAAACTGTGGATGTTGTAGAAATACCCTAAGCCGAACAGGGCGGTGAAGGCTCCACTGGCGAGCATCCCAAAAGTTAGGTAATACCTAATCGGCAGGCGTTCCCCAATTATGCCACTGAGGCGGAGAGAAGGAAAGACAAATAGGAATAACAAACACACCCGAATGTTAACAACCCGGCGGCTGTTTCGTGCCCGATGCTTTCATGCTGTTCTCTGAGCTTGGGGAACTCTCAAGCCTTACAATTTCCAGGAAGACTTCTTACACCTATTTCCCTATGGAGTGTTTACTCACCAGAAACCAGAGACTGGCAACATCTTAGAAGATTTTATTTCTAGTCAATGTCACTATCTGTCAAATAATAAAATTCAAATGCTATGACTTATTTATGATAGTTGCCAATGAAAGGAAACAGGAACTTGTCTTGCTAGTTAATCCTGCTTTCACATAAACCATATCCAGTAAATGTATACAATGTCTTAAAATTCCAACTGTTGAACTACACCAAATGTCATGAAAAGAGATCACTTATGACCCAGAGCAAGTCACTCGGCCCCACGAGCTGTAATGAAGTCACCTGTGTTAATATACCTGGCTGGCTGGGCTCAGTGGGGAAGTGGCTTGCAGCTGTTTGCCACTACCACCTCCTGCCACACCACTTTGACCTGATTTAAAGGCAGATTTGTTCCATGGTAAGGTCTGAAATGCTGGGGTGGCATCTCTCTCATCCTTCTGAACAGCAATGCAACTCACTAATCAGCTACCCTTTTTGGTGTCTTATCTTCTAGAGCTGTCTGGAGACTTGGTGGCATAAAGGATGCTTAGCCTCACTAAAACAGCCTCGACGGGGGTGGTAAAGCACGTCTCCAGCTTCACAGCAGGGCACAGACTTAACAGTCTTTAGCTGCCATCACAGCACACTACCTAATGTTATCCAAAACATCCCTCACTGTTTTACGGGAAATGTCACTATGGACCAACTTAACATTGTGACTGATTAAGTAAATAGAAAAGCTGTAGAGTGTCATGGATGGACGTGAGCCCTTCGCAAGCATCAGAGACTCTATGGGTCTTGCTTTCTTCTGTAGGGTCACTCTAGGAGTCAGATAAGCAGGAAACCTAACACACAGTGACACCTGCCTGCCGTGAACCCCACTGCCGGAGTCAGCTCCAATGTTCTCAGCTTTCATCTCAAGAACCCACACCAGGGAGCTTTTCCTTCTGAATCCACCAAGTAAAAAAGATCTACCTCGGATCCAGGAAATGACCTTTTAAACACTAAAGCAGAAGAAAGTCACTTAAAATTATGACAACATCCAGGTAAAAATTTCAGCTAAAACCTCACCACACACAGACTCAAGAGCATTCCAGAGCTAGAGAGTTACCGACTTCAACCTGCCCACCCCAGAGACCAGGAGCTAGGTCCCTGAGAGGCTGGCTGACCTGCCCAGGTCACAGCACAGCTGGCAGAACCAGATGGGCTCCTGAGAGCTGGTGCTGCTGGCTAGGCTTAGAAGTGTTCTCTAATCTTGCTGTATGATTTGGGCCCACTTTGATCTCTACTGAAAACTTTTAAAGAAAAGGTCTAACTGAACAAACACCATTTCACATTATATGGGACTCATACAGGGATTCAAGTCCACGCTGCACCTGCTTGAACCCTCCAGGCAGTACCTGGGCTGAATGACTGTACCCTCTCATATCTGATTTCATCTGGCGCAGCGAGCAACCACCCATTGCTGAGACCTCAGGTAGGGACTCACACAAAAAGGCCCTTCAATGCAGCAGCGTGTGCCCTTGTTTCAGTCATGAGTTCACTGTGTAGATGTCACATTAGACTAAATTTTGTTTTAATAACCTTACTGACAAGGTGCATAAGAATTATCTTTACCGATAAATAAGCAACAAGAAACCAGTTTATTTATGTAAAGCAGGCTTTCTGAACCTCAGCACTATTGATATTTTGGCTCTGGTAATTCTGTGGCATTAGGGGCTGTCCTGCATGTTGTAGGATGTTTAGCAACACCCTGGTTTCTAGCCACTAGATGCCAGCAACATCCCTTCCCTGGCTGTGACACCCACAAACGTCGTTAGACATTACTAAATGTCCCCTAGGAGACAAAACTGCCCCCAGTTGAGAACCAGATTTAAATACAGTTTTCTAGTAACTGAGAAAAACATACTCCCACTTTGGGTCTTTTTATACCACAGATTATTTGTGTTCAGTAAGACTGCAGTCTGGGGAATATAAACATTTGACCTCAAAATGGAGAAGGTCTGGCAGCCTGGCTGAGACCCAGGCCCGAAGGAAGCCCAAGGTACACACCACTCTCTCCAGCTAGGCTCATGTTCGGCTGCGCATCACACACTCTGAGCTTCCAAATCTTTATTATTCATTTGCTCACTCAGACAAGTTCTGCAGCAGGAGGCAAATGCACACGTTCAATAAAGGGAGAGCTATGCGCTCTCCTCCGACAGCAGACACTGCCTCCCTGGGCACCACCCACCCACCAGGGCTCTGAGCAGGGGAGGGGCCAGGTCTTGATGATCCCACACTGAGCGGGTCTCAGGGAAGCAGCTAAACATTTATGGGGATCCCTGGGGTTCTCCAGGATGTAAAGACCTCTGTCTCTGAACAAAAGCCTCTTGGGACTACATGCCTCCATCCCTGGCTGTGGTTTCGCTATGGCTGGTCTCCATCAAAACTTGTGTTGAGGCTTGGCTCCCAGTATAACTGCGTTGAGAGGTGCAGGGAGCTTTGAAGGGCATTTGGGTCATGAGGGATCCGCCTTGACGAAGGAATGAATGTGCAGGAGTAAGTGGCTGCGCTCTCAGGACTGATGAGCTATTGTGAGAGGTGAGAGCGGGCTGCTATGAAGCAAGGTCACCCCTGTGCTGTGTGTTTTGTATGCCCTGCTCACTGCTAACCCATCTCATGGGGCCTCTGCCAGGCGACGCCCTCCATTACATTACAGTGTGGCGCGAGGCTCTTGCCAGATGCAGCTTCCCAATCCTGAACTTCCCAGTTAGCTAAATACACCTTTTCTCATTATAAATTACTCAATCTCAGATATTGTGCTACTAGCAACAGAAAATGGGCTAGAACATCCCTATACTGCCTTAAAAAAAAAACCTGGCTGGACTGCCACAATAGCAGTTTTCAATCAGTCAGTCACATGTTCTATGACCCATATAACATTTGCCACCTGCCTTGGTCAGTTCAAAGTGGGATGAAGAATGGGCTGGGCTGGCAGCACAGGCCAGGCACCATTCTGAGCTTCTACATACATTAACTCAATTTTTGCCACAATCCTGTGACATAAGAACTATTATTTCTCCCATGTTGCAAAGGGGAAACTGAGGCCCAAAGAGGTATAGTAACTTGCCCAAGACCACATCCTAGCAGGTGGTAGAGCCGGGATTCAGATCCCAGCGGGTCTCTCTCTGGAGCTCCCCGCCCGCCACGCAGGGCTGCCTCTGCTGCGCTCAGTTCTGGGGCCAAGCTGGGCATCCAGGTAGAGCTGTTCCACACATCCTGTGTCAACTGCTCCGATCATCAGGTGAAATTCGTTATTTGGGGCATGTAAACAGATGGCAGCCCCTGAACCACAGGAGAGGTCGGGCTCTGCTAAACAGGAAGCTAGTCCCCTTGTTCCTGAATGACCACGTCCCAGGATCGGCAGGATTCATGGTAGGTCCTAAACCCCAGGGCCAGGAAAGCTGAGGGCAGCCTGTGTCAGTTGGCACAGTGCCTGGGACACGGAAATCCTCGGCCTTGAGGTCCCGTGTTGTGGGCACAGCACAAGCGCTTGCTCTCTCCTAAGCTTGGCCTCATCTTTGGGAAGGGAACAGCAGGGAAGCCACTGGCAAGCGGGGGCCTCACTCCCGCGCGCCTGTGCACTTCAGCATAGCGGACGCCTTCTCTGCACGGAGGGGCCAGATAACCAGGAAGGGTCTGGAAAACCAAAGAGCTATGAGCTATCGTGAGAGGTGAGAGCAGGCTGCTACAAAGCAAGGCCACCCCTGTACTATGTCTGCTTTGTACGTACCTGAGGTACATCCCCACGGCATAGGCACACAGGAAGGAGTAGTCCAGGGCCCCAAGCAGCTGCTGATAGTTGTTCTTATCTACACGAATTTGAAAATCAACAGGAAAAGCTCAGTATTGTTTAGTGTATGTTCTAGAGCACGGCTATAAAACACAAAGCATCTGTTCTCTAAATCTGGGTGTACTTAGTGAAACGCGTGGTTTCCACACAGAAAACAAGGCGGTGCATTTTCTGTTCAGTTTCTCGCAAAGGAAAATGAAGTCACCGCAGTTTCAAATAATCACTAAATATAATGCAGGCATCATTCAGATGGGATAAAATCCCCATTGTGCATGGTGGCTGCACATTTGATTGATGCCTTCTGTTTTACGTGTCCACTGGCTTTTCTGCAGCACGCCTGCCTAGGCCAGCACCCACACCAGCCCCTCGTGTCTCTCTCTTCTTCCCGCCCACGGAACTATGCCCTGCAAGTCTGAAATACAAAATGCAAATGATCTGCAGCACATCTCCCTATTAAGAGAACCTTCTTTCAGGAGGAACAGCTCCGCACACAGGTGCTACGGACACAGTGGCGGTGAAGTCACGTGCTCTTGGGTAGGAAAGAGGGCTGACATGGAAATGCAGTTTCATCTGGGAACGGCATTACTGTTGCTAAAGTTATTAACAGCGAGGCTGGAAGAACCTTGGAAGGACAGCCGCTTCAGCTCCTGGACGGACCGATGATCGACTTACCAAATGGTGCCCAGCCACAGTCGGTCTCATTGTCAGGGAGCTGGCGGGGGGCAATGGACCCAGACTTGCCGCTCTGGCTGCTGAATCTGCCGTCAGCTTCATCCCAAGCAGTGCAATACTTGTGGAGCTCACCCTGGGATGTGATGGGAGGGCAGAAGCAAGGAGAGGAAGTGCCTTCAGTGAGGCTCAGCACGGGGCACAGAGAGGAACAGTCACCCCTCCTCTCCCAGCAGCCTGCCCAGGACACCTGCACCCTGCATTCTAACGGAAACACAAGGCGCCACTGGCAGTGTGTCTGCAGGACCCACAAGAATGCCTGCTGGTGACGTTTCAGCAGGACTCTCCAGCAACCGCACTCCTGAGCGCACAACGAACATAAGCCATCTTCATATGCCACTGGAAGACAAGCCTCAGGAGCAGTTTTAGTCCTAAAGCTCCAAGCTGAAAGCCGACTGCCTGTCATCCTTGACCACCTGTCCACAAGGCAGAAGGGGTATATTTTCCTAGATTCACACAACTGAATGCTACACACCAACGAAAAAGAACAAGTCACAGGTCCAAGCAACAATGAGGATGAACCTCACAAACATAACATGAAGCAGAAGCCAGACACGAAAGAGTACGGACTGCAGCATTCCACTCATACAAAGTCCAAGGATGGACAACGAATCCACGCGGCTAGAGGTGACAGTCACGGTTACCTAAAGGGGGACAATGCGGGACAGGGGATGGGGAGCTGTCTGGGAGCTAGAAAGGGTCCATCCCTTAACCTAGGGGATGGCTACCCCTATGGGCATGTACAGATCTGCCAAGCTGGACACTGAAGATCTGTATACTTTACTAAGTGTAAATCATACTTCAATTTAAAAATATCCCTGGGGCAGGGCACCACCCGCCCCCCAAACTACCCACAGAACCAGCAAGCAGGGCCAGGGTTGGAGGCACTTGTCTGGGAGGTGGGAGGAAGGGAAAGCCGTGGCCCTGGGGTTTGGTTACCGGCTGTGTGAACATGTTACTTGCCGCCCCTGCCTCGGTCTCCCCCTCTGCAGACGAGGCTGCTGCCCAGTTACAGAAGTCACTGGGACCTGTGACGTTGAACTCCAGGCTTTTGCACAGAGCTTAAGATGGCATGGCCCTTGTGAAACAAACCCTGGGGAGAGAGGAAAGCTCATCTGTCGGGAGGCAGAGGGGCCTGAGTGGGCTTTTCCTCAGTGCACTCCTTGGGAAGAGGAACAACACCTACAAGACAGCGCCACATGTGGCAGGGGCCCGTCTCGTTGTGGGGGAAGCTGAGGAAGACAGAATGTGCTCTGTGACTGTGTGTCCCTCCCTGGTGGCCTCTGTCACTCCCATGCCTCTCTTCTCGGGGGTCTCTGGAGTGATCACTCTGCACTAGTCAAGACTCAAAGGAGCTGGCCCATCAGGCGTGAGTGATGGCGGAAAGTGGGGTCCTTGTGGTCAGAGGGGTGTCCCTTAGGGGGACTGAGTACCCGTTCAGTGCCCATAATACCAGAGGGGTGTCCTCGTCAGCTGGAACCTGAGAGAGGCCAGGGGTCTGGAGGGCAGTGCACAAAGCTGGCTCCAGGTCAGGGCACAGAACGCTGGGCAGGGAGCCACCCCAGTGACCAGGCAGGCAGCAGTCGGAAGTCCTGTCCCCCTCTCTTCAGGAGGGAGTGGCCAACAAGGCTAGCCACCTTCAAAAGGCCAGGGCTTTTGAATCGAGGCTACACACCCTGATTTATAGCTGGCAGCATGTGGGCCACGTCACTGAGTCCTGGCATGGCACACGGGATGCAGCTGCTCCACCGTCATGTGACTCTGTCGTCATCACGGGGCTGTTCTGCTATAATTAAACACTGTCCCAAAAAAGTAGCCAAGGGCTCTACTGTACAATGCAAAGTCATCATCTGCCCAGCAGCTCCCTTGGCAGAGCTGGTCCTCCCTGGAGGCGCCATGCTGACCTCCTGGCATGTCGGGAAGAGTGCTTTCATTTGCTCCCCGACTGCTCGGGGACCCCTGGCTGCTCCTGCTTGTGTTTTAAATTCTCCACCCAAGGTAGATGTGAGGGGCTGTGAGTGTGATCGTGAGACCCGGGGCGGGTGCCTGCAGCCCTTCCTCTCTGTATCAAGCTGGTATCTGCGGCCTTTCTCCATTCACCTGCCGCCTTGTTGGACACTTTTCCTCCTCAGTGCTTTCAGAAGTCAGGTGTTTCTGCCCACCTTTCCCTGCTGCCTCTCACGGAAGCCAATCTGGCCACACCCAAAGGCCGAAGCATCGCCACAATTCACCTCTCACTGAAGAAAGCCACGGCTAGGACAGGAGCACAGGACACTCCCCAGCCAAGGAGAACCCAGGGATAAGCTGAAGTTTCTAACATTAACCTGGCACAGAAGAAAGGAAAAAGAGATTCTGCAGGCCGCCGCTTAAAACAGAATTTTATATCCTTTGTGATTTCATATTTCTGGGAGGAACCACCTGCCGAAAACATATCCGATTAGAAATGCTCCTTTTTTTCCATAAATAAGCAGTAAAGTTTTTCTAGTTTTGTTATGTAATGAGTGGGGGCCTCACATCCTGGTTAGGGATACAGGCTTCGGCGGCAGACAGGCCTGAGCTGGGATCTTGGTGCCTCTCTGTGGCTTCTGACCTTGGTGACTTCACTTACACTCCCTGGTCATCAGTTATGGAGTTGGCATGACAATGCCTGTGTCCCAGGGTTGCTATAAAGATGAACCATAAATGGAGCGCACCTCTCTGGCCCTCCACCCCTGGGAAGGGCTCAGGAAAGGGCTGC
This sequence comes from Theropithecus gelada, assembly GCF_003255815.1. Taxonomy (NCBI): domain Eukaryota; kingdom Metazoa; phylum Chordata; class Mammalia; order Primates; family Cercopithecidae; genus Theropithecus; species Theropithecus gelada. Next base: position 20,481,706 of record NC_037670.1, read on the forward strand.
TGTGAGTCCAGGTGCCTCTCCGGCCCTTCTCCTTGTTGTTGGAAAGGTCACCTCCACCTGCACCCTGCAGCCCCGTTGGAAGGCTGCTGCCAAAGCAATCGAGATTTCATATAACTCCAGCACAAAGGGTTCTGAGGATATTTACATAACCACAGGTTTTCAACAACGTTGCTATATTTCAGTATTTCTATGAGTTTTACCCCCCAAACCTGGTGTTTGAGGGACAATGCAAACTTAATTAGGTTAAGATGAATTGTTAAGCAAACCCCTCGCCAGGTGAACAAATTCTCACCAAAGTGCTTCATGGAGGCACCCTCACCTCTGCACAGCCACACCATCCCTGCAGAAATACTTGGGGAGGGGGTCAAGTCCTTTGGGAAACATCTGCTTTCATAAAGGCAGCTTTCTTCACACGTTTTTACACAAGTGCCTTTCAACAAGTTCCAAACTCAATCAACCCGCGACATCAGGTAGATATTAAAAACTGATCCGGCAAAAGGCTCTGCGGCAACTGAACTCCACACTTACGATATGTGAGGCGGGGAGGCTGAGTGGGCCCTGTGAACACGTAGGCGTTGCGGCTGCTAAAGCGTCCGTGCAACACACAGAGCAGCAACAAAAATAAACAGCAGACGGGTGGAGGGTGGGGGTGGGAGAAGAAAGGTGCCAATCTTGTGGAAGAACACAGGGAACCGCCAGGAGTCTCAGCGCTACAAGTGTGCGGGGAAGGCGGCAGGGCCGGGAGTCACAGCGCCACGAGTGTGCGGGGAAGGCGGCAGGGCCGGGAGTCACAGTGCTACAAGTGTGCGGGGAAGGCGGCGGGGCCGGGAGCTGGCAACGTCTTCTGTCTACAGACTCCCTGGCCACCTCCAGCCCTCCCCACCCCTCCCACTGGCAGCAAGAGGAAATCCCGTCCAGGGAGCAGCAGGCAGCTGCAGCGGGAATTTCATGGCACTAGAAAAGACTGGACTCCTCATCCTGCACCTGCAGAGACCCACGCGGTCATTTAGGCACAAACATTCACTGCATTAGCCTGCATTCCACCAAGGCTCCATTCTTTCCACGCTGAATTTGAGCCACTTCGCAAAGAGAAACTACTCGTTCCGCCCTGGGTTCTCAGCCCCACCACTGCCTAAGGCTACAGCCACAGGGCACATTCTCTGCAGGAGGTACGTGGCCTCCAATAGAGGAGATTACCCGGTGGTCTGGGGTGCAGGAGACACTGAAAGGCAACAGTGAGAGGACAGGACAAGAGCAGGGGATTCGGGCCTCACTGAATCCCCCTGGAGGACAGTGGGGTTAGGCCAGTTTCACTCCACCTTTAGCCAACACAGAGGGTGTATGTGTGTGCGTGTGTGTATACATATCTGCATTTGATGATCTGTCTAGTCAACTTTACGTGGCTCGTTAGGCTGTGTGGGTGCACTGATTCTAACTAGTCCTTCACATTCCTTTTATAAGGCTACAAGAATTCTCCAAAGCATTATCTAAGTCCTGGAAGAGCAATTAAAGTTTTGGTACCAAAAGTAGGAGCGACCAGACAGGCTCTCCCCCACGGACGACAGCACCTGCCCACAGCCAGCCTCCCGCGATGAGTCACAGTTGCCACGTGAAATGCATTATACACACTCGGGCACAGGCGCGCAAACGCTCCACGCATGAAGGATACAGAAATAGATGGAGGAGCTTCTTGGTCATTGTTTACTTCTCAAAAATGGAATCATTCTATGCATCCTTATGCACATGTTAACTTCTTACTCAAAATGCCTCCTGGAAATGTTTCTGAGTCAACTGGTTTGCCTCTGATAAATTATTTTCATAATATGGACTTGTCACCATTTATTCAAACTTTTACCTGCTTATTGGGTTCCCTCGATACCCAGCATTGGTTTTTTCCTTTTTCCTTTTTTTGGTCACTACAAACAAAGCTGCCATAAAGAAGCTTATGAAGACATTCCCAAGTAAGGTGCTTTTATTTTTAGGGTGAAATTCCCAGAAGCATGTCTGAAGGCTGTAGTATTTTTTATTTCACTGGGTGTCACCAAAAGGTGCTAACACTCGACATCCCATCAAGAAAGCATGAAAAGTCCTCTCCCCTCACGGCCAGTGAACAGGGCTTACTGCTCTGGGCAATGCTGTGCCAGCCATTGAGCACACTGTTGCCTTAATCTGCATTTGGAATAACAGCAGACTTGAACACCATTCACACATTTCCTGGCAATCTGAATTCCATGTCTGTGAACTGCCTGTTCATCCCCCTTGCCCGTTGTTTCTTTGGGTTTCCTAACTTCACACTTACTCTTACGATAAACATAATTTTCTTCTTGGATTTTTACTTTTTGTGTTTTACATTCATATCTTTAATCCATTTGTTTTTATTTTATTTTTTTGAGATGGAGTCTCACTCATGTCGCCCAGGCTGGAGTGCAGTGGTGTGGTCTCAGCTCACTGCAACCTTCACCTCCCGGGTTCAAGTGATTCTCCTGCCTCAGCCTCCCCAGTAGCTGGGATTATAGGCGCCCATCACCATGCCCGGCTAATTTGTTTTTGTATTTTTAGTAGACATAGGGTTTCACTATGTTGGCCAGGCTGGTCTCGAACTCCTGACCTCAGGTGATCCACCCATCTTGGCCTCCCAAAGTGCTGAGATTACAGGCGTGAGCCACCGCGCCCGGCCAGTTTTCTCCTTTTAAGTCCTGTGTGTCCAGAGAGGGGTGGGCACCCTCACATTCAAATCAATGCTGCCATCCCCCTGGCTCCAGGGACCCCTGCAGTTTAGGCTTCTCTGGGAAGCCTCTGCTTTCAGGTTTCCGCTCTGGGCCAGCCCAGGAGAAAAGAGCTCCCACTAAGATGTCTGCTGGGAGAGTGTAGAACCACCTGTCTACCAGCTTGGGCAGATGCTTGCCTTGAGTCCTGAGGCTGGGCCACAGCTGGAGCAGCAGGTAGAATGGACAGGATTGCACTTATAACACCACTATCCTCCCAGCCCTGGTTTTATCATCATCATCGAGAAAAATACAATTCATCAGCAGTGATCAAAGGTAATCTAAACATTCCAGACTAACTTAAATGTGACCTGCTGTGCCATGTCATTCTATAAATGACGTAATAGAATGAGAATCACTTTCTAATTCACAGCTCCTGGTTCGATTTCAGGTAAGCAAATGTATTTTGCTTTTGTTTTGTTTGCAATGTTCTAGGATATGTGGCTGTAAATAATCACTCAACTGTTTTGTGGGTCAACAGAATCACTGCCACTTTCCGTTTCATTGACGCCTTTCATATCATGGGCTCAAGCACATGGGTGCTTCATAAGGCACTGCAAAGTTCAGTTTTGATGTGGTGTGATGTTCTGATCTATCTTCAAAGGTGAAGAAACGCACGGGATTCAGCGTCAAGCCAATCCATGCCCAGGCACATCACAGCTGCTAGTTCGGGAAATCTGTGAGTTTAGGAGGCTCGAGTGTGATGCTGGGAGTGTACTCAGGTAATTACACCCGGACAGACCCTGAGGCACAGAGAAGAAGAGCGGGGGCCCTGGAGGCAGCCTGACCCACAGGGAATTCTCCAGTGCATAGCAGCCCTGCCTGGGGGAACGAGGCCCCGAGCCTCAGTTTCCTCACGGGGCACTCACAGGGTTGCTGTGAAGGTCACGGGGTAATGTGTGTGGCACTTCGTCATACCCCGGGGCTCTGTAAGCGGCAGTTATTTATACTGGTACTTATGACACTGAACTAAGAGCTGACCCTGACGCTGCCTCCTCAGAAGCCCTAAGCCCTGAGTGGCTTGGACAGCACCACACACAAGAGTTGGGGCAGGGGCTTTAAGATGGACCACCAGGGAAGCCGCGAGAGGGACGGGGACAGGGCTCCCACTTGCTCCTGGCTCACAGGGGCCCTCGTGGTCATCAGGTGGACCCCAACAGCTTTGACCGCTGACAAAGATCCCCCCAAGGGCCAGTCCATCTTACGCGCTACATCTGCCCCCCCCAGCCCGTCAGGTGGTGGCTTCATGGGGACGCCCACCCTTGCACATAGTACTCAAGGCAGTTCTCCCACCTGCAAAGCTGTTTTTCTTCCCCTACAATCCACACCCAACCTTTCCAGGCCAATCCTGAAACCCCACGCAGGCTCCCCGACTACACCAGATCCTTCAACTCCAATGCGCTCACCAAGTCTCTTCAATAGGTACTTTCATCTTTATAATTTACCATTTTCTTGAGCTGTTTGTGTATTTCTCTACCAGAAAGACAAGTAGCAGCAATATTCAGATTTATAATGACTGGTTATTGGCACTGATTTATAATGACTGGTTATCGGTACTGTTTTATAGTGACTGGTTATCGGTACTGATTTGAGAGTCTCTGGTCAAGCAGATGAGTGTTTCTTAAGGCCCACTGCCTCTTTTCATATTCTTCTCTTAAAACCCACATTTTTTAAGGTCTGCAAACGTTTTCCACAGTCAACAACTTGAAAGGCATGGAAGTTTCTTGCTTACCAGGGGCCAAGGGGGAATTTTAGAATCTTTTGGGTAAATGAATGTTTAACATCCCCTGAAAGCTGCTGGAGAGTGGGAAACCTAGGACTGTCACAAAAGAACCAGCCTCTGCGTTGCCTCTGCCGACCGGGGCTGCGGAGGGCAGCCACCCAGGGCTCAGCCAGTGGCAGGAGTGGAGGAAGCACAGCTCCAAAGGTTACAGAATTGCAGTCCTGGATCTGGGTCCCTGCCAACTCCTGGAGAGTGAGCGAGGGGCCGTCGGGCTGTGAATGCGCTGTCTCTGGCAGTGGATGCCTGGGAGAAAATCCAAGAAACACCCACAGGTGTGGAGGGGCAGGCCACCCCTTCAGTGGATGATTTCCTCATTCCTTCTACCATAGAGACTCAAATGCCTCTCAGGCCCCTGATGGTCTACAGGCAGGGTGATGTAATCCCAACGAGGGTAAGAAAATTATTCCTGCTTTTCTCCAGGTTATAACTGGTGTTTATGTAGTCTTGTCTGCTTTAATCTTCTTTTCTCAAAGTCTAGTGGAACACCTGTTTAACAACTTCCTGCGCACCCATCACTCAGACAAAAACACAGCGTTCCAAGAACAACGGAGAGCCACCTCCGCAGCCAGACCCGGGGTCGGATCAAAACAAAAACACAGAGTTCCAAGAACAATGGAGAGCCACCTCCGCGGCCAGACCTGGGGTCGAATCAAAACAAAAACACAGAGTTCCAAGAACAATGGAGAGCCACCTCCGCGGCCAGACCTGGGGTCGGATAGCACGAAGAGTTGGAATTTGGGGAACCAATTAAGGTTGGATACATTTGGAAGGAACAGTCACACAAGATAAAATAAATATTTAGCTAAGCTTTCAGATTCTGGAACTGTCAACTAATATAACTAAAAGTCTACGACCTCTGAAAGTATAAATCCAAAAAGCATTTAAAAAATGTCAATTTTAGGAAAGGGAAACTGCAAAGCCAAAGCAGCAGAAGAACTTGTTTCTAAATCATCCGTTTTCCCGCATATCTGCTGCCATCCCCACCCTCTGCCCCACACGCCCTTCAAGTGACCAACTCCTTACAGAGGCGACAGGCAGTGCTTTCATGATTCTTACCTTAACTATGCTGATAGGCTTTCGAGATAAGTGAAAACTTGCATACAGCAGAAATGTCAAAATAAAAATGAAGGCTCTGTACCTGAAACACAAAACAGTGGGAGAGGATGACATGAAATAACAGAAGTTATGTTAGGAATACATGTCACTGTGTTCTGAAATGTTCTTATGCTGTGTATTATTCATTCAGTTCCACAGCAACTATCAATATTACTTATGTCACTATAATATTGGAACATTCAAAAATATTGCCACTTTTGCTTTGTCCATATGGAAACTAAACACCGTAAGAGACAGGAAAAACCAGACTGCTTTTCCTACCCTCATGCACACCACACCACACACACTTCTCACACTATATGTGTAGGGGTTTGCCCCATATACAAAGCAATTCTCCAGCTGACACTAGGTGTCCTCTAACTGAATTCAATTCTGACGCTGTCCTTCAGGAGTCAGCATCAGCCCCCACAGGGCGGGGCTCCGGCTGAGGCTGCCCTGGCTCACATGCCAACGGCGAGCCCCAGGTTGTGGCCCGCTCCTCCGACCAACTGGCTCTCAGCATGGTTCCCAAGAACCCCTCCTCAGGTTTGATTAATTTGCCAGAGCAGCTCACAGGACTCAGGGAGACACATTTATTGGTTTTTATAAAGGATGTCACAAAGAATACACACAGATGAAGAGATGCACAGGGCGAGGGATGGGGCAGGGAGCTTGGAGCTGCTGTGCCCTCCCCAGGACTCCACCCTCCGGGAACCTCCCCGTGCTCGGCAGCCTGCAAGCCCCCCAAACCCTGTCCTTGAGGAAGTCTGTAGAGGCCTCATTACACAGGCACGATCCAGCAGATCACCGGCCACCGGTGATCCACTCCACCTCTGCGGGCTCCCTCCCCTCCCCAGAGGTCCACGGGTGGAGTTCCAACCTCTAATCACATGATCGGTTGCCCTGGCAACCCGTCCCCCAAGAGGCTGTCCTGGAGCCCCAGCCATAATCACCTCATCAGCAAACAAAAAGATACTCAGCACTCAGGAGCTGTGTGCTAGGAGCCAGGGCCAGAGACCAAACGCATGTTTCTTATTACGTCACAACATCAAAAACATTCATTTATTTAAAAAAACCATAACCAAAGGGAAACCTGGGACTCAAGATGCACACTTGAGTTTACAAAGCAATAACAAGGACGATGAAATGTTTAGTTTACAACAAAACTAACCACGAGTTTCTTGCGTAGCCTGCTATCCTGGGTAATTAAGATCATATTTATTTTTGGCTCTTTGGTTTCTATGCAACTTTTCAGAAGCACACAAGCAAGGCAGACATATAAATATTTCACAGCCCTCAAAGAGAAGAAGTCAGGGACGCTGGCAGGCTCTCAATAGGCCAATGACAGAAACACTGGCACAAAGCGCCTCACTCAGTTTGGCTGGGAGAAAAGCAGCCAAAAGAGTAAGCATGAGTGTGAGGAAAAAGAAGAAAAGAAGGTGCCTTAGAGAGAAGACAAAGGGCAACTTCAGTCTAAGAGTCTCAACCACCGCATAGAAAAATACTTTTTGGGGCAACAAAATGTGTTGGGAGAAAGAAGTATTTGACAGGAGCGGAAGGCGAGTGGCAGCTCTTCTGTGTCCTAGGTACACCTCCCTCCCCTGGAGAACCTGTCCTGTTTGTGGCCTGGGAAGACCAATGACTTCGAATGGTGCCACCAACAACCTGAATCAATAATTACCTAAGGCCGCGTCCTACACAGGACAAAGACAGAAAGCGTTTCCGGGAGGCCCTGGGATAAGGGGTCGCTTCTCCCAGCTGCGCATCTACATTTTTAAGGTTGTGATTTACTCCGAGGGAAGCATTCCACGAGTAACTAAAATCCTAGGATCCCAGAGCTGCCTTCTTCTCTGGTTACCAGCTAAAGTAGAGTTCAAATAGATACTTCCAGATTTTTCTTTGAAAAAAAAAAGACCATATTTCAGGTGGGAAAGAAAGGTTGGTGGCTCTGTGGGACTCAAAACCACCACCTTTGGAATGCCTGTGCCTTAGGGGAAGGCACCGAACCAAACCAAACCAACTTGCAGAATACCTGCTGACTGAAGACAGAAATTCCCCAGCGCTCTCTTCTTCATCAGGGAACCATCTTCCAATGGCCTTTCTTCAATTCTTCCTCTCCAAGCCCATGGCAAGGGCCAAATGGGAAAAAAGTGAAACTCTAAAAGACGAGCATGTCGTTTATCCCAAAGCCCAAAGAACAAAGGCTACGTGGGTACAGTGGATTTGCTCCAGAAGCCCAGGCCTCTGTCCTCGTGTTTCTGAAAACCATCCTTTCTGACAAGGAAAGAAAGCCTCAGCGCTTCGGATGAAGCTCTCTGTTAGGCCACCGCTGCTTCTCGTGCCTCCAACTGCCGGTGCAGGAAGATTCCAGGCCACTGGGCTTTACTGGCCCTCAATGCTCACTTGTCCAGCCCACAGCCTGACAAACCGGTCACTTCCACCCCACCTGCTTCAGCTGACTAGGGCAAGTAAGGCTGATGGGTGACCCTGATCAGCCCTCATTGGAGTACAGGGTTTCCTTCTCCAATGTCCTCAAAACGTGTGAACAAAGTTCTCAGGCCAAGTTCCCTCCAGTACCTCCCCAGTCAGTCTCAGACAAGTCCATGGAGCATCTCTCCTGCGCCCTTGAGGATTCTCCATCCACAGCGCCAGTTCTATAGGTGCTATCACCCAGCTAGGAAGGATTTTGAGAAGAGCAGTTCTGCCCTATGGGCTGTGGGCTCACATCTCCACTCACCACCCAGACAGCCCAGAAGGAAGGCTGTCTCCCTTTGTCGGGCTGAGGTCTGAAGAGTGCTGGGGCCCCGACACCCACTGCGCTCCCGATGGTCAGGGCTGCTTGGGTGATCAGGCCCTGGGGATGTGCTCTGGGCCCCTGCTTTCCTCTGCGGGATGACTCCTGGCTGGTGCTCACAGCACACACCCAGAGATGCCCTGAGAACACTGAGGAGCACACAGGGGGCAGCACATGCCTCTGGAACCTTCAGTTCAGCCTTGTGTGGAGGGAGACGCCTTAATGAGTGAGCCCCTTTGGGAAGAGTCACTGCCACAGTGTAGCCGGCCTGAGAAGCCGTCCTGTAGAATTGGGTAAAGGGTCCATTTACACAGGAAACTGGAATGTTCCTAAAGACTGAAGAGGAAAACTCTGTATTTATTTAGCTGGTGTCAGGCCAACTCTGCTTCTATTTGCAAATTCGTCTTTCCTCCTTCATTTTCTTATCTTCTGTATTTAGGACCTGGGGCTTGGGGATGGAGGAGGAAGTGGCTAGAGGCTGGACTTTCCTCTTTGAAAGGTCTGACTTCAGGTCCCATGGCCACTGCTATACCGCGGCAGCCACACTCGGGCCGCTGCCTTGCTGGTGGTCACCCCCACACGCCTGGCCTCTGGGTAGGCAGATGCTTCACTCTGCAGCATGGATGGACTCAAACCCCCAGAAGCCAAATAGCCCTCCCGAAGTCCTTTCTTATTTTGTAATTCTATCTACATTTTCTTTATCGTTTATAAAGCAGATGTTTTGGATGATATTTGTTTCCTTTTATTCATTTTGTACTGGGTTGAATATCGTCCCCCATAATTTCATGTCCACCCAAAACCTCAGAATGTGACCTTATTTGGAAACAGGGTCATGTAGACATGATTAGCTAAGGTGAGGGCATATTAGATAGAGTGAACCCTAATTCCAATGACTGGTGTCCTCACCAGAAGGTCACGCAAAGACTCAGAGACGGACAGAAAGGGAGGCCATGTGGCCACATAGGCAGAGACTGGCACGATGCAGCCACCAGCCAAGGACTGCGGCAGCAGCAGGAGCTGGAAGAGGCAAGGAGGGTCTGTCCCCGGAGCCTGCAGAGGAAGGGTGGCCCTGCTGACGCTTTGACTTTGGACTTCTGACCTCCAGGGATGTGAGAGGGTAAATTCCTGTTGTTTCAAGACACCCAACTTGTGGTCCCTTGTTACAGCCGCCCCAGGAGGCTAATATAATCCTTTCATTTTTGTTTTGTGTTACGTTTAGACTTATGAATATAAAACAAATACAATAAAAAAATGATCTAATCGATCTGCTCCTCAGTGTTCGGCTTACTTTTTGCAGTTATGACTACTTACAGCATGCCTGGCTTCCACCAATACAAAAAATCCCACGTTTCTAGCAAGAAAGCAGGTCTCAGCAACGACAGCCCCAGATGGGGGCGCCCCTCTGAGCTTCCTCAGAGATGTTTTCGAAGACCACGTGTTCTCAGGTGGACAGCAGCCTGCTTAGGGTGAGAGGCTTCCTGCAAAATATCTGTCACCTTGTTTGAGTGCTATTACCTCAATCATATGCAAATAAGGAATAAAGAAACGCTTTTGAGAATTACTGAGTGATATTTGGTGCAGAAATGAGTCCAAAGACATCCTCACTTCAGAAACAAGGAAACCAGACAGAGAAGCGATGCCATGTCCTGTTCAGAGTATCCTGTCAGGAGGCGCAGGACGGCAGTGACACTGACGTTGGTCCTTGGTTAAAGTGCTGTCTGCCTCATCGTTCCTCAGTGAAACCACTACGTTTCCCTCCAAGTAATGAATATGGAATTTCTGGAAACCTGCTCTGAGATGATGCAGATATCCTGTTCCTCAAGCTGCTGCCCCACGGAGTGCATCCACTGGCGTTCTGTCCCTGCGCTGGGCACCCTGCAGTGGCTCCACATCCCCGCTCCACCTAGCAGCCAGTGTCCACTGTACAGAGAGCGTGCATTTCTCCTACTTATTCAGTTACATCAGTAGGACTCGCCAGAGTCTTATGCTATTCAATGGGCTATCATTCACAATGAGTCTCATTTATTGTAAATCTCAGATTGTCCTAGATTTGACAAGTCAGAGTACCTTTGTAAGCACTTCCTTATTTTCTGGCACAAGATGTTCCTGGCTCATCTTTTCCTTGCCCTGCCCCAGTCCTGGCATTGGCCAGGTCTCTGAGGACTCCTGACTCCTTTTAGTGGGAGATGCCATGCAGAAACCAAGATCCCAGACCAAAGTGTGCTCACTTTAGTGCTATTAATGTTCCCAGGACCTCCCAGCAGGGTGCATTTTACACACACACACGCATTCACACACACATGCACACACACACCTTTCTCTATTTCTATATCGACCGTCACCAGTTTATCCCGAGACCTTTCATTCCAATCCAGCCCCACTCAGTTCCTTCCAGTTCCCCTCCCTCTTCCCATGTCTGTAACTCCTTCTCCAGTAAAGAGAAAGCTGCCTCATTTCTATGGGATTTCTGTAAAAAACACATAATCTGAATCTAATCATGAGGATGAGGAAATAACAGACAAAGTCAAAATGTGGCACATTCTATAAAATAAATGGCTTGAACTCTTGAAACAAAACAAGGCCATTGTCTCAGAAGAAGGAAAAAAAGTCAAGGTCAGAAAAGATGAAAAAAGGCCGAGGAACAGTGCCAGATGAAGAGACTAGACCCATAGGATAATTAAATGCAATGTATGAACCTGACTAGATCCTGAACAGAAGAAGAAATGCTATCACAGATATTTGACGATATTTGATATCATTTTTAACATGGACCGTGGATTAGATAACAGTATCTTATCAGTGTTAAATTTCCTGATTTTGATCTTTTTGCTGTGGTTTTGTGGTTTTATAAGAGAATGTCTTCTTTATAGGAAATACACACGGAAGTATTTACAAATAAAAGGGTATGATGTCTGCAACTTACTCTCAAGTGGTTCAGCAAAAGTGTGTGTGTACAAACATACATCTACACACATGCACACACACATACACACACACTGTGGAGGGGCAGGGAGAGAAGCAGATGAGGCTAAATGTTAATCTTTGACATACAGTGGTTCTACAGGAACTTCTTTTTTTTTTTTTTTTTTTTTTTTGAGAGTCTGGCTCTGTCGCCCAGGCTGGAGTGCAGTGGCCGGATCTCAGCTCACTGCAAGCTCCGCCTCCCGGGTTTACGCCATTCTCCTGCCTCAGCCTCCGGAGTAGCTGGGACCACAGGCGCCCGCCACCTCGCCCGGCTAGTTTTTTGTATTTTTTAGTAGAGACGGGGTTTCACCGTGTTAGCCAGGATGGTCTCGATCTCCTCTACAGGAACTTCCTACAGATGTTAGTAAGTTACGTGAGTTTGAAATTATATCAAAATAAACTTACAAAATGAAGAAGCTAAACACTCACTAAATAAAACCAAATTGTTCAGGCACTTGTGGCTAGACTCACAGCAGACACGAAATGAGTCAAGAAGAGAAGCAATCTGGTTGAAGAACACAGATGCCCTCAAGTCAAACCTGAGACACCCTGTGGATGCTCCACCAACCAGCAGGGCTGAGAAGCTGCGCAGGGCTGGGGGCCGCCAGGAGGTTGGCGCGGAGGAGATGAATAGGCCCAGAATCCGCCGCTGTGGCATCAAAATCATTTGGAGCAGAAGGCATTTGCGTTCCTGAATTCTCTTAGCTACTGAAAAGCAGAGTTCCCCAAAAGAATTCAAAAGAATCCACCTGCTATAAATTCTGTCCCAAGAAGCAGCCAGGGAAGCTGGACTCTTACCACTGGAGATGAGAAGCCTCCACACTGCACTGAAACAGGAATGGTCACAAAACTATCACATCGCCCATCTGTTCTCTTGAGGGCCCACTTGTCTTTCCAAAAAGCCATTTGTTTGCCCACAAGTGCCCTTCTCCCACTCCCGTTCCCCTGTGAAGGACGGCGCATAAGCCCAGAATTCTAAATGCCCCTTTGAGGGACACTTTTCTATGACCTCTTGTATGTAAGTGGTGAAATCTGTCTTTTCTCTTGCTAGTCTGTCTTTTGTCAGTTTAATTCCCAGTTCCCCCAAAACAGAACCTACGAGGGTAGAAGCAAAGTTTTTCCTCTCCCAGAAGAGTTCAGCAGGACAAGTTAGAGGCCAGGGAGGCCAGCTTCAGACTCTGGGCTTGTCAACTGTTTTCTTCAAGGAGAATGGAATTAATGAGGCCACCTAAGAGGAGGATTCTCACAATATGCAAGGGGAGGTGCTCTCTGAACAGAAAGCGGCATTCTGAGCTGCACCAGAACATTTCATTTTCTCTCTGAAAGTTCTGCCCCAGCGAGGCCACTCATCTGAGCTCAGAGTTGTGTAACTTACATACAAGTTATGTGCTTATTTCACCACAGTCGTTTGCTAACCCTGCTGGTAGTCTGTGGTCACTTTTCTGTAGGGACCATGATTCTTCCAGAAACCACTGGAGACCACGCAGAAGCCCAAACACTATCTGACAATGCCAGTACCAAGGGCAAAGGACACCTCAGCGCTGTTCTGGGTCATGGCTTCCACTGCCAGTAAGCAATTCAACGGTTATGGGCAAGGTCAGTGATTCAAGTTTTATGTGTTTTATAATGAAACTGGGGCAACACAACTACCTGCACAGTAGCCCTCACTTATACACAGCTCCATGCCAAGGGCCTGCCCCGCCAGGACTCACCACTGATCCCTGGAGAACGAGATGATGAAGCGAATGCCAGCGGGGAGTTGAGCCATTTATGTTGCCACTGACCACACAGCCTCGGTCGCAGAATAAGATGCTTCATAAATGGGTCATTAATCCCAGCTCCAGGTTCCCTCTCTGCTGCCCCTGCTGCTCCCACAGGCTGGAAAGCGTGGAAAGAAGGTGTCCTGCTGGGTCTTGTCCCCTTCCTTCTGGCAGTGGCTCTGCTCTCTACGAGGAGGAGGACAGGCATTCAGAGTCCAGTGTCCTGACATTCACACATTCAGCATTACTGGCAGAAGTAACCACACACATGTACAGTAGCAGTACCCCATCCTGATCAAAGCTGGACATCTGATACAAGCAGGGGTCCCCACCACGAGTGTTACTAGGAAGAGGTGGAGTGAGGTGGAGTATCTGCCCTCGAGGCGGTTTGTTCTGAGAACCCTGAAATGAATTTCAAACAACATTCTGATGGTGGATAAAAAGGAACCAAGAAACTCATCTCTATCTGGGAGGCATCTAGAGATCAACCCATTCACAAAACCAAATATGTGTCCAGCATCCACGCTATGTGCCCAGATACCAGGGCATGCCAGGGCACTGGACTGGCTCAGTTCCACCCCTGTGGGCCAGGTCACCTTTGAACTATAGTGACAGAGAAACGTCGGCCTAGACAAGAGGGCAGATCAAACCAATTATTTAATTGTGACTTTGCCATTTGAATCCAAAGGAGGAATGAATTTGCTTCTGTCTGCCTCTTCAATTTTCATCTTTTGTGGTCACCTCAGAGGTCATAGAAAATGACCTGATTATGAACTCAGGGCTGAAGGCAGAGCAATATAGGAAGGAATGGGGAAGGAGGCCTGAGAACCGAGAGGGGGCCCAGCACAGCAGGCAGGCCCGGTCTCCCATGCCAACATCAAACTCATGACATTCCTGAGTCACTGTGTCCTCCAAAGCCAATCAGTTCCCCACATTCACTTTTGCCTCCCTCGAGAGTGAGCTTCCAAAAATGCACATTCTCCAAGGATTTTCCCTTATACCACCTTTTACAAAAAGATTCAAAATCCCCGCTGAGCTTTCGTCCCAGGAGCCGCCCCTCATCTCTTCTGTCTGCTCCAGTCAGAACTACACCTTTCTCCTAGGTAGGTCCTCCAGGGCCTGAACAGGTGGGATTCACCCCACTTCAATACCTCCTGTTCCAAGGCTGACCCTGGGCTGTGTAAGCTGAGGCAAGTCACTTAACTTTTCTGCTCCCTCTCCTTCCAGGCTAAACAATGGGGATGATGGCATCTATGTTGTTATAAACACGCAATGAGATAACCTATGGGAAGCACTTGATAAGTGGCCCGGTATGTAGTAAATGCCCAACAAACACTAGCTGATATTATCCTCACTGTAAATTCAAAAGAGGAAGGCCCAGGACTGCAGGGCAAGGTCCTACTTCCATCTCCTTGTCCAGAACCCAGCACAGACCACGTGCTCAAGAAACTCATGTTGAATGAACAGCCACAAAGACTTCAAAACTATGTCTGCTCAAACCTCTAGATTTAAGCAATCTTTTGCTCCAAATGGGTGGGCTCCAGTCTGGGTCTGGATCTACTCTGGGAAATGACTTTGTGATGACAGCTTCAGAGTAAAGAATTGGGTTCACCAGTGTCTGGAAACAGATGGTCAGAAGCAAACACCTTCCCCTCAAGTGCCGCTTCTCCATGTCCAGCGTGTCTGGAAACATTCCACTGCCATCTACGAAATAAATCAAAAACCTCCAACTCTGATAACACCTGTGACAACAACATCAAAGGCCCAGAAAGCACTGACAAGTCAAGAGGGAAAAAAAAAACCTCTTTGATTTCTTTTTAAAACAAGGATGAATTCTTTTCCCTGTAAAATGGGTGAAAAAAGAGTGCTATAAATTCTCATAGTGAGTGCAGTTAAGATGTGCAAAGACAGTGATTTTACATTTGGGATGTTAAAGAGCTCCACTAATGAGGCCCTTCCTCCCTAGCCTGTGCAGCACCACAGAAAACCACTTCATTTCCAGTGGGTCAAGACCTCTGGAAGCACGAACCATGACTGACACGCTCTCATTTGAGCCCCGTGACCACCCTGAAGAGGCAGGGCGTTCATTTCACAAGGGAGAAAAATGAGGCTAGGCGGCTCGCCTGGGTCAGCTGGATAAGTGGGGCAGATTCCAGTTTGTCCTGTTTCTCTGAGCCACCTCCTCCCTCCAGCCACTCTTCCTCCTGCCCATCCCCTGCAGAGAAAGGGCAGCAGAATGGGAACAAATCACTTGGTTTAAACCCAGTTTTTGGCACACAGCCCAAGTACATAAAAAGAAGAGATACTTTTTTTAAAAAGTCACTCTCTACAGGTGCCCCTGGAACTTACCATTCCAGGGAGGAAAAGCGGCAGAATGTCCAGTTTCATTGCACTGTCAAAGATAGCAACTTAGGCTGGGCACGGTGGCTCACACCTGCAATCCCAGCACTTTGGGAGGCAGAGGCAGGCAGATCACTTGAGGCCAGGAGTTCGAGACCAGCGTGGTCAACATGGCGAAACCCCGTATCTACCAAAAATACACAAATGAGCTGGGCATGGTGGTGCACACCTGTAATCCCAGCTACTCGGGTGGCTGAGGCATGAAAATCACTTGAACCCAGGAGGTGGAGGTTGCAGTGAGCTGAGATTGCACCACCACACTCCAGCCTGGGCAACACAGCGAGACCCTGTCTTAAAAAAATAGAAAAGATAGTAACTGAGGAAACAGCCCATTAGAGCATCTTTATTACAACCTGTAAAACCTGTACATGTACCCCTGAAACTGAAAGTTAAAAAAAAAAAAGAAAAAACCCTGAAAGACACATGGTTTTATACCCATCTCTTGAAAAAACAAACCCACCCTAGGCAACTGTAAAACAGAATGAGCTGAGGGAAAGATACATTCACAAGCTCCACTCCCAGACCCACCCACTTGTGATCTGTGCTGCCTAGAAGGTTCCAAGTAATCTGAAGAGGCTCAAATAATGGGGATAGGAAGTGAGCAATAGCAGGAGTAAGGTTCAACAGTCTTTTTAGGGCTGAGGTGCCATTACACGTAATCAAAGTGGCCCTATAGATACTTTAAATAATCTACTTCGTGACTTTTTTTTTAAACTGGGTCTCACTTTACAGGCAAAGATGGGTGAGAAATGCAAAACAAAAGTTTTCATGCATTTTTCTTTTACTTTTTTTAAATTAAGAGATAGAATACAACTTCCTGTGCAGAGCGTGCTCTTTCTATGGCTTTTTGCTTTTAAAGGCGCTTTCCATATTAAAGATGAATGAAATGGTCACTATCTCTTTCCCCTTGGCTGAAGTACAAGGAACCTGAATTCCATTTGCACCACCTGCCCCCAACCCCCAACAAACAGAACAACACAGGTGGGCTGCATGAAACAGAACGTGTAAATGCAGTTTCAAAATGACTTGGTGAATCACAGGTCTGGAGCCAGAGGTTTTCAAGCTTGCTCTAAAAGGGGATTAATAAAGAAACACCGGGGGGAGTCTAAAATATGTATTCACTTACACAACTTCAGACAATTTAAGTTCAAAGGCCGGCAGGCAGGCAGGCACCTTCCAGGCAAAAAGCTAAGGGAGACCAGGAAAGCGCAGGTTTTAGCAATTCCTCCTTTGGAGATTCAAAACTGGGGCCGCGGGCTGGGGTGTTGGCGGGGAGTGGGGGTGGTAAGGGGCTTGGCCAGTACCCTTCGTTCAAATGCAAATCCTTAGACTGTACGTACCTTCTCGGTCACCAGGATCACAGCGTGGGCCGTGAGGGCTGGAAGGCTGGTGGCCAGCGGCTAGGGGACTTTGCGGCGCGTCAAGCCCTTTATTATAAACCCAGAAGGTCGCTGTCACTCGCATTGGCCAGGAGGCCCACGGGCTCCGGGAACCAGCTGCTCAGCCGACAGACAACGCAAAGGCCCAGGGTGCCGGCGCTCCGAGCCAGCGTTCTGTGCCGGCTCCTCCCTGGGCGGCTGGTCCCCGGAGGAGGTGAATTCCGCGGGCACGCCCACGTCCCCATCGCGGCAGACAATGCGCGGTGTCCCCTCCTGCCGGCTCTCTGGACCCTCAGCTGTCACCGCGGCCCGGGCCGGGGTGGGCAGGGGACCCGGCAGGACAGCTAAGCTCGCCCCTGCCGGGGACTCCGTGGAGCGGCTACTGACCCCGTGCCCGCTCCCTCTGCCTCCACTTCCCCGGAATCCCAGCGTTGCCCCGGTCCGGGAACGCCCGGCATTGTCGCCTAGGGCTACTCTTCTAGATGTCGTATTTCAAAGACTTCCCTCCGCGAAAACAGCTTGAGACCGTCCCTGGCTCTCCGAAAACATCCAAACCAGCCCCGACTTACCCCCCAAAAAAAGAAAAGGAAGGAGGAAAGGAGCCGAGCTCCGAGTGCGCAGGGCCCCGCGCCCGGCTCCCTGCGGCAGCTGCAGGTGCTGAGCGGCTGCGGCGCCCGAGCGCCGATGGCCCCGCAGGTGCGGGCGGTGGGGCTGGGGGTCCCCGCCTCCCGGCCCGGCCCCGGCCCCGCGCCTCACCTGCGCCGCCGAGGCCCGCGCACCGCAGCCGGGCCCGGCCGCCGCGGGCGCTTCCTGCTCGCGACTTCCTGGAGCGGCGCGCGGGAGGCCCCGCCGCCCTTTCACTTTCCCTGGCTCGCGGGGCGCCGGCGGGGCCGCGCGGCTCCTCCCCCTCTCCGGCCGCCGCGACCCCCGGCTCCGGCCCCGGCCCCGGCCCCGGCCCCGGCGTGCCCAGGGTCGCACCAGCCCCGGAGCCACCGGGCGGGGGCGCCCCCACGCCTCGCAGCGCTGCCCGGCCTCTGCAGGCGAACCCGGGTCATGACCCGCGCCTTCCCCGGCTCTGAGGGCGCACGGGCTTTCGCTGGCCCGCTCCCCACCGGCCTCCGGGCAGTCCCAGGCGGCCTCTGCACCGCTGGCGCTCCGTCCTGAAGGCGGGTCTTCCCCACAGCGGCGAGGGTCACATGCCGCCGCGCCCCCACCCCCAAAGAGGGCCTTTCCTTGGCCTCCCGGCTTTTATTCCTATTGTGTCATGTCAAGGGGCATAATCATGAAGACCAGCACTCTATAGCGTGGAAATGTGGCACGCGGATTTGGCTATGTCGAACCAACTTGTAAGCCAGCTTGTGTCCCACCTCGCAGGCACGTGACAGAGGCGGCTCCCTGTTAGGCTGGGGGAGCCCGCCGGGTTCTTACCCTTGCTGGCCAGTGCCCTGGCACACAGGCTCTACGTCACCCCAGAAACAACTCTTCTCCCTAGGCAGCCCCAGGGAGGCGCCTGGCCAGTCCCCTAGAAGCTACTGCCGAACACCCACGGAGTGGACCCCCGGCATGGCTTCAGAGCAGAGGGGGCTCCCAGCCCACTCCTGGGGAAGAGCAAAGTGAGGCAGAGGGGAAATTTTCCGGGAAAAAGCCTGCCCCTGGATAAAACAATGCTTAAGGATAAAACCAACCCCAGGCCTGGCTGTAAATGTCCCAACAGGCCAGTGCCCCTTGGACCTCCCCCAGGCCCGTTGAGCTTCCCTCTGGAGAAAGGAGAAGGCATTCTTCCCTGTGTTCGGCTTCCCTGCCCTGCTAGGCCTCGCAGTTTCCCCCTGGGGCCCTGCTTTGTTTCTAGAACACTCTGATATGTGTCTCTCTTGGCTGAGCTGGGCTGCGTGAAATCCATGACTTTGTTAGGCATTTGAGAAGCCTTCTGCAGGCAGAAAGAAGACCTGCCCACCTCTCTGCCACGCAGGGTTCAGCCACAGGAAGCCTGCGGCCCCTCATTCCACAAGCCAGATGGCCCAGGGCTCCAGCCTTCTCTGTTTGGCTAGGTTTTCTTCGGACCTTTCTCTCCGCTGGCCCCCTCTGCCAGTTCTTTCTCCTCTCTAGCTCTCCATTCCCGGTGATAGCCCAGTGTGGCTCCCATCCCTCTCTCCAATGGTCTCCGCAGCCCAGGCCCTTGCCACTGGTTCCGCTCCAGGCTACTCCTCTCTCACTGCACTTGTGCGACGGTGTTCTCACTTCCAAGTTCTATCTCCTGCAATCCACTCTTTAAGCTGCCTCAAATTGCCCTCCTAAAGCAAAATCTGATCTTGACATTCCTGATTTTAAAACCTTTGGGACATCCCATCACCTACAGCTTTTACATTTGAAAGGCAATAATATGAGTTCAGGATATATAGGACACCTCGGCCACCACATCGAGACAGCTTCTTCCCACCCCTCCCCTCCCCGACCCAGCTTTACTGACATATAACAAACAAATAAAAATTACATAATTTATAGTCTATGATGTGATGTTTTGATATATGAATACATTATAAAATTATTGCGACAGTCAAGCTAGTATATCAAATCACCTCACATTATTTTTGTTTTGGTGGTGAGAATATTTAAGATCTATTCTTCTTGCAAATTTCAAGTATACAATGTATTATTACTAACTATACATTAGAGCTGTACATTAACTCTCTAGAACTTACTCATCTTTCCTAAGTGAAACTTTGTACTCTTTGGCCAGCAACTCCCCATTTCTCCCACCCTACTATACCCCTGGTAACCACCATTATTATATGCTCTACTTCTCTGAGTTCAAGTTTTTCAGATTCCACAAATAAGTGAGGTCATGCATATTCTTCTTCTTTTTTTTTTTTGAGACTGAGTCTGGCTCTGTCGCCCAGGCTGGAGTGCAGTGGCCGGATCTCAGCTCACTGCAAGCTCCGCCTCCCGGGTTTACGCCATTCTCCTGCCTCAGCCTCCCGAGTAGCTGGGACCACAGGCTCCCGCCACCTCGCCCGGCTAGTTTCTTTTTTTGTATTTTTTAGTAGAGACGGGGTTTCACCGTGTTAGCCAGGATGGTCTCGATCTCCTGACCTTGTGATCCGCCCGTCTCAGCCTCCCAAAGTGCTGGGATTACAGGCTTGAGCCACCGCGCCCGGCTATATTCTTCTTTTTTTGTTAGTTTTTTTGTTGGCTGGTTTGTTTTGAGACAGGGTCTTGTTCTGTTGCCCAGGTTGGAGGGCAGTGACTGAGTGCAGTGGTCAAGGCTCACTGCAGCCTTGATCTCCCAGGCCCAAGTGATCCTCCCACCTCAGCCTCCTGAGATCTGAGACTACAGGCCCATGCCACCATGTCCAGCTAATTTTTTAAATTTTGTAGAGATGGGGTCTTGATATGTTGCCAAGGCTGGTCTTGAACTCCCAGGCTCAAGAAATCTTCCTGCCTTAGCCTCCCAAAGTGCTGGCAGTAGAGACGTGATCTACCATGCCTGGCCTATATTTTTCTGTACCTGGCTTATTTCACTTAGCGTAATGTACTCCAGGTTCATCCATGTTGTTGCAAATGACACGAAATCCTTCTTTTTTAAGGCTAAATAGTATTCCATTGTGTACATATAGATATACACCACCTTTTCTTTATAAACTTCCCTCTAGTACTGCTTTTGCTGCATCCCATAAGTGTTGGTATGTTGTTTCCATTTTCATTGGTCTCGAGGAATTTTCTGATTTCCCTTTTGATATCTTCTTTGACCCCACTGGTTGTTCAGGTATGTATTTAATTTCTGCATATTTGTGAATTTTCCAATTTTCCTCCTGTTACTGATTTCTAGTTCATACTATTGTGGTCAGAAAAGATACTTGATATTTTAATCTTCTTAAATTTGTTAAAACTTGTTTTGTGGCCTAACATATGATCTAGCCTAGAGAATGTTCTGTGTACATGTAACTGTGCATTCAGCTGCTGGTGGAAGGAGTGTTCTATACGTCTGCTAGGTCCATTTGCTCTAGAGTGTTGTTCAGGTTCAGTGTTTCCTTATTCGTCTTCTGTCTGGGTCATCTATTCATTGTTGAAAATGGGGTACTGAAGTACCCTGCTATTACTGTATTGCTATTTCTCTCTTGAGTTATGTTAATAAATATTTAGGTACTCTGATGTTGGGTGCATAGACATTTATAATTGTTATATCCTCTTGATGAATTTATCTCTTTCTCACTATATAGTGACTCTGATGAAGTTGTTGACTTAAAGTCTGTTTTGTCTGATATAAGTATCTTTTTTGCTCTTTATTTGGTTACCATTTGCATGGAATATCTTTTCCCATGCCTTTACTTTCAGCCTATGTATATCCTTAAAGCTAAGATGAGTCTCCTGCAGGCAGCACATAGATTTTTTTTAATATCCATTCAGACACTTCTGTCTTTTGATTGCAGAATTTAATTCATTTACATTAAAGTAATTATTGATAGATAAAGACTTACTACTGCCATTTAAAAAATTGCTTTCTGGCTGTTTGTAGTTCCTTTATTGTTTTCTTACTCCCTTACTATCTTCCTTTCTGATCTGATGATTTTTGTAATGGTATGCTTTCATTCCTTTCTCTTTACATTTTGTAACTCTACTACAGGTTTTTGTTTTGTGGTCACTATGATGCTTATATAAAACATTTTAGGCCAGGCGCTGTGGCTCTTGCCTGTAATCTCAGCACTTTGGGAGGCCGAGGCGGGCAGATCATGTGGTCAGGAGATCGAGACCATCCTGGCCAACGTGGTGAAACCCCGTCTCTACTAAAATACAAAAAATTAGCTGGGCGTGGTGGCATGTGCCTGTAGTCCCAGCTACTTGGGAGGCTGAGGCAGGGGAATTGCTTGAACCCAGGAGGCAGAGGTTGCAGTGAGCTGAGGTCACACCACTGCACTCCAGTAATAAAACGTTAGCTGCCTACAGAAATCCTACACTTCAATTTCTCCCCACCTCAACATATTTTATGTTACTGATATCACAATTTACATGTTTTATGTATTGTGTATCCACTTACAAATTATTGTAGCTACAATTATTTTTAATACCTTTGTCTTTTAACTTTTATACTAGAGTTAAAAGTGATTTACACACCACCACTGTAGTATTATTCTGAATTTGACTACATTTTTACTTTTACAGCGAGTTTTCTACTTTTATATGTTTTCATAATGTTAGCGTCCTTTCATTTCAACTGGAATAACTCCTTGTAGCAGATCTTGTAAGGTGGCCTAGTGGTGATGAACTGCCAGAGCTTTTGTCTGGGAAAGTCTTTCTCTCTCCATTTCTATAGGAGAGCCTTGCCTGGTATAATATTCTTGGTTGGTTGTTTTCTTTCAACACTCTGAATATATCATCCCACTCCCTCCTGGCCTTCAAGGGCTATGCGGAGAAACCTATTGACAGTCTTATGGGTTTTCTATGTGTGACAAGTTGCTTTTCTCCTGCTGCTTTCAAAATTGCTTCTTTAAGTTTTGAGAATTTGATTTTAATGTATCTTGGTGAAATCTCTTTATATTTAGTCTATTTGTGGCTCTTTGGGACTCATGGATCTGGACATTCATTTCCCTTTACAGATTTCGGAAGTTTCTGTCATTATTTATTTAAATAAGCTTTCTCTTCCTTTTCTTTCTTTGCTCCTTCTAGGATTCCCGTAATGCTTATCCTAGATTGCTTGATGATCTTCCTAAGTTGCATAGGCTCTCTTCACTCTGTTTCACCAAGAGCATAGTATGTATACCATCAACTTAAGGAGCAGACATTCTCCCAGAGAAGGCCAAGGCAAAGCCAGTGACAGGCCTTGATTGACAAGGAACTGAGGTTTCCCTGAAGGGGGCTTTGAGGATACTAGGCTTCAGAGCTCAGGAAAATGCCTCATGCTTAGAAAGCATTAGAGCATTAAACACTATCAGAGAGAAAGAAAAGGGAAAATCAGAACCTGATTACTTAACATGGAGAAAAGAAATTCATTTTATCTCCACCGATCAAAAAGCAAGAATTCTAGCTGTATAGTGCACTGACCGGCGAGGAAGGGTGATTTATGTTCAGTTATGAGTGTTGTTGATAAGAAATACAATGAAAAGCCTCTCATTATTAAGCATGCTCTGTATTCAGGCATCGTGCCCGGCCTACAGATATAAAACTGACAAAAGTCCACACACTGAAGAACTATAACGCAATCCAGCAAACATAATTAGGTGTGAAGGCGTAGGCGTTCCCAGTCCTATAGGACCCCAGCGAGGAGACTGGCCACACTCCCCACCCCATGCCATACTTCCAGGAGCCCAGAGAGGAGACTGGCCATGCTCCCTACCCCATGCCACACTTTCAGTTGCAGTACTTTTGACTCACTTCCTATTAACGTATGAAAGCTCTGTTTCCTCCAAAGCATTCTCCTCCTTGATCATAAAGAACAGGCAGTGGCCATGAAAAACAATGACTGAGTCACCCTGGCTGGGATAGACCTATCAGTCCTACAGCGTCAGGGGAAGTGGCAAGGGATGTAAGATAACTAGATGTCGTCTCTAAAAGAAGAGGTCCATAGAAAACCTTTAAAATTGGACATAAAAATCATACTTTACTTATATTATTTAGAAATATAGGGAACTACCAAAAGAAATGGGTAAAAGAGTAGAAAACGGTTGGGGAATGAGACAGAGGAGTTGAAGGGATAAAGCCAGGTTCAGCTGTTTGTTGTTATATACCTTTAGTATCATTTCATTTTAAAACTATGGGCATGATATTTAAAGAAATATCAACATAAAGACAGAAGGCTGTGCTTAATTTAGGTAATGGCATTTTACTGGTAGAATTTTAGACACTGTGATACTTGAATTAGAGACATATTTGGAGGAGAGGAGCTTTGCAAGTATCCTGAAATAATAAGGGGACAAACACCCATTTATAAGGGTGGTTCTTTTTAAACTACCTGTGTAAAATAGGCAAATTTTCTTGCTTCTAAGACCCCTTGGCAGTGTTTCCCAGCAGAGTAACTTTCTTGCTTTTCTTCTATACGTGTGGCAAGGGAAATAGTAACTGAGAGCGTACTCATGGGTCTTTGGGGAGTAAACTGGATCCTAACTGAAGTAGGACTTGATAAAGTCTTGAATCGAATTCAGGGACTTATAGTTCTTTCAGTGAAGCATTCCTCTGTAGCTGAGCTCCACTCTGGGGCTAACTTGTTGCCTGAGCCCATCTGTTGTAAATTCCTCTTGATTTTATGCCTATAGGTAGAATGAGGTCAGGTATGTGGGAACAGGAAACTGACCCATCAACTCAGAAGTCATTCTCGCAATTGAGCTAGTGCAGATACATGAGATAAGCAAGTTGGAAAATTTTTATGGGGTCTTTAAAAAGGCATACTCTTAGGCTGGGCATGGTGGCTCACGCCTGTAATCCCAGCACTTTGGGAGGCCGAGGCGGGGGGATCATCTGAGGTCAGGAATTCGAGACCAGCCTGGCCAACAGGGTGAAACCCTGTCTCTACTAAAAATACAAAAATTAGCCAGGTGTGGTGGTGGGCACCTGTAATCATAGCTACTGGGGAGGCTGAGGCAGAATAATTGCTTGAACCCGGGAGGCAGAGTTTGCAGAGAGCTGAGATGGCACCATTGCACTCCAGCCTGGGTGACAGTGAGACTCCACCTCAAAAAAAAAAACAAAAAAAAAAAACAAAAAGGCATGGTCTCCAGTCCAGCTCTAGTTTGGTAAACTACGTGGCTGAAATTAAGGGGCTGTTCTTTAAAGTTCCCTCTGGGCCAGCATTTGATGATTTATGGACATGGTACTTTTCAACACCGATGGAAGAATGAAATTACTCATATCCTCTTTATCAAACTGATATTGTTTGGGTATTTGTCCCCTCCAAATCTCATGTCGAAACTTGACCCCCACTGTTGGAAGTGGGACCTAGTGGGAGGTGTCTGGGTCATGGGGGAAGATCCCTCAGGAATGGTTTGGTGCTATCCTCTCAGTAGCGAGTTCTCACTGTATCGGTCCCTGTGAGAACTGATTAGAAGGAGCGTGGCACCTCTCTCCATGCTCTCTCTCTTCCTTCCCCTCTCACTGTGTGAGGCCTGCTCCACTTTGCCTTTCACCAAGAATGGAAGCTTCCTGAGGCCTTCGTAAGAAATAGGTGCTGGTGCCATGCTTCTTGTTCAGCGTGCAGAAACATGAACTAAATAAACCTCTCTTCTTTATAAATTACCCAGCCTCGAGGATTCCTTTATAGCAACCCAAATGGACTAAGACACACACTTCAGTAGTCTTTCATGGATTGCCTATCTATTCCCACCAGACATGGAGTCTGGGAAAGGATGGCTTTGGATGGTGAGACTTTCTGCTCCATCAGCTTAATCTACCCTCCTCACCAGTGGCTGGCAGTTTAGGCAGCCAGTCCCCTCACAGCCTACACTGAAGACCTCAGCACTCACTGTGGCCATCAGAAGGCACATGCCCTGGGTTCCTCCAGGCAGCTGCTCCTTTCCAGTTAATTTATAGTTTTAACTCTTATGATTAAGACCATTAGTATTTAACTCTTATAACTGAAATCCTTTCTAAAAAAGACTTATGTAACTCAATAATAAAAGCAACTTATTGAGCTGGGTGTGGTGGCTCGCGCCAGTAATCCTAGCACTTTCGGAGGCCAAGGCAGGTGGATTGCCTGAGCTCAGGAGTTCAAGACCAGTCTGGCCAACACAATGAAACCCTGTCTCTACTGAAATACAAAAAATTAGCTGAGTGTGGCAGCATGTGCCTGTAATCCCAGCTACTTGGGAGGCTGAAACAGGAGAATTGTTTGAACCCAGGAGGCAGAGGTGGCAGTGAGCTGAGATTGTGCCACTGCACTCCAGCCTAGGTGACAGAGTGACAGTCTGTCTCAAAAAAAAAAAAAAAAAAAAAAGCAACTTATTGAATATGATATTCTCTCCTGACTATTACTCGAGATTATCTTTTTGAGCATCAGCTAAGATTCCACAGTGAATACTGAGCTAGCAAAAAAAAAGCATGAGACTTGGAATCTGGAGTGATGGGTTAAAATTCTGACCCCAAACTTACTCTTTTGGGACTCTGTGAAAGTCAGTTTACTCTCCTGAACTCCAGTTTTCCTAGTGTGACTCTGTGGGGTTGATGTATGGATGAACGGGGAAAGTAAGGTGTTAGAATGTAGGCACCATGAAAGCAGACATTTTTTAACTGGTTTTATTCATCAGTGACTCCTTATCATGTATAGAATCATGCCTGGCACACACGAGACATTCAATAAACATTTATGCTAATATTCCTAAGGATGCTTTAGGAACTCTAAATTAGTGTACAAATGCTTATGGCTGCTCTAATTATTGGAAAGCACAGCTAATCAGTATGAATATGTAATCAATCTAGGACTCATATCAGGAGCTGAAGGAAGGAGAGAGCCACAAAGTCCCTTGCATCAGTTTGTTTTGATTTGCTATTTTTCTCTAAAAATGAAGTTTGATTCCCTCCCACCATCTTTAATATACATCCTGTTAAGCTTTGATTATTTGACACAAAGTTAATAGAGGTTTAAAAATAAAATACGCCTCCAAAGTTACTATATATCACTTCGCAGCTATCTTTCTGATGGCAAATGAAGGAACATCTGTAAGAGTACACAGAAATGCCACTTTCAATTCAGGGGTATCAACATTGAACCAGGCCTGGGATGCCAGAGCTCATGTTCACCTTCCAAGTAGACAAGGGAATCCTCTTACTGCCTGCGCAGCCTCCACTTCACCAACATTAGCCTTATTAAATCTGTCACATGGGGAACATTCAATCAATTTGTGTTCCAGTTTCTTCTCCTCTAATGTAGGGTCATTGAATGTTTTCATCTGCAAGACACTGTCCCTATTACAAAGATGAATAGGAGAGGTCCTCATTCTTAGGAATTGAACAATCTAGTTGGTACAAAACTACAGAGAGCCTCACATCACATAACTGAAAAATCCCCTTAAATTCTTAACCTGTCACAAATTTTCTGGTTTTAACTTTCAGAAAACAAAATTTAAAAAGCTCTTTTAGAAAAAAATCATGTTTTGGATACTGTAATTTTCACAAGTCAATATTTTGCACACACCAGTAGCCTTGTCTGTGTCTCTGCTCTAGAGCTGAAGCTTAGTGGGCTCCCTACCTGTTGGGGGCTGAAGCCACAAGGATCTAGGTTGACTCCGGGGGGATCGTGCCTCTCCAGCCTTCCAACTGCCCGACAGTGATGGAGTGTGGAGGGTTACTTCAGGGGCTACCCACCTGGGAGACACAGTCACCTGGAGGACGCTGCAGACAAGGGTTGGGGATAAGCCTGTCTATGGGGTTGTGTAAGTGACAGCTGAGGTGAGACCTGGAGAAGGCATCGAGTTACCCAAAAGAAGAGTGGAAGGTGTTCCAAGCAGAGAACAGCGTGGGCAAAGGCCCAGCAATCCTAGAGAAAGTTAGGTTTGGGGAACTGAAAGTCATTATGGCCAGAGCAGAGAGTGCAGTGTGTGAACATAAGGCAAGAGAAGAGGCTGGGGAGGGACTTGGTGGCCACGTCATTCGGAGCCTAATAATCGAATGAGGGAGTCTGGACTTTACTACTGAAAGATTTTAAACTGAAGAACAACATGATTAGATGTATGGTTTTAAAAGATTATTCCAGTCAGTGTGACAAATAGATTAGAAGAGAGTGAGACTAAGGCAGGGAGACCACCTGGGCTGTTGGTGTCTTCTTGGCAGAAGATGATGGTGTCCTGACTAAGGAAGAAGCAGTGGGAATGGAAGAAAGTAGATGGATTTGGAACAATTTGGAAGGAAGAATCTCCAGGATTTGGAGATTGGTTGGGGAAGAGGGAAGGAAAGAACTGGTCCCAGACATCGATGATGTTCAGATTCTGGCTTAGGAAACCAGTAGCAAGTGGGCCCTTCATTAAGATAAGGAAATAAAGAAAAGAGAAGGTTTGGGCAACTGGTGTGTGTAGGAAAGAAGTTCAGTTTTGCCCTTGTTGAGTTTGAGATGGATGATAAAAAGGTCAGCCCAAGAAGTGGCTTTTTTGTGGGATCTGGAATATAGGGGAGGAAGCATAAGCAATAATAACTTGAAACTGTTCTCAAAACCCTTTTAGAGTCAATTAATTCATTTATTCTGGTAGTGAACTTGGGAGCGAGATGCCTGTCTTGCAGGGTAATGCTGGGCACAGGCAGAGGCTGATGAGTTCTTGATCTCTAGGTCCTTTTTCTCCCTTTACTGTATAAATTTTATTTCTTCTACTACATTACAATACATATCATATATGTGCATGACTTAAAATAGTAACAAAAGAAAATATCATGACACACATAGAGAAGTTTCTCGAACTAAACACATACCTCGATGTCCAGCTTGCTGCCAGTTAGCTTGAAAAGGTGTTCAGGATTAAGGTGAAGAAAACAACCTAATAAAGCCAAGCTGCCTCTTCACTCCAGAGAGTTTCCTAAGCTATCACCCCTATTCTTTCTTCCGACACATCCTTGGAACTGAGACCAGGGCCAAGATGACCCAAAATGACCAGGCCATCTCCCCATTTCTAGCCATCCTAAAGCCTGGTGCACTTCTGAGACCCTCGTTAAATGTATTAGTATAAAGAACTGCTAAAAAGAAAGCTACAATATTCTGAACATACCAAGATAACTAAGTAATCAAAGAAATACATTAGTGAATCACATTCTAAATGAAACAATCTTATCTTGTTTAATAAATACATATTTTCACATTTCCATTCTTGTTCAATGGGGAAAGTCTTTTAGGGCCCCTGAACTGAGACTTTGTTCTGAGGTCATAGATAACAGCACTGAGCTGTTCTAGTACCACCCGGATGTGGTTGCCAGAGGCCCCATCTCGTTCCTCCCAGTGCAGGGCCTCAGTGATTAGATAGCACAAAGCCAGCTCTGGGAAACCTAAAATTGCCAGTCCAGTTTAAAATCTTTCTGGCTTTCCTCTTTGTAGAGGGAGAGGGAAATGGTTCATTTAGCTCTTCTGATAACTATATTTGCTCCACAACTATTTAGAGGCTTGTCCTAGTAACTAGATAATTAAAAATGGGCTTGAGGAGAGGAGAAAGGCAGTTCAAACAAGCAGGTATGCCAGCGCCACAAGAGGAGGACAGCAACAGTACCCAGAGCTGAGGAAATTCTGGTAGTCACCCAAGAAACACGAGTGAATGAGATACTGAGAAAAGACACCCGAAACATTGTTTTCTTAAAAACAAAATGGAGACTGGGTGTGGTGGTTCACACCTGTAATTCTAGCACTTTGGGAGGCTGAGGCGAGTGGATTTCTTGAGCTCAGGAGTTTAAGCCTGTGCAACATGGCAAAACCCTGTCTCTATAAAAAAAATACAAAAAATCAGCCAGGTGTGGTGGCAGGCTCCTGTATTCCCAGGTACTCAGGAGGCTGAGGCAGGAGGATCACCTGAGCCTGGGAGGTTGAGGCTGCAATGAGCTGTGATCATGCCACTGAACTCCAGCCTGGATGACAGAGCCAGACCTTGTCTCAAAAAAAAAAAAAAAAAAAAAAAAAAAAGGAGCATAATTTCCTTAAGTAATACCCCCTACCTTGTTCAATTTTATATTAAACATTTTCATTCATTCTCTTATCCAACATTTGTGACATAATAATTTTGGTATATCCTTAAGGTGAAATACTATTGTCTTTAAAACACTTCGGAAAATTTTTTTTGACATGTTCACCATATAATGACATGTGATAATGTAAATGACAAATAGAATGATTTCAATTAGATAGATATACATATGCATTTTAAAAGCGTGAAAGGATTCACACCAAAATGGCAGTAGTTATTATCTTTGGGAAGTGAGATTATTGGTTATATTTATTTTCTTCATTATACTTTACTGTATGTTCCCAATTTTCTAAAAGTATTCAGTAATATTTAATAAGTTGAGTATCTGGTATGTGTCAAGTTCTGTGCCAGACTGTGGGGTGGAGGCCTTGGGAGGTGCTTAGGGAGGCTGACCTGGAAACACGTTACAACTGTGTAGGAAATGCATCAGAAGCACAACCAGAGAGATGGTAAGAAGGGGCTGGCAGCAGTTAGAAACAGCATCCCTAAGAAAGTTACATCTGGTAAAGTATTAAAGTTGACAAATTGTTCACCGGGTAGAGAAACATGGGCATCACATTTCAGAAACAGAAAATAACATATACAGATGTATGAAGGTGGCCTGCAAAAAACTAATCTAAATAATTAACAGGGGTTATCACAGGTGAAGAATCAGCATTTGGGGAAAAATGCTTATCTTCTCAAAGAATCGAGGAAATATTAATACAAACTAAAGTCACTACGAGACACTGCCTTGTCCATCAGATTAGCAAAGAAGAAAAATGACTTACAGTAGGTGAGGGAGCAGTGAGTCACACACACTGTTCTGGTGAGAATGAGGATAGGTCTGGCCATTCTCGGAGGCAATGTAGCAACATGTATTTAGGCTCAGCAATTTCTTGATTCTATAAAGCTGCAATCCAAAGAGCTGAATTTGAGATGTAGATAAAGATCTATGCATTCAGATGTTCATATTGATTTCATTCACTCATTCATCTATTTACTTTGGGCAGGGGGTTCACAGGTGTTCACTGTATTATTTTGCTGGCATATGTGAATATGTGTTCTTTTGTATGCATCAAATATTAAATAATTAAAAGATTTTAAAACCTGAGCTAAATATACATGTTACATTTCTATAGCACTTCCAAATCATTTCATCCTCATTATCTTATTTGATTATGACCTTTCTAAAAGTTGGGCAGGGGGAGCCTTATTCTGGGAAAATCATAAGCATGTGGTTCAGCATGCCACCTCTTTCCCTGTCCCTTTTCTAGAAAATCTGATCCACCCTTAGATCTTGAAAACTACAGCCCCATGTAGCACAAGATGTCCCACCACAACTACTGGTTAGAGTGAGGCTATCTGCAATATCAAAACTAGAACCAACCTTGCATATCCACCAGTAGGAAAGTGTGACCTCCACTTTGGAATGAAGGATTAACATGTAGCCAGAAGGCATAATAGTTTTGGGTTTTGTTTTGTTTTGTTTTTTTGAAATAGAGTTTCACTCTTGTTGCCCAGGCTGGAGTGCAATGGTGTGATCTCGGCTCACTGCAACCTCTGCCTCCCAGGTTCAAGCGATTCTCCTGCCTCAACCTCCAGAGTAGCTGGGATTACAGGCGCCTGCTACCACGCTCAGCTAATTTTTTGTATTTTTAGTAGAGACAGGGTTTCACCACGTTGGGCAAGCTGGTCTTGAACTCCTGAGCTCAGGCAATCCATCCACCTTGGCCTCCCAAAGTGCTGGGATTACAGGCGTGAGCCACCACACCCAGCCCTGGTAATTTTTTCTAAACAGTGTAGATTTATGTAGAATTTGCCCCCAAATGGGTCTGTAATTTCTCATTTCTTTGTAATCCCCTAGTACTCTACCTAGAAGACACTTAGATGTAGTTAAGCAACTGATATCCTGAGAGAGCCCTAGGAAAATGGAGTGTGTTAAGAAGAATTAAAAAAACAAGAAAAAGAAAAAAAAATTCACATCACTTTTTTCTCTTTTCCT
Organism: Theropithecus gelada; assembly: GCF_003255815.1. Classification (NCBI taxonomy): domain Eukaryota; kingdom Metazoa; phylum Chordata; class Mammalia; order Primates; family Cercopithecidae; genus Theropithecus; species Theropithecus gelada. The sequence goes on from NC_037670.1 coordinate 20,513,262, forward strand.
AATGCTGCATAAAGGACAGCTCTGTTGCAAGATAATATCTAACACTCAATTTGATAAACCTGTGTTGGTTGAGCACTTACTATGTGCCAAGCACTGAGCTATATCCTTGAGTTGCTACCCAATGTGAAATTTGAGTCTATCCAATTTTCTGACATCTCTTGTCTCCACACAGGTGTCCACTAAACTATTTCCCCTACTGGTTATGATACATTATGGAATAATCTCACTTCCTGGGTGAAAAATAATTTACATTTCTCTCTTGACAGCTGTGTTTCAATAGCCTTCCACTGACCTACATACGTCAGGTATGGGCGTGTGTGTATCTGGCATTTTCCTCCTTGCTGGGTGCCAACTTTATGAGACATAATCCACAAACAGTTCAAATACCTACTTACACGTAAGAATCTACCTGTCTATATATATCCAGAAGCTTCAGTCTCTCCCCACCCTTATGTATATTAGTGCTAATGAACATGAGCATTAAAACTAAACTGTTCATCACAGACTAACTTCTGATTGTCACAAACAACTATCTGACTGAATCATCTTTGGCAGTTTGATTCTTTTCAAGAAAAAACCTCTACTGAAAACGATTAAGACAAACGAGTTAAAATTCTCCCCCAAACATACTGATAGCCAAAAGGTGCTTAACCTATTATAAGATTAACAACAATACAATTAATAGTAATAGCTCCCATTTACTAAGTGCTTTACTGTGTGCTAGGCACTGTGCTACTCTCATTATGAATATCTAATTTTGACCTCACAACAGCCCATTTTACAGATGAGTAGACTGACTTCAGAAAGAAGTATATGGAGCTAGGGCTCCAATCCCGGGTCTGTCTCTATCCTCTAAATGCTAACATGTGATACTACTAACACTGTTTTAAAAAGTTTTCAATTGTACATGTAGATAGAACTTTTTCTATCTATATACGCTAATATATTTGTTTATTAATATGCATATATATGAAATTGGTAAATTTACCAGAGTACAATTATTCTAATAAACAACCTCATAGTTCTATAGTTAAAATAGGCCTGAACTCATTTTGTTGAAAGTCCCTGCTTTTTATCTGAACAGTGCCTACAAAACTTCAAAAAAAATCTGTTTGCATTTTACCGAAGCCCCTCAGTTCTTAAGGCCTTTCCTCCACACTGTCCAGGAGAGCTCAGAAGAGACACTCTTAGGGACTCAGTCGCCATGGCAACTGCCAAGCTGCAGGGCCTCCAGCTGGGAGGTGGGCCTGGAAGGTTGTGGAAAATACAGAAGGCAGCCCCAGGGTGGTTTCAACAGTTTCCCCGGCCTTGGCCATCCCACCAGGAAGCAGAAGGCACCCTGACCAGCCCCTCTGCAGAGATCAACCATGGCCGGCCTGGGACTGTTTTTCTTCTTTTTGAAGGGGTTAATGGGTAAAAGGAAATGGATCGCTCCATTTCTACGTAAGAAGGACAAGAAGATCATTTCTTACTGAAGAAACGAAGTGCAGAGGAACCACGGCCACTGCTGCCCTCCACTCTCCTGAGGGCGTTCCCCTCGGCCCTCGCTCCTCCCTGCTGAGCGGCACTTGCACGAACTTCCCGCTTGGGGGTTATGGGAAGGGCCTCTGTGGATGATGGGAAATCCCCGCAGGGGATAATGGGAAGGCCTCGCGGGGGATGATGGGAGACCCCTGCCAGAGGAAGATGGGCAGCCCCTTTTGATTTTTAAGCGGTGGAAGAGGATTTCCTCTCATTTTCCAGTAAGGAAAAACCTTCTGATGATGTCCTCGTCTTTCTGCCTCTCATCTTCCCACCACTCCCACGCCCCAGGAAAGGAGGAAGATGGGCTGAGCAAGCATTTTGAGGGCCTTCAGAATTGGAAAGCGCTGCTTCTGGCATTACCTGACATTTCCAGGTCACTGTGGGGTCAGGGGTCAGGGATCCTGGGGCTCTGAGTGAGGCAACCGCTTGGCTTGATGAAGTCCTCCTTGGGTTTCCTGGGTGCGCAGAGAGGTGCCCAGCGCTCCGACTGCCTCTTGGCAGCTGTGGCTTTCAGCTGAATCTGGGCTGGGGTGCAGCTTCTTTCTGGAAAGAGGAATTTAGAATCCAGTCCAGGTGCTGCTGCAAGAGGTGCTGGGAGGCCCATCCTGTTGTTCACCCCTTCTTGCCTTTGTCAATTATTTGGATAATTGCTAAACCTACAGTGTAGTGAAATTACTATAGATTGAAAGATTTGGGAGGGAAGACCCTGGCAAATTTGTACGGGATAGAGATCAAATTGTAAACCTTAGGATTTAATAGCTGTAGCTAGATGTCTAGTTGCTAAGGATGTGATCCAGAGCAGGGTTTGCTTAACCATGTAGTTTGCTTAAGCCACTCCCTGGTGTTTGCAATCCAAGGCATTTGAACCAGTGGTCCTCTGCTTGGTAGATGCTTTACAGTCACTGCCAGAAAACTAGTTATTTCTTTATCACAGATCTGGGAGGCAGTATAGTGATGAGCAACAGTTGCTCTTGGGTCTGATGGCTCGATTTGAATCCCACTGGCTGTATGATCTTGGGCAATGATCTTAACTGCTGTGGGCCAAAGTTAAGGCTGTTGAGGCAGAAATTGATAAAGGCTTATTGAAAGTCAAATTTGAAGATTGAATGGGGAAGGCACAGCAACAAAGTTGGGTGTGTTCCAAAGTCTGTTACAAGTTGCAATGGTTTTATAAGAAAGTTGAGGAATGGGAAGGGGACTGCTCATATTGGAGTTGTCTTTTTTCATTGGAGGGACGATATAGAGGTTACAATCAATGGCTACGGATAACAACATACAGGCTAAAATGTTTTCTGCGTATGCACAAGACAATCAGTGAAATGTCATGATTTAGAAACAAATCAGTATCCTTTTCAGTGTCAGTCGTTACGTATTAATTAGTACATCAACAGTCTGAGGAACTCATGATAAGATTTGAGAGATTCACAGTAAGATTTTTTACTCAAGTGCAAAATGTGAAACATGAATCATAAGACCTTTTCCAAGTAGTTAAAATATAGTTTATTCTTTTAAGTACAGGGGTGCATGACTTAACTCATGCCTGGCATGGCCTTAGGTTCTGTTTATAAGTTGGTATCTTACTGCCACAGAGTCCATTCTGTCAGTCTTATGATCTCTAGTTTAACATTAATGCTGGTTAGTTGTTGTGTCTAAACGGCAAAAGGGTATTAGTGAGGCATTTCTGAACTCCCTTCCCATCATGGCTGATAACTCAGTTTTTAAGGTTTCTGGGGTCCCCTTGGTCAAGAGGGGGTCCATTCAGTTGGCTGTAGTGGGGCTTAGGAGGTTATTTTTAGTTTATACCCCTCTATAACTCCCTTTCCTTAGATTTACAATGGAGAAATGATAGTGAGGATTTAATAAGATAACTCATAAAATTCTTAAAACAGCGCCCACATGCAGTGTCAGAACTTAGTAAACATTGGTTACTGTCATTGTTAGGACAAATTTGAAAGTTGAATTTCTGACATTTTAAATGTAAAAAATGACTATTTATTTGCATATACTTGATTATGTTACCATTCTACATTTTTAACATTTAAAATACTTTTGGCATTTTATTATAAAAATAAGACATGCTCAATTGTAGTAACTTTGCCAATATGTAGAGAAGAAAATAATAATCATTTATTATCCCCAACTCCCCACTTTTCCCCATAAGAAAAGCTGTTAAATTTTGGTGTTTACAACATTTTTATCTTTGCAACTAAAAAACGACATAATTTTGGATTCTTGTGTGTTGCTTGTAACTTGTGTATTTATTCAGTAAGTAATATATTTGGGCCTGATGATGGGTTATGGTTGTAAACTTTCATATTAGCATTGGGAAGATTCTCCAGGGGATGTGTGCTCTGAAAGATCAGCAGCTTATTCACCACGTGGATTTGGCTTCTGGGATTCTGCCATCAAGACTAAATCCTGTGGTTATTCAGTCACTCCTCCCCAGCTCCTGCAGCAACAACAAATAACACAGCTTTTTGTCTGGGATGATGGCAGAGGAAATGGGAGATCGTGAGGGGCCTTGGGCAGGCGGAGTGCGTCAGGTGAAGCAGAGTGCCAAGCCTGCACGTGTACGTGCGTGTGCGCCTGTGATTTTTGTGGGTGTGTGTGAGTGGAGGGGAGCCAGGAGCGAGCGGAGAGGAGCGGAGATCCTTACGGGACCCCTGAGAATCAGAGGCCCGAGGGGGCTGGTACTCCTGTCGGGGTCGGGGAATGATGTCAAACCCGGACGGACATCAGTGTAGGCCGCACCTGCTGAGAGGCCAGAGCTGCCTCCCTGAGAGTGAAGTTGTTTACGGACCAAAGAAGAGATCTTGGCGGACACATCTCTGCGATCCGCGAACCCCGAAGGGTCCGAAGAGCCTAGAAAGTAAGTGGGGATGGGCAGCACCCCCGGGGGGGCCTGCGAGGCCCGGGGACGGAAGGGAGCGTGCAGTGCCCGCACTGGGCAGGGGTGAAACCCACTCGAGAGTTGGCCCGGACGCGCTTCCCGCGTCCCTCCTCTTGAAGGCCCAGTACCCAGGTGGCTCCTTGTTGCGGCGTCACAGAACAGCCGACTAAAGTGATGGATTTCAGGGGCCAGCGACAGCGAGGTCCAGGTCAGAGACCCGGTGGGCAGCCAGGCACGGAACCCGCCCAGGCCCTGCCCAGTCCCCGCCCCCCTCCCTTCCCGAGCAGTGATTGGCCAAGGCGGCCCCTCGTTGCTATGACGGCACCCCAGTGCTGCCACTGGCTCCACCTCGTCCCTTCCGCCCCGCCTCTCTCTATTCCCGGGCGGTGATTGGTCGAGGCGCCCTTCCCGTTGCTATGACAGTACGCTAAGGCTGCCAGTGGCTCCTCCCGCGCCGTCCGCCTTGCCAGTCCCAGCTCCCCATCTTCCCGGCCGGGAGGGAGGCGGGGCCGGCCGCGTCTCCATGGCGACGCAGGACGCAGCGGTGGAGGCGGTTGCTACCCACCTGCTAGAGGCGTTGCGGCTGGGATCCAGGCTGGGGCGAGACCATGTCGGACCTGGGCTCGGAGGAGTTGGAGGAGGAGGGAGAGAATGATATTGGGGTGAGAGCTTCTGATGAGAAGGGACTTCCCGGGGTGCGCAGCGGTGGGGGAACCTCGAGGTTGGGTTTGGAGAGTGAGGAGGGGCAGAAGCCAGAGGTCTGAGCCACAGCTCCCCAGGAGGCCCTGGCAGGGACGAGGACCACGCCAGACACACCTACGTGCATCCTGGAAGCTGGTGGTGAAAGGTGAAATGACATCTGGTTACCACATCCCGCCTCGTTCTTCCCCCACCCCCATCCTGCCTCCCATTAAAGGCAAAGATTTCCCAGCAGAAGGCTTTGGAAGTTTCCTCCTCCCTGTGTTAATTCCCATCGAGGTAGTTTTCTTAGATGAGCAGATCATCCCACGCTGCCATACTGCCCTTGAACAAGTCATTTCTGTAGCTGAGATTTGCTCCCTCGGCATTTGGATGCATGGAGGAAAGTTGCTTCCTGGCAGACTCCAAGAAATGCTGAGGAGGCCCTGGGCTCAGAAGAGGGTTCCTGAAGGTATTACCTTATAGGTGTATCCTCACATGTGCTTTCTTCAGTCCCTTCTGAACTGACCCAGGTCTTTGGAGTTATTTCCTGGCTTAGGCAGCAGAGAGGAGAAAGAGCTGCACACCCAGCCTGTGAGCTGGGTTCTGTGTGGGAATATTTCTACCACCCAGAAAGTAGTTCCTCCCTACTCCATAGGGTGACCTCTCCATGGCTGACAGGTAGGGAACCTCAGCCGCTATGGTCTGCATGCACAGTACAGAGTTGAGGTACTTTCAGAATTAACTGAAAAATCTAGCCACTCTGCAGTGGTGCTGTCAGTGCCTGCCCAGACCTTTTTGCTAGCTCTGGGCACTCATCTCCCAGCTTCTGCCTGATTTGCTGCTCAGCTACCACTTCTGTGCACTGGAACTACCTGCCCAGTATGGAGAGCCAGAAGTGCCTGAAATTCACATCCAGCCAGACAGCCAGTAGCTAGTGCAAGAAGCAGGACAAAGTCTGCAGTGCAATTGATGCCCCTAGAGTGCCTGCTGGATTAGGCCAAGTCTGGGACTTCACCTGCAATGGCATCCTTCCTTAGCTGCCTGCCCTTTCATGTCTTCTTCCCTGCCCTCTTTACTACTTTCTCCCAGGAGAGCGCTGAAAAAAATCAGGCCAAGCGCAGTGGCTCACGCCTGTAATCCTAGCACTCTGGGAGGTTGAGGTGGGCGGATTGCCTGAGCTCAGGAGTTCGAAACCAGCCTGGGCAACACGGTGAAACCCTGTGTCTACTAAAATGCAAAAAATTAGCTGGACGTGGTGGCAGGCACCTGTAATCCCAGCTACTTGGGAGGCTGAGGCAGGGGAATGGCTTGAACCTGGGAGGCAGAGGTTGCAGTGAGCCGAGATCACGCCACTGCACTCCAGCCTCGGTGACAGAGCGAGACTCCGTCTCAAAAAAAAAAAAAAAAAAAAAAAAAAATCGCTTGTTCAGGGTCTGCCTCTAGGTGAGCCCAACCTGTAACACTTGCACAGACAAACAAGCTTTCTAGTTTATCTCCTCAAATGACCCCACTGAATTTGTAACTTTTTACTGCCTATAATTTTTAGGTTCAGATCACATTTGGGGTCATTTTAAAGGATTTCTCTCTCGTTCAGCCACCCCAGCGGCTCAGTGTTGGATGTATTGGGAAGCCTCTTGGATGGAAGGAGGGGACTTTTATACATTTTGATGTAAACTAACCCTGAAACAAATCTGTAAGGTCACCAATTTTTATCTTATATTCTAGGCAGGAATTAGTGGGCCAAACAGTGCTAGAAAAGGGAAAGAATTGAACAGACATTTATTTCTAAAGTCCTCATTGTAGTGTGTCAGTACTTGTGTTATAATAAGATTATATGCATCCAATTCCATTTTTAATTTTAATTTTTAATAAATTTTATTATGTATATTTAAGAAATACAGTGTGATATGAGATACCTGTGTTAAATCATTACTGGATGCTTTCAGCATGTTATTATTTACTACATTCACTCTATACCCATGTATTAGGTGGTAAGGAATTTATTTTCTGAAGGATAGGAAAATTGCAAGCTTTGGTTACATTTTTTATTGATTTACTTTTAAGATAGACACATAATTGAGCTGGCATGGTGACTCATACCTGTAATTCCAGAACTTTGGAAGGCCAAAGTGGGAGGATCGCTTGAGTCCAGGAGTTTGAGACCAGCCAGGGCAATATAGTGAGACCTTGTCTCTACAAAAAAAAATTAAAAATTAGCTGGGAATGGTGGTGCATGCCTGTAGTCCCAGCTATCAGGAGGCTGAGGTGGGAGGATCACTTGAGCCTGGGAGGCAGAGGTTGCAGTGAGCTGAGATTGTGCCAACTCCAGCCTTGGCAACAGAGTGAGGCCCTGTCTCAACAAAAACAAAAACAAAAACAAACCATAGATAGATATGTAATTATTGCAGCATTGGGTCATGAGTGTTTGAACCTTAAGTCTCTCGCTAGGGATTTTAAAAATAAGATAAACTTAATCGACAAGAGAGCCCTGTGTACTCCTCAGTGCACTCCTACCTGTCCCTTCCATCAGATATTCCTCGCAGGGCAAAGGTCTCTTCAGGCCACACCCCACCCCAGGGATCATTTGAGGGAAGAGTTGCTTCTCTCAGGGCATTTGCCTTTGAAATCATGGATTACTGAAGGAAGCAAATGGGGAGGTATTTTTGTGTGGAACTATTCTACCTGCAAGTGCTATTTCAAGCATGTTCCTCCTAAAAACACAGCTTAGAGTATCTAGCATTTTTCACAAATTGGTTAACCTTGTTTACAGGGTAAAGGATTATCACAGTGATTGCAAGCTCCTTGCTGGAGGGAGGGAATGAGGCTTCCGCCCTGGACATGTGCTGGGGTGTGGCTTTGGACCAGTGCCTCACCTAGCCCAGGCGTGGTTACCTACCTCAGCTGTAAGGTGGGAAAGGTGGGACAACTGAGTATAGTGCCAAGGATTTAGTATAGTGGGATGATTCAAGGGTATGATATTTATAAAATGCTTAGCATCTGGTTAGCGCATAATGAATGGTAGCTGTAATAGTGTCAATTTTCATTACCCAGGAATATGAGGGGGCTCGGAATGAGGCAGGCGAAAGGCACGGACGCGGGAAGGCGCGGCTACCTAATGGGGACACCTATGAAGGGAGCTACGAATTCGGTAAAAGACATGGCCAGGTCAGAACCGTTGACTTGACTGGATGGTTTTCTCTGTTTAATGCTCTGTTAGTAAATGCTACATTCAGCAATGACATGAATGATATAATCAATGTGTTTCAGGGGACCTACAAATTTAAAAATGGTGCTCGATATATCGGAGAATATTTTAGAAATAAAAAGCACGGTCAAGGCACTTTTATATATCCAGATGGATCCAGATATGAAGGTAAAATGTTATCACTAAGCAGATTTTTGTGTTGCAGAAGTTTGTTTTTGTTTCTTTATGATTGAACTTGTCTGTGAATACTGACATGTATGAGAAAGCTGAAAGTGCTCCAGATTAGTCATTCAACGAACAGATTGTGTTACTATATTCACAGGATTGACGCAGAAACATGAAAGCCTTGTAATTAATTAACTCACTAATGAATCCGTAGTGGGAAATCTGTCCCTGTGGCCAGCATGTCCATGTTCTGGGAGCAGACAAAAGGGAGGCTGCTGGGTGGATGCAGGCCTCGGAGCTGGTGGACCCACGGCTTCAGCTGCTCTGCGGCATTCATCTTCCTGAACCTGTCTTTGCATTTTCCATTTCTGACCAACCCCGCATCTGACGGATGTGTTATTTCTTTAACTCGAGTGTTTCCTTACATCAGGGCTTCCTGTCTGGGAGTCGTCCTGCCTTGTTAAACTGACTTTTCCTATCTGTGCCGTAATTCCTTACAGGCCAACGTTACGTTTGAGGAGGATTCTTTTTCCTTTATTTCCAAGAGCCTCCCTGCTGCCCCTTGTGCCATTGTCACCTGGTGTGATCACACATTAGTGATATCCCAAACCTGGGAAGGGGGACAATCAGGGAACGTGCTGTGAGTCTTCAGAAAGTGTATGCAAAATTCTGTGTTCTGGGCTTTTTGTTTTTTCCCTAGGAAGAAGGAAATTGTATAGTTTTCTTCAGATTTCCAGAAAGATCTGTGGCCCTGTCCTTGTACTCTGGTGACAATAGGTGTGACCTTGCCTCAGCTTTCTCCTCTGTAGCATGGTGAGGCATCTGCAACCGTGCCTGATCCATAGTGAGCGCTCAGTAACAGGCTAGGATGAAGGTACCACGTGTGACAGCATCACTTCTTAGTGAGGAGGACATATTCTTAGAAAGTGCAAGCTATAGTTGCTTGCTTTGCTCCTAGATAAAATAAGAACCAGTAGGTGGTTCTTATTTTAATAGATGTCAGTGATGATTCTGTCCAATTCTGAAACCACGATGGAGGGTGTTAATATCGTCCCTGTTAGACAGAATTTGTTTTGTTTTGTTTCATAAATCCCAGAAGGCTTGCTCTATAAGAAGCACCATCTGCTTTTTAAATCAACTTTAAACAATTTAATTTGGGGCTTAATTTAACTCTTTCCAAATTCTTATGCACCTAATCTCATTCTTGTCCCTTTTGATTTTAGTGTAGATATCGATATAATTTGAACAACACACACACACGAAGATATTTAGAATAAGGGATTTAAGGAATTTTGAATAGGAAGGTTTAAAAGGGGTAACTGTTTCTCTGACACCAAATGCATGGATTTTCTATGCTATGTACTTCTCCAGTCTTCTGTGTACACCAACTGAGTTTCCAATGATGCAACTCCATTCTGACACCACCCAGAGTTAGCACAGACCCCACAGGTTAAGGGCTCATTTTCCAAGACTGCCCCACTTCAGATGTCAACATCAAGTTGTGGATCCCTAGGGTACCCATGCTTCTATCTGACTCAGCTACAAATTGGGGGTTCCTACAACACCCTACTCAGGTTTGATATGTGCCATAGTGGCTCATAGGACTAAGGAAAACACTTTACTTAGGTTTACTGGTTTACTGTAAAGAATACTATAAAGAATATGGACGAACAGCCAGATGCAGAGGTACACAGGGAAAGGCCTCGAAGGTTCCCAAGCATAGGAGCTTCTGTCCTTGTGGAGGTGGCATGCACCATCCTCCTGGCTCATGATACGTTTACCACCCCAGAAGCTCATCAAATCTTGCTCAAGAGTTTTTATAGAGCTTAATCTCCAGCCCCTTCCTTCTTCTTTCCCAGAGTTGGTGGGTGGGGCTGGAGGTTCCAACTTTCTTATCACTTGGTCTTTCTGGTGTTCAGTCCCATCTTCAGGCCATCCTGAGCCTCATTTGCATAAGTTCAGGTGTGGTCAAAAAAGTCTCATTTTGACTGACAAAAACATTTCTATCAGTCAGGAAATTTCAAGGGTTTTAGGAGCTCTGTGCTGGGAACCATGAATAAAGACCAGTATTTCTTTATTATGCCACACTAACATATAAAGCTCATCTGGTAACAGTTGGGATTTTTGATTCTCCAGATGGCTTTGTATCTTAAAGGGCGCAAGGTATAGCCACTACCCAGAGACTTACTCTTTGACAAAAGCTTAAATAAGTATCTTACTTCATTAAGGCAGTAATGGAAACTGAGGTCAGATTGTAACATAGTAAGCCAATACTCTTCCAATCACAACATCTCAGTTAATGTGTGACTGAGTTATTCATAACAGTGTATCTTGGCTGGCTGCCATCACAATGGGCCAGAATGGTTTTGTGCAGGTCAGTGTGTTCAACGTCAGAACCCTGCAGCCTAAAGCCCAGTACCCTACCTGTCTCCCAGATGGTCAGACAAGTCCAATTAGGGAATCCAGGAACCAGCAGAGGCTACAGTGCTGCAGGAGAGGAGCGGGGAGACAGTCCTGGGTGGCGGGTGACTTGGATACAGGCAGGAAGGCAGAGGTTTTTAGGGGTAGTGGGAGATGAGATGGAGGGGAGAGTGGGTGCCAGATGTTGGGGAGGCCTGTACCCCATGTACTGATTCTGAGGGTTGGGGGTTTAGGGCCAGCTGAGGACTCTGAGGTTAAGGAGGAGAAAGAGCATCGCTGTTCCCTCCTGGCCTTGTTACCTGTCAAACAGAACTCATCAAAACACAGAAGTTTAATAATGACATTGTAGAGAAACGAGAATGATATGATAACTTGAAGCTGGGTTTTTTGGAAGCTCTCAAATGGCAGGAGCTGGAAAAATGAGCGCTTGACTCTTGGGATGCTTGTGGAGAAGAGAGCATGGTGTTAGAATCAGACAGACTCCAATTTTCATTTCAGTCTTGCTACCCACCAGCTGTGGGACCTTGGGCAATGCATACAGTCTCTCTGCTTTTCAGGTTCTGCATCTGTAAAACCGTATTTCAGCTATTACACATATCAAATGCTGTGGCAAGTGCACGGAACCCTGCCCAGGGTCTGACACTGCGTGTTTCCCCATAAGTGTGGGCTTCTTCTCTCCTGTGTTTGACTTACCCAGCAGTGTAGGGAGCCAGCTTGGCAAGACCATGGGCCAGCATGGCACACCAGTGACCAACCAGCATTTGAGGTGGGAGGAGCATCTTGGAGAGCTTCTCATTTTAAATTGTCTTCAATCCCAAGTGCCAGACACACTGCTCTACCCGAGGAGCACCCAGCTCCACACCAACCAACTGACCCACCAACCAGCCAATCAAACAGCCAACCAGTCACCCAACCAGTCAACTGACTAGCCAACCAACCAACCAGCCAACCAACCAATTAACCAACGAACCATCTAACCAACCAACCAACTAGCCAGCCAGCCAACCAACCAACCAACCAACCAGCCAAGCAAACAGCCAACAAACCAACCAACCAGCCAACTGACTAGCCAACCACCCAGCCAACCAATTAACTACCCAATCAGCCAGTTAACCAACCAACCAACCAACCAACCAACCAAACAGTTAATCAACTAACCAACCAACCAGCCAGCCAGCCAACCAACCAGCCAACCAGTTAGCCAACCAACCAGCCAATCAGTTAACCAACCAACCAACCAACCAACCAACCAATCGGTTAACCAACTAACCAATCAACCAACCGGCCAGCCAACCAGTTAACCAACCAATCAACCAACCAACCAACCAACCAGTTAACCAATCAACCAACCAACCAACCAACTGTGGGAGTTACTCCTGAAGAGAAATATAGTTGGAAAAAAACCTCAGTTGACAAGGTTAAGAATGATCAGAAAGTATAGGATTGGGGTAGAAAGACTTTAAAAAAAAAATTAAGTGCAAATTTAAAGCCACGATAATAAAGTTTATAAATGTCATTCACCTCAAAAAAGGAAACTTGACTCATAGCTGTTAGAGATGTGCCTCAGCAGGTGACTTTTCTCTGAATTACCTTCTCCTTTTGTGCAAGGTCCCTGTGGTGGCATTACAAAATGCTGGGCAGAGCCTCTTAACAGGTTTTTTAAGTAGATTGGGACTTTAAAACATTTTGCTCACAGTCCTCATGGTGCAAAACTTAGTGTCTTTTGCAACATTATTGTTCTCTTTTATTTTTGAAAATTTTCTGCAAAATATATAATATATTTTTCTTGCAATGACACCCTGGAGACCCTCTGACATGGCCAAGAGAGGAGGGATATAATAATGTTGTCATGATCTTTTGTTGGGAAGAAACCAAATGATGTACCTGTTTCAGCTGAGGTCTCTGTGCCCCAGGGCTGTGCTGGAACCACTTCATAATAGCTCACAAAAACCCATTCTATGCATCTCTTCCCAGCTCCATGTGTAGCTTGAAATTGGCCACAGTGTGAGTATTTACACCACATAAACTGGCAAATGCTACAAATCCAGGCACATCACTGCCCCTTAAGATCCAGACAAATCCCTCTAGGTATTTGCACATCCTCGTGGTTACTTTAGGTTCAGGGACCTAAAGTATTTTTTACCGAATTATTTCAATTTGGAGATCTTCATCTCTCTTGTTCATGTTGTTCCTGTCACACATCACATCATGGGGCCTAGTCCTCTTCCTTAATTGTTAGCGGTTGCCACCTTCCCTCTATGAATTTTTGGTAAGTCTGCTCTTTTCTGAATGACTACCCACTTTTTGAAGTTGTGCCATGTAGCTTTTTGTGCTGCCTTCCCTGTCCTCGGCTGCTGCTCAGGTGCCAACCTCCCATCCCCAGGCTGGTGCTGGCACCCTGGGGACATGCACTGTCCTTTGTACAGCTGTTTGTTCATCTCACAAAGTGCACAGGACATTGTAGGTGCTGAGTAAATACTGGAATGATTGAGGAAATAAATATGTAGAAATTCCTTCTGTAGGTAAATTTTGGGGTTATTCACGTAAACAAATATTGCTTGAATAATTAGCATTTTCTTAGCCTATTGGGTATTCTTTATCTTCATGTGGAAGTAGGTCCAGTTTTTGTGTAAGCCAGAAGCTTATATACATTTTGGGAACCCTCTTTAAGAAAAACAAAATATAAAGTTGGTATAAAAGTGAATTTTCATTTGTAATGATAAATCAAAATAAGTTAAAAATTTAAAAATACCACAAACATCACAGAATCTAAGTAGGCTGAGTTTTAATGTCTGACATACTTCCAGAATAGCTTTTCTCTACCTTTTGTTAGCTAATACTCTTTGAATGCTTCTCCATATGGCAACCATTTTGTAATGTTTTCTATAGAGAGAATACAAATATAATTCATTCTTTTCTCTTTGATCAATAAATTGATCAACACTTGCTTTTTATTATTCATAGTCTCAAAACGTATCATTTAGCTTAATGACTTGGTGTAATATGCACGTTTTTAAGAGATGTCTCCTTTGGGAGACCTCTATTAATTTTCTTTCATATGTGAGCTGTAAGATTTAGGACATTTTGAGTTTTCTAGTGCAGGGATTCATACTGTGGTTGACAACAGTAGTTTGCAGTTGTCTGCATTGTGGAGTAGTGTTATGAGTTTTATGATATCCTTGCCAATTTCAGTACTTCCTACCAAGCCTCTAAGGACTTAGCAGAAGCCTGTATGGAGGTGAGGAGGTGAGGGAAGAGGCATGGCTCAGCCACGGCATGGCACCGGCGGATGGAGCTGCTGTGCAGCTGGGATTAGGGTGGCACGTTGGAGCCAGATGATTGGGTGGGAGATAGACTGAAATGCTGGCAGGTGGCTGAGGATAGACGATCAAGCCCTAGAGTTGTTGCTGGATCACTAAACATTTGCAAGGTAAATGAAGTGTGGTGGTAGGATCACTGGCAATGGGTCAGACAACCCTGGTTTGTCTCCCTCCTTGTTGCATCTTCGTGGTGCTTCTGACTAACCTGTGAATTGTGCTTGTTAGTACATGCAGGTGGCTGTGGCCTACATCCACACACCTCACTCTACCTGTACCCCGTGAACGCCTGACTCAGCCCTCCTTTAGCCCACTCTCCACCGTGACTATGGCCCACATCCATACACCTCACTCTACCTGTACCCCGTGATCCCCTGACTCAGCCCTCCCTTAGCCCACTCTCCACTGTGGCTCAGCACCCATGCCATCTGGCACAAAAGGAAGAGAAGTGGAGGGACATTAGAGTGGCAACAGACAGCAGCCTTGGTCGGTGCTGTTAAAAGTCTCTCTTCTGCAGGGTTTCCTGAGCAGAAGGGGCCTGTGTGTGCATGGGGCCCTGAATGTAGCTTCATTTGCTTCACAACACATCCACCTCTGCCATGGTTAACAATTTGAAGACATAGTACAGGGCATCGATCCCTTCTTCTCACCTGGGCTTGCCTTTGTGTTGTTCCTTTCAGGAGAGTGGGCAAACGACCAGAGGCACGGCCACGGTGTATACTACTACGTCAATAATGACACCTACACCGGAGAGTGGTTTACTCACCAAAGGTTCGGTTTCTATCTTGAGTCTTATGGGATTTGCTTATGTAGTGAGAACATGATGTCTGCAGATTGTTTACACTTATTAAGGAACAGAATCATAACAAAAGCCCAGTTACCAACTCTGCCAGGCAGGTCCAATCTTCCTATGGCTTTGAGGCAAGGATGCCTTTCTGTGCAGGTGTAGACTTAAGTAACTGATATCTGTACCTCAGTTGGGGCTGAGCACATGAGTCTTTCACTCAAGAGCCCTAGGGGAACCTGAACCAGAAGAGCCACTGGGGAACCTGAGCCGCAGCTCCCACTAGCTCTGCCTCTTCCCTGGGGAAAGCGGCCGACACACAGAGGCTTGCCTCTGTCCAGCCGGCCTGTCCTCTGTGCCTCTGGCAATGTCCTGTGCTTGGGGCACACTGAGCAGGGGGCACCTTCTGACTAGACACAGATACAGAAGCTACATCGCTCTTGAGCCTGCATCAGCCTGGGCCCCCCTCAATGTCAATGTCTGTGTTTTAAACCTGGGAGATTTTTCACTATGCTGGAACAAAATACCATGTTCCCCTTGTCTTAACCAGGCACGGGCAAGGCACCTATTTATACGCGGAGACGGGCAGTAAGTATGTTGGCACCTGGGTGAACGGACAGCAGGAGGGCGCGGCCGAGCTCATTCACCTGAACCACCGGTACCAGGGCAAGTTCTTGAACAAAAATGTAAGTCCATGGGAAGTGACATTTGCCAATAAAGTACAAAATAACCCCCTCTGGCAGCCTGTGCAAATGTGTGACCGGAGAATACTAAAAACTCACAGAAAACTGAGTCCAGCCTATTCAAATGTGGGGAACAAGACAGCTGTGCCATTCTCTGAGCCTCTGGTACCCACAGAGGACAGAACTGGGGGGAGGGAGGGTTTGGCCCATTTCTCTGGGTCTCAGTACAAACTCCCACTGTCTTTCAGCGGGGACCTGTTGCATTGTTATAGAACACGTGCGGGCATTGGAACCTCTTGTGTGTATTCCTTCTCATCGGTAAATCAGATACCAAATATCTGTTTCCTGCAATTGAGCGTGGGGGGGGGGGGGTTGTGTTTTGTTTCTCTGGAAGGGGTGGTGCGCCATCCCTGGGGAGGAAGACCCCCAGCTCCCTCCTCGTGCTGCAGGCCAGCCTGCATGCTCCTAGTCGTGGTGGGAATTGAGGCTGCCGAGGGCCTGGCCCTGGGTCTGGAGGCTTGCCAGCTTCCAGCACCCACGGTGGGCCGTTTCTGCTCGGAAGACTTGGTGGTTCCTCTTGCCCTTCTTGTACAGAGAAACCTTGAATAATTCAGAAGCTAATACTCAGGCCGTTGTGGCAGCTCTGATCAGGGGTTGAGCAGAAACTTTCCCTGAAGAGAGAATTTGCGAGCAAATTGGTGGTGTTAGAAGTTGACAGAGGGAATGTTTAGCTGATTTAATGAAGTCTCTTCAGACTCTTAGAACCCAGTTTTCATTTATATATAATTCATGCCCTAACCACAGATTTTACTTTTAGTCTTCATTAAAACAGCACATTCCCCTCAAACCCACACATTGTTTATATAATTCCCAGCAAATTTTTATGGGTCTTTTTGGAGGAGATGGGAAGGTGGTTGCAGAGGAAGGGAATTTGATGAAAATGAATCTGGAAGAATCAATCAGCTTGTCCAGCCTAAACCAGTCTGAAAAACCAGGGTTAAAATGGAGGCTTTGCTTTGCTAGTTAGTAAAAAACTTTAAATTATACAAATAATACACAAGTACATTTCAGTTGTAAAGCATTTAAACACGAGGATCCGGCCCCACTGCCCTGGGCCCAATCCTTCCGTGCTATTTCTATGTGTCATGTAAGTACATTCTAATACAGTCATCTGACACAGAATTATTGTTTGGGGGTTTTAATTACATAATTAGGATCATACTGTATCGGGATACAAAAATATACATAAAGATACATCTTTGTCATTTTGCACATTTGAGACTATTATGTAGGTTAGATAATGGAATTGTGAAACCTTTGAGGATTGGCATTTAAAATCACAATCGGTAGTGCCCGTTTTCCTAAAAACTGGTGTCAGTTAATACTCTTGCCAATAGAATATGAGTCTCTTTGGCATATATTCTCATCAACATTGGATATTCTCAGTCTTTAATGTTGTTTTTGTTTTTTTCCAATCTTAAGGGTAAAAAATGTCATCTCATTGTTTTAATGTGTACTTCCCCGATTACTAGTGAGGTCAAACATCTTGTCACCCGTTTATTGCTGGTTTGTGTGTCTTCCTCAGAAAATTCCCTGTACATGTCCTTGTGGACAAGTTATCAGTACTACAAAGCTTCAATAATTAAAACAGTGTGATACCAGGATGCACACACACACACACACCCCCCGATGAAGCAAATTAGAAAGTCTAGAGACAGGTTCCAGTACATAAAATAATTTCACACACAATAAGGATGTCAAATTAATAAAGGGATGATGGGAGGAGTCAAGACATAGTGCTAGGAACTCTTGATAATTATTTGGGAGGAAAATAATAGTTTTGCCTTCACACAGATGAAGATACTTTCCAGAAGAAGTAAAGACTTAAGTGTACCCTAGGAAATATAGAAAAAAATGTCGATGAATATTAACGTTGAAATGAGGAAAGAGAACTTTCTAAACAGAAATAGAAAGGAAAAACCAGTAAGTTTAGCTTCATAAAAATAACTTCTTATAGATTAGAAAATGCTGTAAAGAAAATCTGAGAAATGACTGTCAAATGGAAGAGAATATTTGCAACGTTTAATATATAAAGTGTTTTATCAATCAATGTGATTTAAATGGCTAAAAATCTTGAAAAAAATGCAGGCTTACTAACAACTGAAATGAAGTGAATTAAAATTGTGAGACCCCGTTGTTTTATATAAAAAAACATGTAAAAATAGAAAATTTTTACACTCCTAAAATCAAGAGTTTGAGGATCTGGGACTCTTAAGTGCAGTTGTGGGAATGAAGTGATCAGAGCCTCATCTAATCAAAATACATGTATGCTTTTGTCCAGAAATTCTGAGAATTTAAGAACGGTATCAAAAGCGTACATAAAGTTGTAACTCAGAGTATGTTTACCGGAGCGTTCTTTGTAAAAAAAAAAAAAAAAAAAAAAAAAAAAAAAAAAATCAGTATCCCAAATACCAACAATGGTAACTGAGTAAAATAGGTTACAATCCATAGATGAAATAAAATACCAGGTGGCAACTGGTGTTAGGAAAGAATATTTGTAAATATGAGAAGTAGTTCATGCCCTGTTTCTCAGTAAAAATAGAGTGTGAGTTAGTATGTACAATTATGATCAGATTTTTATTTAACAATGTACACTAGAAGCAAAGTTACAAATAATGCATCAACATATTAGTAGTAGTTCCATCTCTAGCTAGTTTGCCTGTGGATGCTGACTCACTGAGGTTTTCTGAAAATGAATACAGCACTTTTATAAAAAAGTAAAATGTGGTTAAAGTTTTCAAAAGTAAACAAAACAGGGCACATACTTCCCAATTCCATTAGCCATGCGTTCATAAAAGCATTCTTTAATGCATGTTAGACTTTACCCAATTTTGTGATTTGAGGTGGGTATTGTGGTGGTGACATTTTTATTTTGTATTTTCTGCTGGGTGTTGACATTTAAGAATAGTTTCTCTTTGCTCGCAGCCTGTTGGCCCTGGAAAGTATATATTTGATGTTGGGTGTGAACAACATGGTGAATATCGTTTAACAGATATGGTAAGTTGCAAAGCATGTATGGGGTTTTTACATTAACAGGCAAGTAGCTGCTCAAAACTATTGATCCTACAAGGTTGGAGGTGATTTGCCTAAAAGTTCTGCCAACTCTTAGGAACTTTCCCATTTTCATTTTCCTTGGTTGCATGTGTTAGTACAGAACTAAATTGCCAGAAGCAAACAATATCATTTCCCAGTTATTGCAGAACTCTAGACTTTGTTGATAGATACCGTTTTTGTCAATAGAAACTAATCCTGGCTGGGCACAATGGCTCACGCCTGTAATCCCAGCACTTTGGGAGGCCGAAGTGGGTGGATTGCTTGAGGTCAGGAGTTCGAGACCAGACTGGCCAACATGATGAAACCCTGTCTCCACTAAAAATACAAAAATTAGCTGGGCATAGTGGTGCACGCCTGTAATCCCAGCTACTCAGGAAGCTGAGGCAGGAGAATCGCTTGAACCTGGGTGGCGGAGTTTGCAGTGAGTCAAGATCACACCACTGCATTCCAGCCTGGGTGACAGAGTGAGACTCTGTCTCAAAAACAAACAACAAATAAACTAACCCTGAGTGGGAGGGTTCTAAATAGTATTAGGTCCCAGAAGTGACAACTGAATCTGTAACTGGTGTTGCCACAGTTTGTCCAATGGCTGTTAGCTTGTCTGGTGTGCGGCATGCTCCTCTGAACGTGCCATTGGTAAGTCTTTCTCTCTTTTTTTCCTTTCCAATATCTAACATTAATATTAACACCACATTAGGCCAGGCGCGGTGGCTCAAGCCTGTAATCCCAGCACTTTGGGAGGCCGAGACGGGTGGATCACGAGGTCAGGAGATCGAGACCATCCTGGCTAACACAGTGAAACCCCGTCTCTACTAAAAAATACAAAAAACTAGCCGGGTGAGGTGGCGGGCGTCTGTAGTCCCAGCTACTCGGGAGGCTGAGGCAGGAGAATGGCGTGAACCGGAGAGGCGGAGCTTGCAGTGAGTCAAGATCGTACCACTGCACTCCAGCCTAGGCGACAGAGCGAGACTCCGTCTCAAAAACAAAAAACCAAAAAAACACTACATTGGCATTCCCTGGTCGATAGTAAAGCTAGTCAGCTAATATTGCCATTATGAGGCATCAAGAGATGTGTATGTGTGTTGAGGTGGGAATATCTGTGTTCCTGTTCCTCTCATTATTAATGTCTGACCAATCCCTGTAGATAATTAGCAATTCAGTAACCTTTCCTGACCCTGGTGCTGGTTTTGATCCTTTTGACTTATTTCCTTAGCTGAGGTCATTCTCATGGTAAGAAGTTTTGAGTTTTAAGGAGGAGCGTGAACCTGGCAGACACACGCGTGGAATCATGCTTTTGTTTGCTTTTTGGTCTCTGAAGTTTTCGAGGCGTCCCTTCCTAGCGAGTTAAGAATATATTATTGTACACAAAGTCTCCCATATCTGCATACTTCCTTTCTGAAGAAAGCCGGGGAACGGATTATTGGGGCCCACCATCATCACATCAGTGCCCTTTCAACCTGGGTTAGTCCTTTTTGTGCTGCTATAAAGGAATTCCTGAAGCTAGGTAGATTATAAAGAAGAGAGGTTTATTTGGTTTACGGTTCTGCAGGCCGTACAAGAAGCATGGTGCCAGCAACCGCCTGGCCTCTGGGGAGGTCTCAGGAAGCTCCCGCTCATGATGGAAGGTGAAGGGGAGCTGGCACCACAGCTCAAAAGCGGAGGAAAAGAGAGGGGAGGAGGTGCTGGGAATTTTTTTTTTTTTAACAACTAGTTCTCATGTGAACTAATAGAGCAAGAACTCACTCATCACCACAGGGAGGGCACCAAACCATTCATGAGGGATCCGCCCCCTTGACTCAAGCACCTCCCACCAGGCCCCACCTTCAACCCTGGGGGTCACATTTCAACATGGGAATTGAAGGGGACAGACACCCGAACTGTGCCGCAACCTGAGCCGAGTCATCTCATTTTGTTTTCTCGTTGCTGTGTCCCTCTTCAACCCCTTGGCATCACCCAGAGGCCCTGCTTTAAACCGACTCCTCGTCACCTTGGGGTTGGCTGTGAGGCTGGGGAAGGCCCCCCTTGGTCACAGGAGGTAGACGTCACACTGCGGGGAGCTTGGAAGGCTGCGGGAGATCCTGTGCACGAGGGTCTGTCCTGCACCTGCTCTGTGCCGCCCACTGCTGTCTCTACCTAGTGCTCCATCCTTTCACCCCAAGGGCCCTGGCCTGGAATCCTAAGTCTAAACTCATCACCAGTTTTTCAATTCAGTGCTCTCCACAGTTTTTTTTTTTTTACATGGAGTTTCGCTCTTGTTGCCCAGGCTAGAGTGCAATGGCGCGATCTCGGCTCACCGCAAACTCCACCTCCCGGGTTCAAGCGATTCTCCTGCCTTGGCCCCCCACCCCCGCGCCGAATAGCTGGGATTACAGGCATGTGCCACCACGCCCAGCTAATTTTGTATTTTTAGTAGAGACGGGGTTTCTCCGTACTGGTCAGGCTGGTCTCAAACTGTCGACCTCAGATGATCCGCCTGCCTCAGCCTCCGAAAGTGGTGGGATTACAGGCGTGAGCCACCGTGCCCAGCCCTCCAGACAGTTTTATAAACTTTTCTCGTTTTTCTTCCTAGAGTCTGTTAGATTCTAAAACTGAAGGGAGTCTTTGAATCTTTATCCCGTAACCTCCCATGATCGAGTGACTGTCTATGCTCGGTTGCTGCCTCCCGAGTGGCCAGAGTCTGGACATCCCCAGGGCACTCTCGGCCCTGACCTCAGCCACCCTCTTTTCCTGATTCCTGCTCCTGCGATATTCTGCTTTCTGCACATCACTCTGGCCACGGTTATTTAGTTTCCCAAAACAGCCCGTGGTTGCTCACGGTCCGCCTTCTTGGCTGTGACCAGAATCCTGTGTGGCCTCACAGTGCCCTGTCTTCTTTGCTGCTGCTTCTCCTGCTTTGCTCCAGCTAAAAGGAACCACTGGCTAGGGGCAGGTCCCTAGCAAATCAGAAAATGAAATGGCCAAAATGCTTGATTTTGTTGCTAAGTATGAGGCCCTACCTCCTCCGAGCATGGATTCTTCATGCACCACAGGGTGCTCTGGTCTGGGTGGACGGCAGCTTCCTATAAGTCATCTGCATCTTACAAAACATAGAGGAATTTGACATACTGTCCTCCCCCGAGGTTCCACTCCATTTACGTGTGTGTGTGTGTGTAACCTCTTACACACAGAGTCAGAAGCTTAAGAAAGACAGTCAGCTTTAGGATTCGATTGTGACAGGGATGTATTTAGTCTTTTGCTGGGATTTCCATGGGGTTGGACACCTCTCACCTGTTCCCTGAAGGAACCTATTGGTTAAATGGATATATTGTCAGCACTGGTAATAACTGTTTAGGTTTACCGGTGATTGAGAAAGTTTTTAAATTTGTGCAGTGATAAAAATAAAGCCCATCTTATTAAGTGCTTTGCAGCTTTAGACTCTACTGGAAAAAGTTCCTAGAAGTCAGTATTTCAGGATGATGAGAGGAAGGTAGAAAGAGCATCAGTAACATCTAAGGGAGAATTACTGATATAAGCCCCAAGCCCTGTTGCTGTTTAGGAAAAGCCACCCATGAAATAATGCAGCAGCAACCTGAGGGCTTTGTCAAAGGCCACCCACTGTGCTGTGGGGATGGATTAGGATGGAACAGAAGAGCCTCCGTGTTCTCTTTCCCTGGTAAGGGGATGTATACCCTCTAGAGTAGGGGTTGCCAAGCTGCAGCCCATGGCTCACACCCTGTTTCTTTTTAGATTATGGTTTTATATGTACATTTATATTTCTCACCCTGGCTCTTTCGAGATCCGTTCTCAACCCTGAGATTATACCACGGATAGTCGGCAACTGGTCTGATTCCTGAGTGACATCCTAAAAAGGCCGAAACACAAGCCAAAACCTGTCTTTCAAAACCTGTCCTTCCTCCCTCACTTTTAATATTCCAGACCAAGATGACACAAATGTTGGTAAATGTACATTTTTGCACTTAAAATAGGAAAGAGGAGAAGAGGAAGAGGAGGAAGAATTAGTAACTGTTGTTCCAAAATGGAAAGCTACCAAAATCACGGAACTGGCCTTGTGGACACCATCCCTCCCCAAGGAGCCGACCTCTACGGACGGACCTGGCCAAGAGGGTCCAGGAGCTGAGAGTGTGGGGCGCCCCTGGGCTGTGGGGTGGAGGGTGTGGGGCACCTTTGGGCTGTGGGACAGAGGGTGTGGGGCACCCCTGAGCTGTGGGATGGAGGGTGTGAGGCGCCTGTAGGCTGTGGGGTGGAGGGTGTGAGGCGCCTGTAGGCTGTGGGGTGGAGGGTGTGAGGCGCCTGTAGGCTGTGGGGTGGAGGGTGTGAGGCGCCTGTAGGCTGTGGGGTGGAGGGTGTGAGGTGCCTGTGGGCTGTGGGAGTTGTGGACATCCTGTTTTCAGGCCAGCTGTAGTTGGACTCTCTGAAAATCAGATGCTGGGTCAGTTGAGTGTGCGGGATGTTACTAGGGAGATTTGGGATTGGAGGACACTCCCGGGGAGCGGAGGGGAGAGGAAAGAAACAGGGTTGATTGGACAGAGGCAGAGGCGTGGCCTCCACGACCTTGCTTCATTCCATGGGGAGCACTGTGGCGTCCCGGGGACCTTTATCCCCTCACCTAGGTCAGTGAGTGAATGTGGGTATGACCCCTGGCTGGCACTGACAGCAGCTGGGGGGACAGTCCTTCCCTGAAGAAGGGTCCGCATGGTGCCTCCATGTCCAACCCAGTGGTCTTCCTGGAAGTCCTTAGTATGCTGGGGAAAGTTGAAGGTGGCTACACTGGGTGAGATCCCTTCCATGACAAGCGGAGGAAAGCCAAGTCCGACTGGCTCCGTGAAAGAACGCTCATGCTGCTAAGAATGTCTCGGCTCACGTGACTGGGAAGCTCGGGGACAGCCCACAGCATGGCCGGGCAGCCTCTGCCCTCTGTCCCAGCTCTCCTCTGTGCTGGCTCCTCTGGCTGGCACTCTCAGGAACCCCAGGGGACGTCTCTTTCTCAATAGTCTCATCAACACCCTCAGGAATGAAAGTTATCAGACCACCTGCTCCCATCCCTGAGCCACTGACTGCAGTGGGGCCTGGGTTGCTCCCCGGGCCAAGCCTGGGCTGGGCTGGGTGGATGTTGAGATGGGGAACACAAGGTGCTGCCAGTGGGAGGGGGAGGGTAGGGGCACGGCAGCCTCGGGGACAGCTGCCCTGCACAGGTCTGCAGGCTCCATTGTTCCCAGGAACTCAGGCTTCTGACCTGTGTTTTATCTCAGGTGCAGGAGAACCTGGGGAGGAGGCCCAGGCTCTGCTGGAGGGCTTTGAGGGTGAGACGGACATGAGGCCTGGAGATGAAGATGCAGACGTCCTCCGGGAGGAGAGCCGGGAGTATGACCAGGAGGAGTTCCGCTATGACGTGGACGAGGGTGAGGTCCCTGCGCAGGGAAGTGGGGCGAGGGCCTGCCCACAGGGGCCATGAACAGTGGGATTCCGCTTCCCTCCACCAAGGTCTGCCTTCAGCTGGGCTCCAAGGACTTGGGGAAGACTTAGGGGGCCCCCTGTGAGCCCTCACTGGAGCCATTGCAAAATATTACTCCCTTGCACCCTCCTGCAAGCTAGGCTGCAGTGGGAATGGCCTGGGTGTGCAGCGGTGCCCATGCTCTTTATCACAGGAGGACCGCCCCCAGGCCAGAGAGCCCAGTCAGACATGCAAAGCCTGGCATTCTTTTCTTGCGTGATTTTTTTCTTTTTTCTTTTTTTCTTTTTTTTGAGACAGAGTCTCGCTCTGTCACCCAGGCTGGAGTACAGTGGTGCGATCTTGGCTCACTGCAACCTCCACCTCCCTGGTTCAAGCAATTCCCCTGCCTCAGCCTCCCAAGTAGCTGGGATTACAGGTGCATGCCACCATGCCTGGCCAATTTCTTTGTATTTTTAGTAGAGACAGGGTTTCACCGTGTTGGACAGACTGATCTCAAACTCCTGACCTCATGCAGTACACCCACATCGGCCTCCCAAAGTGCTGGGATCTCGGCCTCCCAAAGAGCTGGGATTTGCATGATTTTTAGCAGGGCTGACTCACCGGAGTGTGGTTTAAGATGAGTGGTGTTGGGAACTAGCTCTTTTTAAATGGGTTTGGATATAAGATTAATCTAGAAACTTCTGCCTCTGCCACCTCATAGGGCAGGGATCTGACCTCAGTTCTGACTGACTGAAGCTTCGGGTTCCTGGAATCTTTAAAAATCTTTCCCCAAGTGCTTGTGGGCACTTGCAGAAAGCCCAGAGAGAGGACTCTCTTCCCTTAACACACTTTTCACATCTGACTGAAAGAGGGCATCATGGTTGTGAGGGAAACGGCCGTCTGGGAACAGCCTGGGCATGGTGGCCTCGGGCACAGGGTCTGCAGTCCCATTCCACTTAGGTTGTCTCTGTTGCAAATTGAGAATATACTTCCCATTCCTTTGAAAATAATACCTGAAATAATGAAATCACATAAAGCATTTTCTCTTAGATGCTTGAAGCACGCATAGACTTTCGCGATCGGTAATTGCCCTGAGCGCTATAGCGATGCACTCAGTGAGGCGGTGCTGAGGCGCAACGTGGGGTCAGGTGGAAACCTGGCTTTGCCAGTGAGCATGGTCTCTGCTTCTCTGACTTGCACAGGGTGGACAGAGTGAGCCCCGGTGGGTAGGGGGTCCACAGGATTCTGTTAGGGCTGCGCAGCTAGAGTATGCGCGGTGTCAGAGCATCATCCAGCTGTGCCCACAGATGTCAGTCCTGAGCCACGTGGAGCACAGCTGGAGGGGGAGACACTGGGTTTGATAGGCAGTGTGGAAGTGAGGGGCTGGGCTCTCACCCTTCAATACCTAATGGGAAGCTGGAATAAAGGAATCAGTGAGTTCCCTGCAGTGACAGGGACGTGTTACCACCTACGCAGGAGAGGTAATGACTCACCTGGGGCAGGACCAGGATACTCTGGGTTAGCTGGGAGGGAGGTGACAAGGAATGGGTGAAACCAGGAAGGAAATTCCAGGCAGAGAGCAGAGTCTGACAGCAGAAGAGTGGGAGGTAGGGAGGTGGCCCCTTTCCCTTGGAACCGGATAGCCTTTGAACCTGATGGTGAGCCCAGTGGACGAGACCTCTGGGGGCCGTAGGGATTGCCTGTATCAGGCTTGCTTTCTGAGCTTCTCTGGGGCAATAAGGATGGGTACCCTGGAGCCAGGCAAGGCAGGAGGCCCCAGAAACTTTGGTGGAGGAGATCATGAGGGGCATGGAGCAGGAGGGATCCTGAAAACCAGACTGGGAGAGGTGGGACCCAGTGGATGATGCCCAGTACCAGCGGGCGTCTGAGACTGTGGGTTCATGCACCAGCCTTGGACAGAGGGAACACCCCCTTAACTCAGTGGTTTTGGGGGCTCCAGGGGACATTTGCAATGTCTGGAGACTTGGGAGGATGGTGAGGGAGATGCTGCTGGCATCTGCGTGGGTGGAGGCCGGGGACGGTGCTGAATACCCTTCAGGGCAAAGGACAGCCCCCAGCAAAGGGTCACCCAGGCCATGGTGTCAGGAGGGCCCTAAGTGAAAAGGGAGTAATACAAAATAGGCTTAGTTGGCAGAACATTTACCAAAATAATCCAAGTTCAACATGTATTCATCATGAATCCCACATTACATTGGAGACTTACCCTACTAATTTCTTCTTTAATATACCCAACAGTGAAAGTTACAGAGTTTAATTAATAATAAAAAATAACTCCACCTTTCACAAAACACTTAAATGTAGCATCTTATAAGAATGTGGCAAATTTCTGCTTTTTTTTTGAGATGGTGTCTTGCTCTGTCGCCCAGGCTGGAGTGCAATGGCACGATCTCAGCTCACTGAAACTTCTGCCACTAGGTTCAAGTGATTCTCTTGCCTCAGCCTCCCAAGTAGCTGAGTTTACGGCATGTGCTACCACGCCCAGCTAATTTTTGTATTTTTAGTAGAGACAGGGTTTCACCATGTTGGCCGAGCTGGTCTTGAACTCCTGACCTCAAGTGATCCGCCTATCTTGGCCTCCCAAAGTGCTGGGATTACAGGCGTGAGCCGCTGTGCCCAGCCTGCTTTTCTTTTAATTAACAGCCAAGCAATTACATGTCTTATCCACAAAGCTGGCTGTTTTGGACAGGTGTGCAGGCGTAAGAGGATTACTGATGTTACTGAGGATAGTCTTGTCTTAGCATTTACTTTGAGTATGTATTTTACTTATTTTATTTCTATTACCAAAAGAAAAAACTGTTGAAATGCATATGAGATAAAATTTAACATTCCATTTTTGACTGATGAATGCTTAATAGTTATAATAATTTTTTTTGGCAAAAGATCTGTTAGTGAATAAAGACTTTAAAAAATAGAACAAAGTAAATAGTGATATACTCATGTTTCTCTTTTCTTTTCAGGAAACATTAATTCTGAAGAAGAAGAAACCAGACAGTCAGACCTCCAGGACTAAGATGAAGTGAGCCGAGAGGAGACTGTGTCATAAGAATGCTTCTGTTATTCGCCGGGCGCGGTGCTGTGTACATGTAGTCCCAGCATTTCGGGAGGCTGAGGCAGGAGGATCGCTTGAGTCTGGAAAGTTGCAGTTGCCGTGAGCCGAGACCCTCGCCACTGCACTCCAGCCCGGGTGACAGAGCGAGACCCTGTCTCGAAAAATGAACAAAAACAAAATCCTTCTGTCAGTTAACAATCTTTATTAGAGGATTTTTAGTCTCTCTTTCTCAGCTGTGTGTTAAGTTGGTTTACAATAGCAAATAAACCTCTTCATTATCCTTTCTTTCTGAAATAGCCTCTGCTTCAAGTTTTGTAAACTGAAGGTTACCAGGTGGTTTTGCCATGGCTTCTCAGTGGTGTCTTCTCCTTGGATAGAGAAAACTGTAACTCTGCGGGAGACGGTGAACGGAAGTTTGGCTTCTGGCTGAGCTGGGAGAGTAATTCTGTACCCAAACCTCTCGCTCGGATTTCCCACAAGGGAGGTAGGAAGCACTTAGAACACGAGGATTGCCATATGCAACGCTCCTCAAATGCAGCATGATGGGTACACGGCTGGCTCGGGTAGGAGATCGCCCGCTGCCCTACAGGGCTTTCTCCCACTCCTTCCCCTCTCCGTGTGGAGCCCAGGCCACTGTGGAGGCCCTGCAGGTGGCTGGGGAGAAGGGCCGCCCGCAGGCCAGGCTTTGGCCTGTTTTGCACACGCTTCGGTTTCTTAGTGTGCTGGAGGCTGCCGCCTGCACCTCGTTCACATTTCTTGAGGACTGTCTCAGACTCTGCCTCTCCTTTCTCTCCCCAGCGCCAGGCTGCCCCCTTCTTCCTGGGCAGGTAAGTGAGCACCTCCCAGGGGAGCCCGACTCCCCATCTTGCATGACTCTGCTTCAGTTACTCCCCTCCCCTGAGTTACTCAGAGGGCAAGTGTTGTCAGTTCACCCCAAAATGTCCTTTCGAGTTGGTTTAACAAATGTCAAGGACATTTTCAGTTCATCCCTGACATCTTCAGTTCACCCTGAAACAGCTCACCCCAGACACTATCAGTTCACCCCAAAATGTCTTTTAGAGACATAATCTGGGGGCTATGTCTCTAAACAGGGGGCATGTGGAGACAAAAATGGCTCCTTCTTGGATGCTAACCCACCATGTTGACGTCTGCTCGGCCCCAGTCCCGTGAACACCTCCTGGTTTCCGCTTTATCTTCTGTCTCTAGCGTAAGAACATGTCAATCCTGACGTTACCGCACAAATTAGAGGCCATAGTGCACATGGCATTCTTGCTGTCCTGAAGGTTGCGTTTGTCTTGCTGGAGCGTGTATGCTCTTTCCCTGTGGTATATAAGCCCCGGGTCTGGGGAGTAACAGTGCAGAGAGTCACCTGTCCTGTGGGTGCCCAGGGTTACGCTTCCATGTGTGACTGCCCCAATACATCAACCCATACTGACAAGCTGGATTTGTCTGCCTTCTCCTTTGGTTTCTTGGCTCCTTTGGTATTTGGGGACTACTTTGCATACATGGCCCTTTCATGGAAGAGGGCCTCCTTAAGACAAAGCACACAAGCCCGGTGTGGTGGCATGAGCCTGTAGTCCCAGCTACACGAGAGGCTGCAGCTGGAGGACTGTTTGAGCCCAGGAGTTTGAGTCTAGCCTGGGCAAAATAGTGATACCCATCTCTAAAGAAATACATTTTTTTTTTTTTTAGATGGAGTTTTACTCTTGTTGCCCATGCTGGAGTGTAATGATGTGATCTTGGCTCACTACAACCTGTCCCAGGTTCAAATGTTGCTCCTGCCTTAGCCTCCCGAGTAGCTGGGATTACAGGCGCCAGCCACCACACCTGGCTAATTTTTGTATTTTTAGTAAAGATGGGGTTTCTCCATGTTGGCCAGGCTGGTCTCGAACTCCTGACCTCAGGTGATCCGCCCACCTCAACCTCCCAAAGTGCTGGGATTACAGGCGTGAGCCACCATGCCCGGCTTAATGAAATACATTTAAAAAAAAATCTAAAAAAGAAAGAGCATACAGCATTATGAATATAAAATTAGGTTAAAACAAATGTTTATTTAGAATAGGAAAATAAATTATAATAAAATTACAAATGAAAAGTGGATAAGCAGCACAAAATCTAGAAAACTATTAGAATATTGTTATTAATTCACTGCTTAATACAACTCTGTAATACGTCTTTTCCTGCATTTTTTTTCCAGCATACCCTTTGATTACCTCTTTTTACGACAATTTTGTAATATTTTGTATAGGGATATTAGCAAGATAATTACACTGTTTCTTTAGGGTGGTTTTTTCATTAGTGATAATTGAGGGGCATAAAACATTCATCTTCACATACAAACATAACACCATGCACAAAACTGCTACAGGATTGCGAATGACAAACAGGCATGCTGATAAATCCAATTGCAGGTGATTCTCATCCAAAATTAGATATGATAGGGGCAGGGCACTGTGGCTCACATCTGTAATCCCACCACTTTGGGAGGCTGAGGTGGGCGGATCACTTGAGGTTAGGAGTTCGAGACCAGCCTGGTCAACATGGTGAAACCTCATCTCTACTAAAAGTACAAAAATTAGCCAGGAGTGGTGGTGGGTGCCTATAATCCCAAGTACTCAGGAGGCTGAGGCAGGAGACTCGCTTGAATCCGGGAGGTAGAGGTTGCAGTGATCTGAGATCGCGCCACTGCACTCTAGCCTGGGTGACAGGGCAAGACTCAATCTCAAAAAAATATATATACATATATATACACATACATATATACGTATATATATGCACACACATATATACATATATACATACACACATATATGTACGTGTATATATACACACACACGTATATATATGACGATATGATATGATGGGCTGGTCACGGTGGTTTACTTCTGTAATCCTAGCACTTTGGAAGGCTGAGTGGAGGATTACTTGAGCACCAGGAATTCAAGACCAGCTGGGCAGCATAACAAGACCCCATCGCTACAAAAAGTAAAAAGATTAGCCTGGCTTCCGGGCTACTCAGGAGGCTGAGGCAGGATGATCACTTGAGCACAGGGGGTTGAGGCTGCGGTGAGCCGTGATCACACCACTGCACCCCAGCCTGAGCAATAGAGTTGAGACCCAGTCTCAAAAAAGAAAAAAAAAAAGTATATGATGTATCATCATGCCCCTGACAGGAGATATTCTGGTTAGAAGCAGCCATCAGTTTACTGTTACAGTTTTCCACATTGGATGATTGAAATAATCTCCATAGGCCAGCTTCTGACTCGGTGCACTTCGAACCTAGTTTCTTCTACACTCCCACATGCAATGTTGCTGGAGCTGGAGGACAGGGTCATCCTGGGATTTGACCTATGATCCTGCACTTACGTGTCTCCATTCTAGGTAAGTAGCAAAATGGGTGTTAGAAGTATTTCTGGAAGTGATACTACTCCAGGACAGGTGGCGGCAACTGTACTACATATGAAAATTACTGCAAACCAGTGGCATATACAAATACTCTCCAGAACCCAGACACCCACATCTACCCTTGATTCGATTTAATCAGTGCCCCCTGAAACAGATTCGAAAGGTGCCTGTGGCCACTTCAATGCCCTTCCACCTGAGGGGACACATGTCTGATTGAAATTAAAGGTGAAAGTGGCAGAGGCACGATTATGGTTAAAATGCTTCACTTCTGCAAAACAGATGAAACACAGGACCGGGTGGACACCCTGTCTGGACCTTGGAAGGGGCCTGTGCCTGTGCGGAGTCTGAAGCTGGAGGCTGGCGGCTTCGTGGAAATCCCTGCACCCCGTTCTTTTCATTCGGTGCAGTCCCTTTCATGTTGCTGGCTTTGAAGGGACTGGGCGGGCTGCCTGGCAGAATATCTCACCTTCTGGGCTTATCTGGGCTCTCTTGTTCTTCAAGCTCTGGGCACTTCTTACTGCCAAAGAAGCTAGAGCTAAAGGTTTGGTGGATTCACGGTAATGTTCTTAGCTGGAATTCACATTTGTGGTGCTACAGACTTCCTCCTTCATCACAGCCTAAGGCATAGCCCATCTGTTTGATCCACTGTTAGCAGTTAACCCCAGATAATGATCAGGGCCTGATAATTTTGGGGTCATGATTCAGCCCATGACAAGTATGGTTTGCGAGATGGTGTTTTTCCAACTCCACTGTTCCTTCTGAATTTATTAGGCTGTAAATCATGGATTTCTTTGGTTCCCATGAAATGCAGCTCCTCCTAGAAAAACAGAATAAAACCTTTCATTCTTTCCCTTGAATGACCAATTTTATAAGCGAGGTGTTAGTTTAGCAGATGCTTCAAAGCTGACAAGTCCCTTTGTTCTGGATCTTTTTTGTATAGTCACCATGGACCCATGGATGTTCACTGAGTCAAGGCGTTTCAATCCACTCCAATCACTTTCCTTTATGACACACAGACAGACACAACTTTGGCCAGTGGTAGCTTCTTCATGCCACTGTTTTGTCCTGTTGACAAGACTCCATTGGTTCTTGAGAACTTCAGTACTTTTTAGTGTGTTTGATGTTTTGTAATTTATTTTTGTATAATTTTAAACTTAAAGAAAACTTGCAAGAGTAGAGAATGAAACTCCTCTATACTTCTTAACCAGACTCAGCAATTATTTGCATCTTGCCCAATTTGCTTTATCATCTTGCTGAGAGACAGACAGAATAGCATGTAGAGAACATATAAATACACAGTAGACCTACACCATTTCTTCACAACCTTTTGAGTATGATATGCCTATTTCAGTATCTATTTTGTAAAAACAAGGATATTCTCATATAACTACAGTATAATTGTCAAATTAAGAAATTTCACATTGATATAATTTTTGTAATCCATATTGCATATTCACATTGTATCAGTTGCCCCCATCGTGTCCTTTTTAGCTAATATGAATGGCATTGGGCATTCATTCATGTACTTATTGGATATTTGTATATCATCCTTTGGGAAATGCCTGTTCAAATATGTTTCAAGTTTGTATTGAGCTGTCTTGTTCTTTGAATTATAGAAATCCTCTACATTTTCTGTCCTTTGTCAGAAGCAAGGTTATGCTTAATCTGTGGCTCAAGAACAAATGGTTTCTGTTTTCTCAAGTTCGTCCTTGATGAGAAGTTTGAATTTTGTTTGTTTGTTTCAAAAAGACCTTGGTATTCCACTCTGAGTTTCAATTAGGACAGCTGGGAGCGGCGGAGAGTCATTGCTGGGGGAAGAGCTCAGGCCAGTGGCTGGAAGTCTAGTGCACTTGGTTTTTGCACTGGGAGTGCTCACTTTCCATTTGGCTGGAAGATGTGCAGATGAGGGCTTATGTCACCAAAGGCTGAAGTTCTGATGATCTAATTTGGGAAGAGTTTAGCCACAGGCTCCCCCTTGTGGCCTTTTCTGTCCTGGGTGCTCACTTGCGGTTTATCAGCTGCGACTGCCATGAGCTTAGTCCGCTGGCTCTGCAGACGAGAAAGGCTGCGGTTCTCTGTTTTCCTTTGGGCACTCTTCATGGCTACCATAACCACCGCCACAGCCTTCCTGACAGAAGCTCTCCGCTGCCCTCCTTTCTTCCAAGTGTCAACTCCCTTCCAGAATTGGTTGCATCTTGGTCACTCTCCGCTGGCATCAGGCAATTGCTTTTTGTAATTTCTCCAGCGTGGACAGCTGCTGTCTGCAGAAAGTTGGCTCTGGCAGGAGCTGACTAGGTATGGAGCCTGCAGCACGTGACTCTGGGTAGAGAAAAGTTTCGATCACCAAATACCTTTATCATAAACTGAAATATTAAGATACTCATCTTGATCTCAAGATGTGCGTGATTCCTGTTTCAGATATCCTTACCACCTTGGGCTGTTCCTGGCCTTTGCCAGCTGTCTTGAGTCTCCTTGGCATCGGCATCCTCAGAGCACCCCCTCTGCCAGTGTAATCATCCGATGGGCTCTTCCTGTCCATTGCACAGATAAAATCAATTTACCGAGCCATGGCATTGCAGTAGAGAAAGAGTGTCACTGACACGAGGCTGGCCCACGCAGAAGAACTGGAGTTACTACTCAAATCATTCTCCCCGAAGGCTTAGACACTAGGGTTTTTGTGGACAGTTTGGTGGGTCGGGGGCTAGGGAATGGGTGCTGCTTATTGGTTAGGGATGAAATCACAGGGGTGCAGAAAAGGGTCCTAATGTGTTAAGTACACATCTGGGTGGGGCCACAAGACCAGTTGAGTCATAAGTCCTGGATCCCCATGGGGCCAGTCTGGAAAAATTTTTAAAAACCCAAAAAAAACCAAAAACGTAGATTCTACAATAGTGATGTTATTTATAGAAGTAATTGTGAAAATCCCCACATGGCCCCTGGAAAGAAGGGATTATAGAAACTATGCCTACATTTTAGCAGAATTCAGGTCCCTCCTATAATCCTATTCTTGTGGTCTTTCATTAGTCTTATAAGGTGGTTTTCAGTTCCCGAGCACGGATGAGGTTAATTTTAGGAAGGGACTGTTATCATCCTTGCTTTCAAGTTAAACTATAAATTCTCCCCAAAGTTAGCTTGGCCTATGCCCACGAATGACCAAGGATGACATGGTAGTCAGAAGCAAGATAGAGTCGACGATGTCAGACTTCTCTTACTGTCATAATATACTGCACAGGCAGTTTCACTGGAGCCTGTCTAGGGGATATCTAGCACCACCCTGCATCAGTGCCTTCCTGAGAGGGGGTTTTGGGATCTCCACCTTGGAGACACCCTTCAACTCCACCTGCTCTTCCCCCAGCAGGTGTGAGGGCTGGCCCTGACCCTGGATAACTTCTCTGTTCTCCTGTCCTGAGATCCCAGCCTCAGAAGACACTCTAGTTGGGTCTGCACACAGCATTTCGTGGTTGTGGTGGTGGTTTTGAATGGGCAAGTGGATAGTGGAGAAAGGGGAGGAACTGTGGTCAGGGCACCATTAATAGAGGGAGGCAGGGAAGGGACAGAAGATAGAAAGGGGTGGAGAAAGAAAGGTGGAGGGTGAAGGGAGCTGCTGCTGCTATCTGAAATCATGGTGGAGCCATGGTTCAGGGTTAAGAATAGTTCTGGACAGAAATCTTGTTATAATTAAACATTAATCAGGCTGCACTTTGACCCACTTCCTTGTAAGGGCAAGTCCCATAGCATGAGATACCAACAATCTACACCCCACTGTTCCTATCTAGGAACTTCTCTGCTGTTAGAATCGTAAGGCTTCTGTTTAAGAGTTGCTTAAGCAGATCCTGAGTTCCAGCAGAACAGCTGATGCCAACCGGTTTGAAGATCCCCACAACAGGAACCAAGTCAGGATGAGAATACCATTTTTTCCATCTCCCTGTCCACAGCTTCATTCCACACTCTCCAACCTATCAACAATCTCCACACTGCAGCCTACGCCAGAACCCTGAAAAACCCTAGCTCCACACTCCCTGGGGAGATGGAGTTGAGGTTTCCTGCCATCTCCTCATCTGGTAGCCCCATGATTAAGCCTCTTTCTCCGCTGTAGCCCGGGGTCTTGGCATATTGATTTGCAGTGCATCAGGCAATGGACCCGTTACAGGTAGAAGGGAATCACACTATGAGAATGCTTTTCTTTCTTTCTTCTTTTTTTTTTAGAGATGGGGGTCTCACTCTATTGCCCAGGCTGGAGTGCAGTGGTGCAATTACAGCCCACTATAGCCTCAACTTTTTAATTCAAGAGATCTTATTACCTTAGTCTCCCTAGTAGTTGGGACTATAGGTGAATACCACCAAGCCAGACTCATTACTTTTATAGAGACAGGGTCTTGCTATGTTACCCAGAGTGGTCTTAAACTCCTGGGCTCAAGCGATCCTCCTGCCTTGGCCTCCTAAAGTGCTGGATTACAGCCATGAGCCACAAAACCCAGCTGAATATTTTTATTTCTAAACCTAAAGTAGCATGCAGCACTGGAATTCTGGAAGCCCTCAAGCAGGATTACAGACCCCAGGCCCTGCTGGAGCTGGTCAGGCACTGCTCTCCTAAGTCATTCTTCCTTAGTGACATGTGAGGGCCGCTGGCCCCAGTGTGGGGAGGGGACTATGCCCTGTGTTTGCTGCCTCTGTCCCTGTCCA